>NC_080543.1:77036383-77336383 GCF_028640845.1 Ahaetulla prasina | reverse complement strand
CTAGAATAGTCATTATGATACCATGTTGAGCCCTATAATAACCAATACTCAGAATTGTAACTTCCGTTGCTCTTCTGTTGATTGTAATGTTTGCATCGTCATCTGCATTCTGTTTGGTCATTATGAGACTCTTTGGCCATGAGGGTTCTTCGAACTGTTATGGAAGATACTGGAAACCAGCTTGTGAGCTGCTGGGGGACCTACTTGAACCTACTCGGAAAGATCTACTTGGAAAGGCCTACCTGGAAAGACCTATTGGAAATTTCTGTGGGCGCCGCTGGCGGTGATAGAAGTTCCACCTTTTTCATCCTATGAATTTTAGGACTGAGCTTTGGGCGGAATATTAATACCTTTGCCATCATGGATGTTATTCCGCCTAGTTTACACCATCTTCCATCTCTAAGCCAGCCACCATTTGAAGTATCACCAGATAATGGTTATTCATCGGATGAATTTTGCGCAATACTCTGCCATCCTGGGACAGTTTCACCTCTCGGCGATTTTTATTTTATTGTACTTAATGTGATATTCAGTGCCGGAACTCTTACGCCTGCGAGGTGCCCCCGCCTCGCAGGAATGACCCACTTCATTACCAAGGGCCGGCCTCTATGACGGGTCTTGGGACCCACAGAGGTGGCATGCGAAGAGGAAGAGTCTTTGGGGTTTTTTAGATAGGGCATTTTTAAGGGGTGGGAGGGTTAGGGCGGGCGTTGGGGGTAGCCCATCGGGAGGGAAACCAGTTCCTGCGCGTGCTCGCGGCGGTTATTTAACGGGTTCGGAGGTTATGGGGGGGGAATGTGTTCCTTTTTGTGAGGGTGGTTCTATTTGCACGGTAAGTGGGAGGGGCAGATATGGCGGAAGAGGGGGATCGTATCGGTTTAGGGGGGCACGCGCCCGATGTTTGCAGGCGATCGCGCGCCCCGATCCCTCTGACTTCTCCCGTTCCCCGGATGGTCAAGACCCTCAGAGCCTGGGCCTTCGGCTTATGTTATGCAACGCACGGTCCGTGGCCAATAAGGCCCCCCTAATACATGATCTTATTCAGGGGGACGCTACGGATCTTATAGGTGTTACGGAGACCTGGTTGGGCACCGAAGGGGGCGTGCCCCTGGTCGAAATGTGCCCACCGGGCTTCCGTGCATTTCATCAGCCGAGGGCCCAGGGTAGGGGTGGGGGGGTGGCGGTTGTTATTAAAGAGAGTCTAGAGCCGAGGGAGACCACTGTACCTCAGATTGCCGGATGTGAATCCCTCTTTGTGAGATGAGGTCATAGGTGTCAGATGGGCTTGCTGGTCGCGTACCTGGCTCCTTGCTGCATGACAGCTGCCCTGCCCGAGCTCCTGGAGGTGCTTGCTGGGGTGGCAGTGGAGACCCCCAGACTTTTAGTCATGGGGGACTTTAACTTGCCATCTGCCGGCTCGTCATCAACAGTGGCTCGGGAGTTCATGGCTTCCATGACGGCCTTGGACCTGACTCAAGTAGTGGATGGCCCCACTCACATCGGGGGAGGCACACTGGACCTGATTTTTATCTCTGGTCAGTGGTTGAAGGATCTGGACTTGAGAGATGTAGTCACAGAACCTTTGTCATGGTCAGATCACTCTCTCCTTCGCCTGGACTTTCTGACCGCTACTCAACACCGCAGGGAGATGGAACCGCTACGTTGGTTCCGTCCCAGGCGCCTGATGGACCCGGAGAGGTTCCGGACGGAGCTTGGGGCATTTCCTGAGGGTCTGGCTCATGGCACGGCAGAGGAACTAGCCGCAGCCTGGGAACGGGCTGCGGCTGGGGCTTTAGACCGTGTCGTGCCTTTGCGGCCTCTGACCGCAAATCCCAACCGGCTCCTTGGTTCTCCGAGGAGCTGAGGGGGATGAAACGCCGGAGAAGACGCCTAGAGAGTTCCTGGAGGTCTAGCCGTTCAGAGGCTGATCGGACACTAGTTAGGTCCTATACTAGGACCTACCTAGTGGCACTGAGGGAAGCGAGGCTTTGGTATGTCTCCTCCCTCATTGCGTCGGCAGATAACCGCCCAGCCGCCCTGTTTCGGGTGACCCGTTCCCTCCTTCACCAGGGGGAGCGGGATGACCCATTGCAGGGACGTGCTGAGGAGTTTAACGGTTATCTATACGATAAAATCGTTCAGCTTCGGGACGGTCTGGACCAAAATTGCGGCGATTCAGATGGGGCGTCTGAGGGTGGTCTTGGTGATATTGTCTGGGATGAGTTTGACCCTGTGACTCCCGAGGACATGGACAGGTTGTTGGGTAGGTTGAATGCCACCACGTGTTTACTGGACCCGTGCCCCTCCTGGTTGGTGCTGGCCACTCAGGAGGTGACACGAGGCTGGCTCCAGGCGATTACGAGCGCTTCCTTGTTGGAGGGAGTCTTTCCGGCCGCCTTGAAAGAGGCGGTGGTGAGGCCCTCCTCAAGAAGCCTTCCTGACCCGCTGTTTTAGGTAATTATCGTCGGTCTCCAACCCGCCGGCGAAGGTTGTAGAGAGTATGGTGGCATATCAGTTTCTGCACCTGGATGAAACTGTCTATCTAGACCCGTTCCAGTCCGGTTTCCGGCCCGGTTACAGCACTGAGACGGCTTTGGTCGCGTTGGTGGATGATCTCTGGAGGGCCAGGGATAGGGGTTGTTCCTCTGCCCTGGTCCTATTAGACCTCTCAGCGGCTTTTGATACCATCGACCATGGTATCCTGCTGTGCCGGTTGGAGGGATTGGGAGTGGGAGGCACCGTTTATCGGTGGTTCTCCTCCTATCTCTCCGACCGGTCGCAGACGGTGTTGACAGGGGGGGCAGAGGTCGAGCCCGAGGCGCCTCACTTGTGGGGTGCCGCAGGGATCGATTCTTTCGCCCCTTCTGTTCAACATCTATATGAAGCCGCTGGGTGAGATCATCAGTGGCTTCGGTGTGAGGTACCAGCTGTACGCTGATGACACCCAGCTGTACTTTTCCACACCGGGCCACCCCAACGAAGCTATCGAAGTGCTGTCCCGGTGTTTGGATGGGGAGAAACAGGCTCAAGCTCAATCCCTCCAAGACAGAGTGGCTGTGGATGCCGGCATCCCGGTACAGTCAGCTGAGTCCAAGGCTGACTGTTGGGGGCGAGTCATTGGCCCCGATGGAGAGGGTGCGCAACTTAGGCGTCCTCCTGGATGAACGGCTGTCTTTTGAAGATCATTTGGCGGCCGTCTCCAGGAGAGCTTTCCACCAGGTTCGCCTGGTGCGCCAGTTGCGCCCCTTTCTAGACCGGGATGACTTATGCACGGTCACTCACGCCCTCGTGACGTCTCGTCTGGATTACTGCAATGCTCTCTACATGGGGCTCCACTTGAGGGGCATCTGGAGGCTTCAGTTAGTCCAGAATGCGGCTGCTGGTGATAGAGGGAGCCCTCGTGGCTCCGTGTGACACCCATCCTGCGCAGACTGCACTGGCTACCTGTGGCCTTCCGGTGCGCTTCAAGGTTCTGGTGACCATCTTTAAAGCGCCCATGGCATAGGGCCGGGCTACTTACGGGACCGCCTACTGCTACCGAATACCTCTCACCGACCCGTGCGCTCTCACAGAGAGGGACTCCTCAGGGTGCCGTCAGCTAGGCAGTGCCGTCTGGCGACACCCAGGGGAAGGGCCTTCTCTGTGGGGGCTCCCACCCTCTGGAATGAACTCCCCCCAGGACTCCGTCAACTTCCGGACCTCCGAACCTTCCGTCGTGAGCTTAAAACACACTTATTCATCTGCGCAGGACTGGATTAGTTCTTAAATTTATATTGGTTTTAAATGGTTTTTATTATTTATATTGCTTTTTAATTCGGCTTTGTAGAATAAGTTTTTAAACTGTGGTTTTAGTCTGTATTTATATGTCTTTTACTTGCCTGTGAACCGCCCTGAGTCCCTCGGGAGATAGGGCGGTATATAAATGTGATTAATAAATAAATAAATAAATAAATAACTAGAAGTGAATCATCAAAAACCAGCAAAACAGAAATAAAAGTAAGGTACTCTATAAAAGAAGTGCTGAACCCTTCACAGTTCCATTTTAAACCAATGGTTTGTGTCTTCAAATAAACAAATCAACTTCTTTTGTAAAAAGCTGATAATTACTAAGAGGGATTCAAGCCAACTGAGTATTTCAGAAGCTGTTATACTATGTCGTAGTACTCCAAAGACCAAAGTGTTAATTAAGGAAAGCTTAAGTGACAGTTTCAGAAAGATGAGTGTGTTCAATTTGTATCTGAAATACCATCTCACCAGTTTACAGTTTCAAAAGGCTAACATAAGCTAGTGAAAAGAATATTGCACTTGGACTATGTGAAACCAAAGCTGATATCATCATTCAGCTATAGGAATCTCTACCTGAATTGGGGCTAGCCACTATTTCTCACTCTGAATTACAGTTGAAAAACTGATTTGATGTAATAGATTTGTGGGCATCAAAATGATATTGTCTATTTAATTTATCAGACCTAACCTAAATAACTCCTGTACTCAGTGTTTTAAGTATACACAATCTAAAATGGATTTTTCATTTTTGTTTCTTAATACACATTAAAATTAATATGTATACTCCATTTTCCATGATCAGGAAAAGCAAACTACCCATAACAATAAAAAAGCTTCAATCAAAAAAAAATCCCTCTGGAAAAGAAACAAAAAAGGCTATGTAGCAAATTTCAAAAACCGATACAAAAATATATGCAACCAAATAAAAACTGAATGCACAAATTACCACACCAAGCAAGAAGAGGACCTTCTGCACACAAATTCCAATCGTGCCTTTTATAATTTTGTTAACAATAAACTTAAAGACTCAAGATCCATCCGGACTTCCGTTGGCGCCACCTTCTTCGCTGAGTTCCTAATTAAGGGGCTCCGTACTGAACATCATAAAAGCCAGGAAAAGCCGGCTTTAATCTCTTTCCCTGGATGAAAGGGAAAAGATAAGAGCTGCGGGGGTGTGGTGGTAGATCTCCCCATGGGCTTTGTTTTTTATTAAACAGAGCCCTGAGGGTCGAGTCCCATAAATCATACTGCCATAAGCTCCGACTTCAGTGTGCTCCTGCAAAAGCAGGAAAAGAAGAAAGTGTCCATCTCTGCTAATTGTCTTATCTTTATGGATCTCTATAAGCAGACGGAATGAGCACGAGTGAACAACTATTGGATTGCAAGTATTTTTGATTTCCTGACTTCTACCCTTTTAAAAAGAGAAACTTTTTTTTTCTTTGTTTCAACTGACTCTTTAAGATGGCGCCTGAAAGGGAGTGAAAGTAAAGAATGGAATTTTAAACAGCCTGTGGAACTAAGAAGATAAGAAATGTTATGTGTGGATTCTAATGAAGTGAAGTGAGCTCTCCTATACTTAAAGGGGAAAAGAGAAGTTTCTAGACTTATATTTTGTGACTCTTAAAAACTGAAATGGCTACTAAACCACCTAAGACTGGGGGTAGAAGGGGTTCTGAACCAGCTTTAGAAGATTTGATTAAAGAGCAAGGGAAAGTGTTTGAAGAAAGGTTTAAGGAGAATATGGATAATAATGAGAAAATAAGAGAAGAAATAAAAGAGAATAAGAAAAAAATAAGAAAAGATATTTTGATGGCTTTTCAAGGTTTGGCAAAAAGACTGGAGGTGGTGGAGGAGGAGGTGCAAGAAATTGCTCAGTCAAATCAGCAAATAGAAAATAGAATGGGGGGAATGCAAATCAAATTGGACAAAAATGAAGATCAAGTGGTGGTGATGCAGTATAGAATGATGGAAGGAGCTCTGAGAATTAGGGGCTTGAATGAGGAGAAAGGGGAAGATTTAAAAAAAAATTTATCAGAAGCTCTGGCTGAACTTATTGAACTTGATCCACAAGAGGTTGCTTATCAAATTGACAAAATTTATAGAGTTAATTCCTGGATTGCTAGGCAGAAGAAACTTCCTAGAGACATTGTGGTTTATTTTTTGAAAAGAACAGTGAGGAATCAAATTTTGCAAGTTGCTTTTCAGAAAAACTTGAAAATAGGAGAACAGGAGCTGAAGGTTTTGAAAGAGATTCTTCCCAAGATGTTAAGGGATAGAAAGGACTTTACATTTTTTACACAAGAACTTAAGAAATACCAGATTCAATTTAGATGGGAGGTTCCAGTTGGTTTGACAGTGTATTATCAAGGAAGGAGATATCATATTGATACAGTGCTTAAGGACAAAGATTTTCTTTCTACCGTGCTGAAACTTGAAGTAGAAATAATAGAAAAAAGAATTCAAGAGACTCAAATGGGTGTGGAAGCTGAGGTGATTCCAGTGATGTTACCATCTGAGGAACAACCACAAGAACAAAGACTGACGAGGGGAGCCCTTAAGCATAAAGAAAAGGAGCAACAAACTCAAAGTAAAGTTCAGGATTCTGCTACAGAAGCGGTGGGAGGAGCACGGCCGAAGATACGGGAGGACGATCTTCAGCTGATCGCTCAAAAGCTTCAGCAGGCCAGTAATGGCAAATAAAATCTTGACCTGGAATGTCAATGGTTTGAATTCAGCTCAGAAGAGAAGAAAAATATTTCATTATTTGAAACAATTTAAAAATGATGTGATTTGCTTACAAGAAACGCATATTAAACTATCAGATCAAAAATACTTAATAAACTCAAAGTTAGGTAAACATTTTGTTGCTTCAGCTTTGGAGAAAAAACATGGCATAGTGGTTTATTTGAGAAAAGATATACCAGCCAAGTTAATAGAGGCAGATATTCACGGAAGATATATTGCTATTGAACTTACAATAGAAACAAAAAGGACCCTCTTGTTTGGTATATATGCACCCAATCAGCAACAAGAAAATTTTTATAGAATGTTGTATGATAAGTTGATTCTATGGGATTATAAATCGTGTATTATATTGGGAGATTGGAATGGAGTAATAGATACACGAAAGGACAAGAGAATTTTTTCTAAGAAGATACCTGCACATGCAAAGCTGCCTAAATCCTTTTTTGACATGATAGAAGATTTCGAGTTGAGAGGATTATGGAGACTGCGGAATTTGGAGGAAAGAGACTATACTTTTTTCTCTGATAGGCATCAATCCTTCTCACGTATTGATTTTATTTTAATTTCTAATGATTTGCTTTTTAGGGTGAAGAAAACTAAGGTATTTCCAAGATGTTTGTCTGATCATAGTCCTGTTTGGATGGAATTGCAATATGCAAAAGAAGGTAGAAGAACTTGGAGATTAAATGAAAATTTGTTTAGATATCAGGATAATGTAATTCAATGGGACGCTAGTAAAGCTTTTATGAGAGGTGTATTAATATATATTAAAAATAGATAGAGAAATAAGCAACAAAGACAGCGTAGGTATCTAGAAGAGGAAATTTACAAGAAACAACAATTATTAATACATAACCCGCATGATCAAATTATTAATACATAACCCGCATGACCATCTTTAAAGCGCTCCATGGCATAGGGCCGGGCTATTTACGGGACCGCCTACTGCTACCGAATACCTCTCACCGACCCGTGCGCTCTCACAGAGAGGGACTCCTCAGGGTGCCGTCAGCTAGGCAATGCCGTCTGGCGACACCCAGGGGAAGGGCCTTCTCTGTGGGGGCTCCCACCCTCTGGAACAAACTTCCCCCAGGACTCCGTCAACTTCCGGACCTCCGAACCTTTCGTCGCGAGCTTAAAACACACTTATTCATTTGCGCAGGACTGGATTAGTTTTTAAATTTATATTGGTTTTAAATGGGTTTTTATTATTTATATTGCTTTTTAATTCGGCTTTGTAGAATAAGTTTTTTAAATGTGGTTTTAGTGTGTATTTATATGTCTTTTACTTGCCTGTGAACCGCCCTGAGTCCCTCGGGAAATAGGGCAGTATATAAATGTGATTAATAAATAAATAAATAAATAAATAAATAAATAAAAACTTAAAGATGCAATAAAGTTATTACAGAATCAATTTAATATGATAATGGCTGATCAGGTGGCAACAAATATACAATATGCCAAACATAATACTTTTTGTAATGCAAATAGACCTGGTAGGTGGTTAGCATACACCTTAAGGAAAAGACAAAAACAACGTACTATAGAAAAAATAGAATATAAAGGCAAAGAGAGATATCAACAGGATAAAATTAAAAAAGCTTTTTTAGAATATTATACAAATTTATATCTTAAAGATAATATATTGAACAGGGATATTGATAATTATTTGAAGGAATATAAGGTTAAAAATTTAACTTTAGAACAAACGGATGAACTGAATCGGCCTATAACCTCTGAAGAAATTATTTTGGTAATTAAACAATTAAAATTGGGGAAAACTCCTGGTACGGATGGGCTCACAGTTAGTTACTATAGGAATTTACAGGATGAGATGTTAGGTCCACTTAAGGAATTATTTAATTAGATACAATTAGGAGGGGGAATTCCCCCCTCATGGAGAACCTCTTTTATTTCATTGATACCAAAAGAGGAACAGGATTGTTCTAAACCTGGGAACTATAGGCCAATCTCACTTTTAAATAATGATTATAAGATTTTTGTTAAAATAATAGCTAATAGATTAATGTTGATTTTGCAGCGAAGAATTCATAATGATCAATCTGGATTTATAAAAGGGAGACAGATGAGGAATAATGTTAGGCAGATTGTTAATTTACTGGAGTATTTAGAAAGAAAATTTTATTCCAGCAGCATTTATCTTTCTCGATGCAGAGAAAGCTTTTGATCGATTGCATTGGGATTTTTTATTTAAATTAATAGAAAAGATGCAATTTGGAGATGGTTTTACAAGAATAATTAGGGCAATTTATGGAGAGCAAACAGCACAGATTATAATCAATGGTAGCTTAACAGAACCTTTTAAGATTGCGAAAGGAACAAGACAGGGATGTCCTTTATCACCATTATTGTTTATTTTAACTCTAGAACCATTATTGGATAAAATACGAGAAGTAAAGGAGATAGAGGGAATTAGAGTTAGACAGTATGAATATAAGTTAAGAGCTTTTGCAGATGATTTGGTGATTACTTTAACAAACCCTATAAATTCTAGTAAATCTTTGTTGGAAATAATTGATCAATATGGGAATGTTTCAGGGTTTAAGGTAAATCAGAAAAAGACAAAAGTGATAACAAAAAATATGGCCAGACAACAGAAAGAAAAACTAGAGGAAGTAACAGGATTTGAAATTGTAAAGAAGGTTAAGTACTTAGGGGTTTATATTACATCGTCAAATGTGAAATTGTATAAGAATAACTATGAGGTTTTATGGCAAATAGTTCAGAAGGAGTTATTGTTTGGAAAAAATTGCAATTATCTTTGCTGGGGAGAATTGCTGCTATTAAAATGAATGTTTTACCTAGATTTTTATTCCTCTTTCAGATGATACCAATAATTAAGAAAGATAAGAATCTTGAGGAATGGCAGAAGGGAATTAACAAATTTATATGGGAAGGTAAAAAAGCTAGGGTTAAAATGAAAATAATTCAAGATTCTCGGGAAAGGGGAGGTTTAAAAATGCCCAATTTTAAATTATACTATGAAGCAGCTGCTCTCTCTGCAATAAGTGATTGGTTTAATTTAACGGAGGAAAGAATTTTGAATATAGAAGGTTATGATTTGCTATATGGATGGCATGCATATTTAATTTATGACAAAAAAGTGGATAAGGCCTTTAAAAATCATGTGCTAAGAACTGCTCTTCTGCGTGTTTGGAAAAAATACTCTTATAAACTAAATTATAAGGTTCCTATATGGGCAAGTCCTAGACATACAATAGAGAATATAAATATACAACAGAATCAGGAAATGATTACATATAAAGATCTTTTGTATACTGAAAGAGGTAATTTGCAATTAAAATCTCTGCACGTATTAAAAGAGGAAGGGAAAAATTATACTTGGTTTCAATATGAGCAACTATGTGCTAGATGGAAGGAAGATCAGAAAATTGGTATAGAGCAGAATGAGGGAAATTTGGTAAAGCAAATTAGAAATCAGTCTCAGGAGCATATAAAGAGATTGTATAATGTGTTACTTGAAATAGATTCTGAAAGGGACTTGGTAAAGGACTGTATGATAAAGTGGGCACAAAATTTTCAGGAGCCAATATTATTGGAAACTTGGGAAAAAATTTGGGTTAGAAATGTTAAATTCACGCAGGCACAGAATTTGAGGGAAAATTTTTATAAAATGTTTTATAGATGGCATTTAGATCCTAAAAAATTATCGTGTATGTATCCAGATATGCAAGCAAAATGTTGGAGATGTAATTGTGATGATGCTACATATTTTCACATTTGGTGGACTTGTAAGGATATAAAGGCCTTTTGGATAAAAATTTGGTGGATCTTACAAAATGTTTTGAAAAAGAAGATAAAGTTCCTGCCGCAATTTTTTTTGTTGGGAATTATTACAGACTGTACAGTAATTGAGACTAAATTGATTTTAAATCTAATAACAGCAGCAAGATTACTAATAGGACAATACTGGAAGAAAAAAGAAGTACCTACAATAGAAGAATGGATATTGAAAGTTGCCAATTTGGCTGAGATGGCGAAGATATCAGCCTTTTTGAAAGACAATACGGAAGAAAGATACTTAAAGGAATGGAAAAAATGGATTGATTATATTCAACGTAGATATCAGACTAAGAGTTATCAGACTGTTTTTGAATGATTATGATGTATTATTTTTGATTGTTTTCGGGGGAAGTTAGAAATTGATGATTGTAGGGGTATAATTAAGTTGGGATGAAATTTTTTTAGCATATGTTTGTTTTATTTTTAACTATACCTTGTGTTCGTCGGGGGGGGGGGTGTTGTGAAGGGAGGGGGGGAGGGGGGGGGAATTTTGTAAAACTTTTTGAATAAAAAAAAAACAGATCCATCCCACTAAAAGATTCTAATAACAAAGAATACAATGATGAAACAGTTAAAGCTAACCTCTTCAACACTTTCTTTGGCTCAGTTTTTGTTAACAGCGACATTCTGTTAACATATCCGACATTCCCAAAACGTACCAGCAATGAATATGATGACTTAACTCATATAGATTTCACAGAAGATAACGTTGAAAAACTCTTCATAACTTGAAACCATCGCTATCTATTGGACCTGATGGACTATGTGCATACTTCTTAAAAAAACTTTCCACTAATATAGCAGAACCCCTAAGCATAATCTTTGATAAAGCTTTCACTACCAGTTCCCTTCCCAAACTTTGGTCACTAGCCACAGTCATCCTTCAAAAAAGGAGACCCCAGCTTAGTTGAAAATTACAGACCAATCTCTCTGTGCTGCGTCACCTGCAAAGTCATGGAATCAATCATCAACCAATCCATTACCTCACACTTAGAAATTAACAACCTACTCTCCAATAAGCAATTTGGTTTCAGGAAAAAATTATCATGCAACTTACAACTTCTCCACTGTAAAAACATATAGACTACAAATCTTGATCAAGGCAAAACAATAGATGCAATCTACATAGACTTCTGCAAAGCTTTTGACTCAGTAGTACACAATAAACTTCTCGTAAAACTAAAATCCTATGGCATTTCAGGACCCCTTCACAAATGGATATCGGCTTTTCTGTCTAACAGACAACAAGTGGTCAAAATTAGCAATGCTCTATCAAATCCTGTTCCTGTCAAGAGTGGTGTTCCTCAAGGCAGCGTCCTTGGACCAACACTCTTCATACTATACATTAATGATCTTTGTGACCATATCTCAAGTAATTGTGTTCTCTTTGCTGACGATGTCAAACTATTTAACACCACAAACAATGCATCTATCATGCAAAAAGACCTTGATCATCTAACCGCTTGGTGTAAAACTTGGCAACTCCAAATCTCAACCAGCAAGTGCTCAGTCTTACATATTGGAAAAAAGAACCCAAACATTAAGTACATACTTGATGGACATTACCTTACAGATGACCGCCACCCAGTTAAAGACCTTGGAGTTTTCATGTCAAATGATCTAAGTGCCAAAGCCCACTGTAACTACATCGCAAAAAAGGCTCTAAGAGTTGTAAACCTAATCTTGCGTAGCTTCTTTTCCAAAAACACTACACTACTAACCAGAGCATATAAAACATTTGCTATACCAATTCTAGAATACAGCTCGCCTGTTTGGAATCCTCACCACATCTCTGACATCAATACAATTGAACGAGTCCAGAAATATTTTACAAGAAGAGTTCTCCATTCCTCTGAAAACATCAAAATACCTTATCCCACCAGACTTGAAATCCTAGGCTTAGAAAACTTGGAACTCCGTCGCCTTCAACAAGACCTAAGTTTAAGTCATAGAATCATCTATTGTAATGTCCTTCCTATTAAAGACTACTTCAGCTTTAATTGTAATAATACAAGAGCAACCAACAGATTTAAACTTAATGTTAACCGCTTTAATCTAGATTGCAGAAAATACGACTTCTGTTACAGAATCATCAGTGCTTGGAATACTTTACCTGACTCTGTGGTCTCTTCCCATAATCCTAAAAGCTTTAACCAAAAACTTTCTACTATTGACCTCACCCCATTCCTAAGAGGACCATAAGGGGGTGCATAAGCGCACAAACGTGCCTACCGTTCCTGTCCTATTGTTTTTCTTTTCTTCTTCATATATATATATGTGTGTGTGTGTGTGTGTGTGTGTGTGTGTGTATATATATATATATATATATATATATATATATATATATATATATATATATATATATGTCTTTGGTTGTTCGGGTTTTCTCCCGTGTAAAATTGGAAGTGTCTTGGCGACGTTTCTACGAAGTCTCATTCGTCATCTTCAGGCTTCAACCGTGCTTCTGGGAGCAATGTGTGATCGCAGCTGTTTCTTCCTTTTAACTGCTAGTGGGGTTTGAACTGATTGGGTGGGAGCTTGGCTGTGCTCTGATTGGATGGGGGTTTTTCTGTGCTCTGATTGGCTGGGGGTGTGTCCTGTGTTGGTGGGGGCTTGGTTGTGCTCAGTCTAGTCTGTGCTGCAGGGGGATTTGAGCTGGTGAGCTGCATAGCTGTTGTTTGGCTTTGTGGTCGTGCTACATCTTCATAGCGGGTGTCAGTCTGCTGCATGAATGGATTGGAGGGGTTTGAAATGGCTAATGTTGCAGCTGCGGTCTGGCTTCTGGTCCTTGGTCGTGCTTCATGATCAGTGTGGGTTTGGGTCTGCTTTCTGGGTGGATGTGCGGTGGTGACATCCTGTGTGGACCTTGTGAGGTCTTGTTCCCACTATGAAGATGTAGCACGACCACAAAGCCAAACAACAGCTATGCAGCTCACCAGCTCAAATCCCCCTGCAGCACAGACTAGACTGAGCACAACCAAGCCCCCACCAACACATGACACACCCCCAGCCAACCAGAGCACAGAAAAAACCCCATCCAATCAGAGCACAGCCAAGCTCCCACCCAATCAGTTCAAACCCCCACTAGCAGTTAAAAGGAAGAAACAGCTGCGATCACACATTGCTTCCAGAAGCACGAAGCTGAAGCCTGAAGATGACGAATGAGACTTCGTCGAAACGTCGCCAAGACATTTCCAATTTTACACGGGAGAAAACCCGAACAACCAAAGACCTATATACAAACACCCGTGAAAACCTCAGAAAACATATATATATATATATATATATATATATATATATATAGAGAGAGAGAGAGAGAGAGAGAGAGAGAGAGAGAGAGAGAGATAAGTTTATTATATATATATTATATATTTCTGTTCTTTAACTTACAATACTATAAAGGTAAAGGTAAAGATTCCTCTCATACATGTGTGCTAGTCTTTCTCAACTCTGGGAGTGGTGCTCATCTCCATTTCAAAGTCAAAGAGCCAGCGCTGTCCAAAGACGTCTCCGTGGTCATGTGGCCGGCATGACTCAATGCCAAAGACACATGGAATGCTGTTACCTTCCCACCAAAGGTGGTCCCTATTTTTCTACTTGCATTTTTTACATGCTTTCAAACTGCTAGTTTGGCAGAAGCTGGGACAAGTAACGGGAGTTCACCCCATTACAGAGCACTAGGGATTCAAACCACTGAACTGTCGACTTTTCGATCAACAAGCTCAGCGTGCCTAACTACTGAGCCACTGCGTCCCTTACAATACTATACTAATCATTAAATGCACAGGTATCTATTGTCTATAGGGTACAAATATAAATAAATATATAGATAGATATAACTATGTGAATAGGTATATCATGTTTGTTCACCAGTAATTTTTGCAGGTTTATCTATAACAAGCATCTGTTCATTCCTCAAGGACTATTGTTATTTTTATTATTATTATTTTTAATTATTTAATCCTGTTCCTCAGTTGACTCTTTAAAAAAAAACAAGTCCTGAGAGACCTTCTAAATAGATATTATAAGTCTACCATGTCAGGATTCACAAAGTCTTATGATTTGTTTCTTCTTTCTCTTTGAGTCCTGTATATGAAAGTTTTTTCCCTTCTAATATGTCTTCTCGGTTCAAAAATACAGTCACCACCACTTTCTCTAGCACGCACAAAATTTTCTCTTTTCAAATATTGTTCTCAAAAGTCAGTTGTTCTTTCAGAAAGAAAGGTGGGGGAGAAAGGAAATAAAGCCCAAATACATTTATTCACTCACTCACACAAACATTACTTTCTTTTCAAATATTTTACAGCTTGTAGTCTCTGCTCTGCTCCCACCACTGGATCGCCGCTATTTCACCTTCATGGAGACTCACTTCACCATTAGTATATCACATCATTTCACCATCATTGAGAGTTTTTCCTTTCTGTCTCTTTTATTTCTCTTCTTGCTGATCAATTAAGCTGCTTCTCACTCTTCACTTCCTACTCAAACCATCGGTTCATCACACCTCTGGATCCGCCATGCAAGGCCAATATCTTCTGTGTCTAATCCAGCGGTTCTCAACCTGTGGGTTGGGACCCCGTTGGGGGTCAAATGACAATTTGCCAGGGGTTGACTAAGACCATTGGAAATATGGGAAGTATACTTGCGAGTCGAAGAATCACGCTCCAATGGTTGACTCCACAAGCCAGCTGCAGGTTCTTCAAATCGCTAGCCGAATTTGCCTTCACACGCGATGAATTAAAAAAAGAGAGAAATCTTTGCTCTGATGTCTCCCTCTCAAGCCAGCTGCAATCACTCCCAATCGCTAGCCTAATCTGGCTTCAGGCGCGATAAACTTAATAGGGGAGGAGTCTCAGCTTTAATGCCTCCGTCCTCAAGGCAATCGCAAGCAGTTCAGATCGCTAGCCAATACGGCTTCAGGCGTGATAAATTCAAAACTAAAATAATTTTATGGTTGGGGTCACCACATCGTGGGGAATTGTATTAAAGGGGTCGCCACATCGTGGGGAATTGTATTAAAGGGGTAGCAGCGCTATAAAGGTTGAGAACCACTGGTCTAATTGGAGGGTTCCTCTTGCCAAACAAGAGCTCACCATTCAGGCTCTGTGGATACCCCTGTACTTTGTTGATCCCTCCAGGATCAGGCTTGCCGCGGGGGGGCCTTAAAACACAGAAAATCGGGTGAAAAAACAAGCAGAGGCCCATTCATTCGCCCCGTAACAGTGTGACGTCACCTCTAGAAGTCTAGCAACCCTAGCAGACAAATTTTTAAACATCTTTGCTAGTCTCGCCAGTGTTAAGTGCCACCTATAAAACATTTTATATAGATTTTTCTTACAAGCAGTTGCCATTGTCAACTTCATTTCTTTCCCAGTTTTTGCCATTTGAATAGTTGTATATACAAAAATTTTTGCCCATGTTATCGTTGTCTCTTTTACCTATTCACCTTCCATTTTTAAGCTTAATAGGAAATTATATATTTTCTTTATTAACTTTACATCTAACCCTAACATTATTTGATCAAATATTCTGTCAGCCTCCGCTTACTACTACTTTATTACTCTGTGTAATCTGTCTCCTGATTTATACA
Organism: Ahaetulla prasina; assembly: GCF_028640845.1. NCBI lineage: Eukaryota > Metazoa > Chordata > Lepidosauria > Squamata > Colubridae > Ahaetulla > Ahaetulla prasina. Next base: position 77,320,437 of record NC_080543.1, on the reverse strand, counting down.
TTTACTGCTTGCAATGGCTGTCATGGTAATTGGGGGGGAGTTGTCTTTGCTTAGAATAGCAGGGAGAACAGTGCTGGAGGAGATGCTGTGTAAGGGATTGAATTAGAAGAAGTTTCTCTTCAAACTTTCTCGGCAGTTGGGAGGCGGGCTGATAACAGTCAAGGTTAACCGCCCAAACATACCAGAGGGATGAAACCAGGGGTGAAATGCTCCCGGTTAGGACTGGCTTGCCCGATCCGGTAGCGAAGGCGGTGGGTGGTTCGGAGAACCGGTAGCAAAAATCCCTGGCCCCGCCCCCTCCCTCTGCTGAGCCGCGCCATCATCAGAGTTTTTTTTTCTTTTAAAAGCAGTTTTTCTTCAGCCGAAAACATGGCTTTAAAAGTAAAAAAAAAAACCTTTGATGATCCCGTGGCTCAGCTGAGATCATCAGAACCCTTTAAACTCTTTTTTTTAACAACCTCTTCAGCCAAAGAGGTTGTAAAAAAAAGGATTTAAAAGGCTCCTCTGGCAATCTCAGCTAAGGGATGTTGACAGCAGCTGACATGTTTTCTACAAGCTCTTCAGCCGAAGAGCTTGTAGAAAACCTCCTTTTAAGAGGTTCTGAGCTGCGATAAGGCACTTACCTAATTAGCTGCTCCTTTCAGGCTGGGAAAGCCATGCTTTACATCAGCTGCATCAGCTAGCAACTGAATCTGCCTGCCTGAAATCCATCTCCTCAGTCAGCAACTGAATCTGCCTGCTTTGCTGGCTGAGGAACTCTGGGAGTTGAAGTCCACAAACCTTAAAGGTACTAAGGTTGGAGACCCCTGATCTACAAATATAAATTAAATAAAAGAATAAAATAAAATATTTGTGCAGCTTTCTGAGATTTGGTGTGTTTCTGTAGTGTTTCACTCTAATTACACAAACACAAAATCTCACAAAGCTGTATGTGGCATTTGGTGTGTGTGTGTGTGTGTGTGTGTGTGTGTGAGTCAGCTGTGTTATGTTGTATGTAAAGTGTGAAAGTTGGTTTTTGAGCTTTTTGTGGCTGTGTGAAGTTCCTGCTTGTTTTAAGGGCCATTTTGGGTGAAGTGCAGCTGCTTTTACATTGTGTTGGAGTCTGTTGTGTTGTGTTCTGTTGTGTGTGTGTGTAAAGTGTGAAAGTTGATATTTGGTACCTCTTATTGTTTTGTATACTTTGTTTATTATTTTTATTATTTATTGTTATTGGCCATGCCCACCCAGTCATCTGACCATGAAGCCACGCCCACCAATTAAGTCACGCCCACAGAACTGGTAGGGAAAATTTTAAGATTTCATCCCTGGATGGAACCATCTGAAGATGCACCCTACATGTCCCTTTGAGGGAACGTGGATTGGACAATGCTGACTGGACCAAAGGGAGGAAGGCTTCGGGGATTTTTCTTATATGTAATTTCCACATCAAATGTCTCAGATCTTGCTTTCATTTTGTTGCTTTCAATTCATACTCAGTAAAAATACCTATCTCTAAAAACATAACATAATAACAGAGTTGGAAGGGACCTTGGAGATCTTCTAGTCCAACACCCTGCTGAGGCAGGAAACCCTACACCATTTCAGACAAATGGTTATCCAACATTTTCTTAAAAATTTCCAGTGTTGGTGTATTCACAACTTCTGCAGGCAAGTTATTCCACTTATTGATTGTTCTAACTGTTAGGAAATTTCTTCTTAGTTCTAAGTTGCTTCTCTCCTTGATTAGTTTCCACCCATTGCTTCTTGTTCTACTCTCAGGTGCTTTGGAGAATAGTTTGACTCCCTCTTCTTTGTGGCAACCCCTGAGATATTGGAACACTGCTATCATGTCTCCCCTAGTCCTTCTTTTCATTAAACTAGACATACCAAGTTCCTGCAACCGTTCTTCATATGTTTTAGCCTCCAGTCCCCTAATCATCTTTGTTGCTCTTCTCTGCACTCTTTCTAGAGTCTCAACATCTTTTTTACATTGTGGCGACAAAAACTGAATGCAATATTCCAAGTGTGGCCTTACCGAGGCATTATAAAGTGGTATTAACACTTCACGTGATCTTGATTCTATCCCTCTGTTTATACAGCCCAGAACTATGTTGGCTTTTTTCGCAGTTGCTGCACACTGCTGACTCATATCTAAATGGTTGTCCACTAGGACTCCAAGATCTTTCTCACAGTTACTACTATTAAGAAAGGTACCACATATACGGTACCTGTGCATTTTGGTTTTTTGGCCTAAATGTAGAACCTTACTTTTTTCACTGTTGAATTTCATTTTGTTAGTTAGCGCCCAATGTTCAAGTGTGTCAAGATCCTTCTGTATCTTGAGCCTATCTTCTGAAGTGTTGGCTATTCCTGCCAGCTTGGAGTTATCTCATCTGCAAATTTGATGAGTTCTCCATCTATCCCCTTGTCCAAGTCATTGATGAAGATATTGAAGAGTACTGGGCCTAAAACAGAGCCTTGAGGTACTCCACTGCATACTTCCCTCCATGTGGATGTAGTTCCATTCAGGAATACACGTTGAGTGCGGTTGGTCAGCCAGTTACGAATCCATTTGGTGGAGTTGGGGTTTTTCTTTCTTGAGTATTGAAAGGAGGCACACCTGACATATTGTTAGTTCTTTATAGAAGCCATACATCTTGATATTTTTCTCATATCTCAATTGTATTTGCATATGTGGCCACTATGATAGATCCACGCAGTGGTGGGATTCAAGTAATTTAACAACTGGTTCTCTGTCCTAATGATTTCTTCCAACAACCAGTTTGCCAAACTGCTCAGAAAGTTAACCAGTTCTCCTGAAGTAGTGCGAACTGGCTGAATCCCACCACTGAATCCACACCTTGATTCTGTAGCTCTTGTTTGGTTTTAAGTTCCACTTCCACATTCAAAATATCTTTATATGTTAATTTTTTTTCCAGATTTACTACATTTAGATAGATAAATGCTTCCATTGTTGAGAGCCAAACTGGTATTTTCATGTAGATTTTTACTTTCACCTTTTCCCATACTAAAAGTACAACATTTCTTATAGAATATCTTTGAAAATACATATGAGTTTTATTTTTATCATACCATAAAAAAGCATGCCATCCTAGTTGGATCATGATCTTCTAAAAATAGTAATCTTCTGTATCTAAGAGCTATCCATTCTCATACTCATGTTAATACAGAAGCTTGATAATAAAGCTCCCAATCTGGTGGTCCAATGCCCCATTATCTTTAGATTCTAGCAACATTTTCAATCTTGTTTTTATCTTGCCAAACGTATTTCAGAATTGTATCAAAGTATTTTTTCCCCCCCCCTAATTTTATGGGGATGTTTGGAATAAGAAAAGTAGCATCTGCAAAATATTCATTTTTATACTTGCAATCCTTCCTACCATTGCAATCTGCAAATTTTTCAAAGTCTGCTTTAATTTGTTGTAGTAGTCTTGTATAGTTATCTTCTTTAATTGTTATACATCTTCCTGTTAAATATATTTCCAAGTATTTTATTTTCTTATCTGTAAGTCTAATTTCTTTGTCAATTTACCTTTCTGTTTTTCTGTAAGATTCTTGACTAAGATTTTAGTTTTGTTTTTATTCTCAGTCCTGTAGCTTTTCCATATTCTTCTATTTTTCCCATTAACTTGAGACCTGTTTCCAGTGGCTCTTGTAAGATCTGCAACTAAATCATCTGCAAATGCTTGCAATTTGTTTCCCTTTTTATTTCCATACCTTTTATTGCTTTTATTTTATTTCTCCATCAAGTCCCCATTAACTATTACTTTTGCCATTTCCCTTAATCATGTTTATGAATTTCTTACTAAAATCCATACAATCTAACTGTTGTATCATAAATTGCCAATTTACATTATCAAAGGCTTTCTGTGCATCTAAAAAAATGTTAAAAAAAATACAGGCATCTGAACAGACTTGTAAGTGGATCACAAGCTTCCTAACAAACAGGAAGCAGCAGGTGAAGCTAAGCAGGATCACATCAGATACCTGTACAATTAGCACAGGGGCCCCCCAAGGCTGTGTCCTTTCCCCACTTCTCTTCTCTCTGTATACCAATGACTGCATTTCCAACGATCCATCTGTTAAACTACTGAAGTTCGCAGATGACACAACAGTGATTGGTCTCATTCGAGACAATGATGAATCCGCATATAGATGTGAGGTCGAACGATTAGCCTTGTGGTGCGACTGAAACAATCTGGAACTGAATACACTCAAAACTGTAGAAATGGTGGTAGACTTTAGGAGAAACCCTTCCATACTTCCACCTCTCACAATACTAGACAACACAGTATCAACAGTAGAAACCTTCAAATTTCTAGGTTCTATCATATCGCAAGATCTAAAATGGACAGCTAACATCAAAAACATCATCAAAAAAGAACAACAAAGAATGTTCTTTCTGTGCCAACTCAGAAAGCTCAAACTGCCCAAGGAGCTGCTGATCCAGTTCTACAGAGGAATTATTGAGTCTGTCATTTGCACCTCTATAACTGTGTGGTTTGGTTCTGCAACTCAACAAGAAAGACACAGACTTCAGAGGATAATTAGAACTGCAGAAAAAATAATTGCTACCAATCTGCCTTCCATTGAAGACCTGTATACTGCACGAATCAAGAAGAGGGCCGTGAAAATGTTTATAGATCCCTCACATCGTGGACATAAACTGCTGCAACTCCTACCCTCAAAACAATGCTACAGAGCACTGCACACCAGAACAACTAGACATAAGAACAGTTTTTTCACGAAGGCCGTCACTCTGCTAAACAATTAATTCCCTCAACACTGTCAAACTATTTACTAAATCTGCACTACTATTAATCTTCTCATCGTTCCCATCACCCATCTCGTTCCAATTATGACTGTATGAGTGTAACTTTGTTGCTGGTAATCCTTATGATTTATATTAATAGTGATTGTTTCCTGATTGCTTATTTGTACCCTATGATTATCTTTAAGTGTTGTATCATTTAGGGTTAAATTTGTACCCTATGACTATCATTAAGTGTTGTAAATGTTGAACCTTGATGAAGATATCTTTTCTTTTATGTACATTGAGAGCATATGCACCAAGACAAATTTCTTGTGTGTCCAATCACACTTGGCCAATAAAATTTCTATTCTATTCTATTCTATTCAATGCCATTTGCTTTTCTGAGTGTATATTCCAAAGTGTCTAAAATAAAACTTACGTTTTAATAATAATAATAATAATAATAATAATAATAATAATAATAATAATAATAATAATAATAATAATAATAATAATAATAATATTTTAATTTGTATACCGCCCTTCTCCCGAAGGACTCAGGGCGGTGAACAGCCAAATAAAATACAAACAGAAACATACACAATATTAAAAACAACCCTTAAGAAACTTATTCAATTAGCCCCCCAAAATTTTTTTTTTAATTGAAAAAGTTTTAAAAAACAAAAACATTTTCCCCCCTTTTTTCCTCCCCTCCCTCCCAGAAAACCCCTTCCCCTCCTTCCTCTCCCCCGTCTTCCCAGGTCAATCACAAGGTATTGTTATACATAAACCAAACATAGAGTAAAATTTTCCTTCTAATCCAATTAACCTCATCCAAATCTTTTCATCTCCCAACCCCTTCCCATTACATAAAATAATACTTTCTAATTATTCAAAGGCAATCTGATATTTCTTAATCTGATATCTGTTTTGTAGATAATCAATCCATTTTTCCATTCAATTAAATATCTTTCCTCGTATTGTCTTTTAAAAAGCTGAGATTTTAGCCATCTCAGCCAAATTAATGACTTTCAATATCCATTCTTCTATTGTAGGTACCTCTTCTTTCTTCCAGTATTGTCCAATCAACAGTCTTGCTGCTGTTATTAAATTCAGAATCAATTTAGTCTCAATCCCTGTACAATCCATTATAATTCCCAAAAGGAAAAATTGCGGCAGGAACTTTATCTTCTTCTTCAGTACATTTTGAATAATCCACCAAATTCTTATCCAAAAGGCCAGAATTTTCTTGAAAGTCCACCAAATATGAAAATATGTAGCGTCATCAAAACCACACCTCCAACATTTCGCTTGGATACCAGGGTACATACATGATAATTTTTTGGGATCTAAGTGCCATCTATAAAACATCTTATAAAAATTTTCCCTTAAATTCTGTGCTTGTGTAAACTTAACATTTCTAACCCAGATTTTCTTCCATGTTGCCAACATTATTGGTTCCTGAATATTCTGTGCCCATTTTATCATACAGTCCTTTACCAAATCCTTTTCCGAATCTATTTCAAGCAACACATTATACAATCTCTTTATATGCTTCTGGGTCTGATTTCTAATTTGCTTTATTAAATTTTCCTCCCCTTGCATTATACCAATTTTTTGATCTTCTTTCCATCTAGCACTTATTTGCCCATATTGAAACCAAGTATAATTCCTCCCTTCTTCATTTAATATCTGTAATGATTTTAATTGCAATCTACCTCCTTCAGCATACAAAAGTTCTTTATAAGTAATCATTTCCTGTTTCTGTTCTATATTTATATTCTCTATTGCATGTCTGGGGCTCGCCCATATAGGAATCTTGTAATCTAATTTATAAGAATATTTTTTCCAGACCCGCAAAAGAGCACTTCTCAACACATGATTCTTAAAAGCCCTATCCACTTTTTTCATAAAATAAATACGCATGCCATCCATATAACAAGTCATAACCTTCTATATTCAAAATTCTTTCCTCCGTTAAATTAAACCAGTCACTTATTACTGAAAGGGCTACTGCTTCATAATATAGTTTAAAATTAGGCATTTTTAAGCCACCTCTTTCCCGTGAGTCCTGTATTATTTTCATTTTAACCCTCGCCTTTTTACCCTGCCATATAAATTTATTGATCCCAATCTGCCAATCCTCCAAATTTTTATCTTTCTTAATTATTGGTATCATCTGGAACAGAAACAAAAATCTAGGTAACACATTCATTTTAATAGCCGCAATCCTTCCCAATAGGGACAACTGCAATTTTTTCCAGACACTCATATTATTCTGAACTTTTTGCCATAGCAAGTCATAATTATTCTTATAAAGTTTCTTGTTCGATGAGCTAATATAAACCCCTAAGTATTTAACCTTTTTTACCACCTCAAATCTTGTCATTTCCTCTAGTTTTTGTTTCTGTTGTATAGACATATTTTTGATTATCACTTTTGTTTTATTCTGATTTATTTTAAATCCTGATACCTTTCCATATTTATCAATTGTTTCCAACAAAAATCTACTTGAATTTGTAGGATTTGTTAAAGTAACCACTACATCATCTGCAAAAGCTCTAACTTTGTACTCATATTGTCTAATCTTAATTCCCTCTATTTTTGTTAATTCTCGTATTTTATCTAATAATGGTTCCAGAGTCAAAACAAACAATAATGGTGATAAGGGACATCCCTGTCTGTTCCTTTCGCAATCTTAATAACTTCTGTCAAACTACCATTTATTATAATCTGTGCTGTTTGCTCTCCATAAATCGCTTTAATTATTCTAAGAAAACAATGTCCAAATTGCATTTTCTCTATTAATTTAAATAAAAAATCCCAATGCAATCGATCAAAGGCTTTCTCTGCATGCAAAAAAATAAGTGCTGCTGAAGTATTCTTCTTTTCCAAATATTCCAATATATTAATCATCTGTCTAACATTATTCCTCATCTGCCTCCCTTTTATAAAACCAGATTGATCAGTATGAATTCTTTGTTGTAAAACTAACCTTAATCTATTTGCTATTATTTTACAAAATCTTATAATCATTATTTAAAAGTGAAATCGGCCTGTAGTTACCAGGTTTAGAGCAATCTTGCTCCTCTTTTGGTATCAGTGAAATAAAAGATGTTTTCCATGACGGGGTATTCCACTCCTAATTGTATCTGATTAAATAATTCTTTAAGTGGGCCTAATATTTCATCCTGTTTTTTATAATAAGTTGCTGTAAGACCATCTATACCAGGGATTTTCCCAATTTTTAATTGTTTAATTGCCTCCACTATTTCTCCAGTAGCTATCGGCCTTTTCAGCTCCTCCCTCTGTTCTAATGTTAGAATATTAACCTTATAATCTTTCAAATAATCATAAATGTCCCTATTCAATATTTTGTCTTTTGCATATAGAGCAGTATAAAATTCTGAGAATGCCTTTTTAATTTTATCCTGTTGATATATCTCTTTACATTTATATTCTATTTTTTGTATGACACGTGCTTTCTGTTTTTCCTTAATTATATGCCAACCAGCTCCCAGGTTTATTTGCATTACAAAAGGTATTATGTTTAGCATATTGTATATTCGTTGCCACCTGGTCTGCCATTAACATATTAAATTGACTCTGTAATATTTTTATAGCCTCTTTAAGTTTGTGATCTTGTGGGTTTTGAATTAATAACTGTTTCTTCCTTTGAATTTCTTCTTCCAAATACCTACGCTGCCTTTGTTTATTATTCCTCTGCCTATTGTCCAAGTATATCAATATACCTCTAATAAAAGCTTTACTCGCCTCCCACACAGTTCCTATAGGTGTCCCCTTGTGCATATTAAAATCAAAAAATTCTTTCAACTGTTTCTTACAATGATTTACATTATCCTCATATCTAAAAAGATTTTCATTTAACCTCCATGTTCTACCACCTTTTTTCCCTTGTAATAATTCCATCCATACTGGGCTATGGTCAGTTAAACACCTCGGAAATATCTTCATTTTCTTCACCCTAGAAAGCAAGTCATTAGAAATTAAAATAAAATCAATACGTGAGAAAGATTGATGCCTATCGGGGAAAAAAGTACAATCTCTCTCATCTGGATTCCGTAACCTCCATATATCTCTAAACTCAAAGTCTTCCATCATTTCAAAGAAGGATTTTGGTAGTTTTGCATGTATAGGTATCTTCTTGGAAGAGGTTCTCTTATCACTTCTTGTATCAATTACTCCATTCCAGTCTCCTAATAAAATAAACGAACTGTAATCCCAGAGGATCAACCTCTCGTGTAACATTTTATAAAACTTTTCTTGTTGCTGATTAGGTGCATAAATACCTATCAGCAAAGTCTTTTTTGCATCTATCACCAGTTCAATAGCAATAAATCTTCCTTGAATATCTGCCTCAATTAACTTAGCTGGTATATCCTTCCTGATATATACAACAATTCCATTTTGCTTCTTATCCAGAGCTGAAGCAACAAAATGTTTACCTAATTTTGAGTTAATTAAGTATTTTTGGTCTGATAATTTGATATGTGTCTCTTGCAGGCAAATCACATCATTTTTAAATTGTTTCAAGTAGAGAAATATTTTCTTTCTTTTCTGAGCTGAATTCAAACCATTAACATTCCATGACAAAATTCTATTTGCCATTACTGGCCTCCTGAAGCTTTGAAGCTCCTCCCATCTAGCTCCTCCCACAGCTTCCATACTGGGGTCCTGACTTTTACTTTGAAACTGTTGCTCTTCTTTACGCTTAAGAGCTCCTCTTGTCGCCCTTTGCTCTTGTGGTTCCTCTGATGCTGGCAGCAATGAAGCCTCTTGGATCACCACGCCTTCTTGAATCTCTTGAAGTTTTTCTATCACTTCTATTTCGACTTTCAAAACTGTAGAAAGAAAATCCTTTGCCTTTAAAACGGTGTCAATTCTATATCTCCTTCCTTGATAAAATACTGTCAGTCCAACTGGCACCTCCCATCTGAATTGAATCTGATGTTTTTTAAGTTCTTGTGTAAAAAAAACAAATTCCTTCCTATCTCTTAACATCTTGGAAGGAATCTCTTTCAGCACCTTCAGCTCCTGTTCTCCAATTTTTAAAGTTGTCCGATATGAAACTTGCAGAATCTGATTTCTCATAGTCCTTTTCACAAAATAAACCACAATGTCCCGAGGAAGCTCTCTCTGTCTTGTGATCCAGGAATTAACTCTATATATTTTATCAATTTGGTAAGCTACCTCTTGGGGTTCCACTTCAATAAATTCAGCCAATGCTTCTGATATAATTTTTCTTAAGTCCTCCTCGCTGTTCTTGCATACCACGGATTCTAAGAGCTCCTTCCATAAGTTTATATTGTAATATCACAACCTGATCTTCATTTTGATCCACTTTTTTCTGAACACCTTGCATTTTGTCTTCTAAATGCTTATTTGACTGAGAGATCTGTTGCATTTCTTCTTCCAATCCCTCAATTTTTTTACTCAATCCTTGAAAAGCCATGAGAATATCTTCTCTTATTTTTGCATTAAAATTCTCCATCATCTCTTTTTGCCTATCTTCAGAAAGTTTTAATTGTACTTTCAATATATCCTCAAGACTTGGTTCAGATCCCCTTCTTCCAGAAGGCTTTAAAGGTTTAGCTGCCACCGAACTTCATTATCTCCGACTTCAAACGTGCTCCTGTTTTGTTTTGTTTTCAGGAAAAAGGAGTAGGAGTCACTTCTGCTCAAAAGGACTTGTTAAATTGATTGATTTTGTAAGCAGACGAGAATTTCACAAGCGTTCGATCTTTGAAGCAGAAACAACACGGCAAGTACACCGACTCCCCTTTTGAAACTTGAAACTTCTCTTTGTCTCTGATTAATTGACTTTTAAAATGGCGTCAGAAAGTGAAAGTGAATTTTTTAGTACAACAAAGTAGCGTTATTTGTGGATTGTTACAAACGGAGTTCTCTTATACTGAAAGGAGTAAAGGAAAGTTTTTCAGTTTAAATTCCTGATTCTTTTGAAGACAGAATTTAAAATAACATTACACCCTATAAAATTACAGAAGTTTAAAACCCATTAAATTCAATTAAGATTTAAAAAATCAGGCCAGTCCAGCCATACGAAATAAATAGGTTTTAAGTTCGCGGCGAAAGGTCCTAAGGTCAGGTAATTGTCGAAGCCCAAGGGGAAGCTCGTTCCACAGGGTAGGAGCCCCCACAGAGAAGGCCCTCCCCCTGGGGGCTGCCAGTCGACACTGGCTGACGGCACCCTGAGGAGTCCCTCTCTGTGGGAACGCACCAGACGCTGGGAGATAGAAGACGGCAGTAGACGATCCCATAAGTAACCCGGTCCTAAGCCATGGAGCGCTTTGAAGGTGGTAACCAATACCTTGAAGCGCACCCGGAAAACAACAGGTAGCCAGTGCAGTCTGCACAGGATAGGTGTTACGTGGGAGCTTCGAGCTGCTCCCTCAATAACCCGCGCAGCCGCATTCTGGACTAGCTGAAATCTCCGAGTGCACTTCAAGGGGAGGCCCATGTAGAGAGCATTGCAGTAGTCCAAGCGAGAGGTAACGAGAGCATGAGTGACCATGCATAGGGCATCCCGGTCCAGGAAGGGACGCAATTGGCGGATCAGGCGAACCTGATAAAAAGCTCTCCTGGAGACGGTCGTCAAATGTTCTTCAAAGGACAACCGCCCATACAGGAGCACACCCAAGTTGCGCACCCTCTCCATCGGGGCCAACGACTCGCCCCCGACAGACAGCTGCATCTGCAGCTGACTGTACTGGGGTGCCAGCATCCACAGCCACTCCGTCTTGGAGGGATTAAGTTTGAGCCTGTTCCTCCCCATCCAGACCCGTACAGCTTCCAAACACCGGGACAGCACTTCGACAGCTTCGCTGGGGTGGCCTGGGGTGGAAAAGTACAGCTGCGTGTCATCAGCGTACAGTTGGTATCTCACCCCAAAACCACTGATGATTTCACCCAGCGGCTTCATATAGATGTTGAACAGGAGGGGCGAGAGAATCGATCCCTGCGGCACCCCACACATGAGGCGCCTCGGAGTCGATCTCTGCCCCCGTCAACACCGTCTGCGTCCGGTCAGAGAGGTAGGAGGAGAATCACCGATAAACGTTGCCTCCCATTCCCAACCCCTCCAACCGGCGCAGCAGGATACCATGGTCGATGGTATCAAAAGCCGCTGAGAGGTCTAATAGGACCAGGGCAGAGGAATAACCCTTATCCCTGGCCCTCCAGAGATCATCCACCAACGCGACCAAAGCTGTCTCCGTACTGTATCCGGGCCGAAATTTTTAAATTTGTCTTTTGGGTAGGAAACCATTTTGATCCAGGTGAATAAATACAAAAATCTTTTTAGCCACTCTGCCATTATTGATGCAAACATTTTGTAATCTGCATTTAGCAATGATATAGGCCTATAGTTCTTTATCTGTGTCAGGTCTGAGTCTTCTTTTGGGATTAGAGTTTGCTTCTATTCAAGTTATTGGTATCTTAGCTTCTAGCAAAACCTCATTATAAACCTCTAACATTGATAGACTCAATGTATCCTGTAGTTGCTTATATACTTCTGCTAGTGGCCCATTTGGTTCTGGAGTCTTGTTATTTTTTTGTCTCTTTATCAGCCCTGTCAGCTCCATCATTGTTATTTTTTCATTTAGCATGTTTTTAATATTTTCAGTCACTTTTGGTAATTTGGCTTTTTCCAAGTATTGTGTTATCCTTTCCTCTGGAATTTTTTCTTTGTCATAGTTTTTCATAATATTCCTGAATTATTTTTTTCTTAATCTCATTTTGAAACTGTATGTCTCCTTTCCCATCTGGTGATTTATTAATCAATTTCTTCTCTTTCTTTTTTCAGTTTATAGGCTAACTATCTTCCGAGTTTGTTAGCATTTTCAAAATGGACGTTCGACTTACCTGAGACGTCATTTCTCAGGAAGGAGGAAAACAGCAGTCAGGCAAGGGTTAACTCGTCGTCTAGCTTGTGGACCGAGTTTGCAAACGTTTCAAGCCCCACCTCATCCTGTTGGGCTCTCCAGTTTTTGGCGAGGAAGCTGTCGCAGACTGAACGTGTCTTTCTGAAATTTATTTATTTTATTTATTTATTTGTTCACACTTTTATACCGCCCTATCTCCCTAGGGATTCAGGGCGGTTTACAGCCATATAAAACATATATATATACAGAATAAAACATTAATTTAAAAAACTTATTACATAAGGCCGAATATTTAAAATAGAGATATAAATAATAAAATCCCATTAAAACCAGATTTAAAATTTAAACATTTAAAAATTTAAAAATTCTAGTCCAGTCCTGCGCAAATAAATAGATGTGTTTTAAGCTCATGGAAGGTTCAAGGTCAGGAAGTTGGCGAAGTCCTGGGGAAGCTCGTTCCAGAGGGTGGGGCCCCACAGAAAAGGCCCTTCCTGGGTGTCGCCAGTCGGCACTGCCTAGCCGACGGCACCCTGAGAGTCCCTCTCTGTGAGGCGCACGGTCGGTGAGAGGCATTTGGTGGCAGCAGACGGTCCCGTAAGTAGCCCGGCCCTATGCCATGGAGCGCTTTGAAGATCATTACCAAAACCTTGAAGCGCACTCGGAAGGCCACAGGCAGCCACTGCAGTCTGCGCAGGAGAGGTGTTACATGGGAGCCGCGAGGGGCTCCCTCTATCACCCGCGCAGCCGCATTCTGAACTACCTGGAGTCTCCGGGTGCTCCTCAAGGGGAGCCCCATGTAGAGAGCATTGCAGTAATCCAGACGAGATGTCACGATGGGGCGACTGAGGGTGGTCTTGTTGACATTGTTTGGGATGAGTTTGACCCTGTGGCTCCCGAGGACATGGACAGGTTGTTGGGTAGATTGAATGCCACCACGTGTTTACTGGACCCATGCCCCTCCTGGTTGGTACTGGCCACTCAGGTGACACGAGGCTGGCTCCAGGCGATTACGAGCGCTTCTTTGTTGGAAGGAGTCTTTCCGGCCGCCTTGAAGGAGGCGGTGGTGAGGCCCCTCCTCAAGAAACCTTCCCTAGACCCGGCTGTTTTAGGTAATTATCGTCCGGTCTCCAACCTTCGCTTCGCGGCGAAGGTTGTAGAGAGTATGGTGGCACATCAGTTTCCCCTACACCTGGATGAAACTGTCTATCTAGACCCGTTCCAGTTTGGTTTCCGGCCCGGTTACAGCACTGAGACGGCTTTGGTCGCGTTGGTGGATGATCTCTGGAGGGCCAGGGATAGGGGTTGTTCCTCTGCCCTGGTCCTATTAGATCTCTCAGCGGCTTTTGATACCATCGACCATGGTATCCTGCTGCGCCGGTTGGAGGGATTAGGAGTGGGTGGCACCGTTTATCGGTGGTTCTCCTCCTATCTCTCCGATCGGTCGCAGACGGTGTTGGCAGGGGGGCAGAGGTCGACCCCGAGGCGCCTCACTTGTGGGGTGCCGCAGGGGTCGATTCTCTCGCCCCTTCTGTTCAACATCTATATGAAACCGTTGGGTGAGATCATCCGTGGCTTCGGTGTGAGGTACCAGCTGTACGCTGATGACACTCAGCTGTACTTTTCCACACCGGGCCACCCCAACGAAGCTATCGAAGTGCTGTCCCGGTGTTTGGAAGCCGTACAGGTCTGGATGGGGAGAAACAGGCTCAAGCTCAATCCCTCCAAGACAGAGTGGCTGTGGATGCCGGCATCCCGGTACAGTCAGCTGAGTCCATGGCTGACTGTTGGGGGCGAGTCATTGGCCCCGATGGAGAGGGTGCGCAACTTGGGCGTCCTCCTGGATGAACGGCTGTCTTTTGAAGATCAATTGACGGCCGTCTCCACGAGAGCTTTTTCCAGGTTCGCCTGGTTCGCCAGTTGCGCCCCTTTCTAGACCGGGATGCCCTATGCACGGTCACTCACGCCCTCGTGATGTCTCGTCTGGATTACTGCAATGCTCTATACATGGGGCTCCCCTTGAGGGGCATCCGGAGGCTTCAGTTAGTTCAGAATGCGGCTGCGCGGGTGATAGAGGGAGCCCCTCGTGGCTCCCATGTGACACCTCTCCTGCGCAGACTGCACTGGCTGTCTGTGGCCTTCCGGGTGCGCTTCAAGGTCTTGGTAACCACCTTTAAAGCGCTCCATGGCATAGTACCGGGTTATTTACGGGACCGCCTGCTGCAACCGAATACCTCCCACCGACCCGTGCGCTCTCACAGAGAGGGACTCCTCAGGGTGCCGTCAGCTAGGCAGTGCCGTCTGGCGACACCCAGGGGAAGGGCCTTCTCTGTGGGGGCTCCCACCCTCTGGAACGAACTCCCCCCAGGACTTCGTCAACTTCCAGACCTACGAACCTTCCGTCGAGAGCTTAAAACACATCCATTCATCTGTGCAGGACTGGATTAGATTTTAAATTTTATATTGGTTTTAATGGGTTTTATTATTTATATTGCTTTTAAAAATTGGGCCATGTAGAATAAGCTTTTTAACTGTTATTTTACTTTGTATTTATATGTACCTTTTTATTTGCCTGTGAACTGCCCTGAGTCCCTAGGGAGATAGGGCGGTATACAAATACAAATACAAATACGAGCGCATTAGTGATCGTGCATAGGGCATCCCGATCTAGAAAGGGGCGCAACTGGCAGACCAGGCAAACCTGGTAAAAAGCTCTCCTGGAGACGGCCGTCAAATGGTCTTCAAAAGACAGCCGTCCATCCAGGAGGACACCCAGGTTGCGCACCCTCTCCATTGGGGCCAATGATTCGCCCCCAACAGTCAGCCGCAGCTGCAGCTGACTGTACCGGGATGCCGGCATCCACAGCCACTCCGTCTTGGAAGGATTGAGCTTGAGCCTGTTTCTCCCCATCCAGACCCGTACAGCTTCCAGACACTGGGACAGCACTTCGATAGCTTCGTTGGGGTGGTCCGGTGTGGAAAAGCACAGCTGAGTATCATCAGCGTACAGCTGGTACCTCACACCGAAACCACTCACCCAGCGTCTTCATGTAGATGTTGAAAAAGAGGGGCGAGAGAATCGACCCCTGAGGCACCTCACAAGTGAGGCGTGTCGGGGCCGACCTCTGCCCCCCCCCCGTCAACACCGTCTGCGACCGGTCGGAGAGATAGGAGGAGAACCACCGATAAACGGTGCCTCCCACCCCCAATCCCTCCAACCGGTGCAGCAGGATACCATGGTCGATGGTATCAAAAGCCGCTGAGAGGTCTAATAGGACCAAGGCAGAGGAATAACCCCTATCCCTGGCCCTCCAGAGATCATCAACCAACGCGACCAAAGCCGTCTCAGTGCTGTATCCGGGCCGAAAGCCGGACTGGAACGGGTCTAGACAGACGGTTTCCTCCAGGTATTGGGGTAGCTGACATGCCACCACACTCTCTACAGCCTTCGCCGCAAAGCAAAGGTTGGAGACCGGACAGTAATTACCTAAAACAGCTGGGTCCAGGGAAGGCTTCTTGAGGAGAGGCCTCACCACCGCCTCTTTCAAGGCGGCCGGAAAGACCCCCTCCAACAAAGAAGCATTCGTAATCCTCTGGAGCCAGCCTCGTGTCACCTCCTGTGTGGCCAGCACCAACCAGGAGGGACACGGGTCCAGTAAACATGTGGTGGCGTTCAACCTATCCAGCAACCTGTCCATGTCCTCGGGAGCCACAGGGTCAAACTCATCCCAAACAACATCAACAAGACGGCTCTCTGATATCTCGCCTGGATCTACCCAATTTTGGTCCAGGCCGTCCCGAAGCTGAACGATTTTGTCGTATAGATAACCACTAAACTCCTCGGCACGTCCCTACAATGGGTCATCCCGCTCCCCCTGTTTTTTTTGTCTTAAAAAGTTTTATTTTGACATTCTTATCCAATAACATATCCAATAACATATTTAATGTACCCTCATATACAATTAATCGGATTTGCCCGGTCACCACCCCCTTCCTTTTCCTTTTACTCTCCTTCTTTACCTTCTTCTACTTTCCATAACCATCCTCCCCCTCTCTTATCTACATCCTCTCCTCTTTCCTCCCTACTCCTTTCTTCTCCTCTTCCCTCTTCCTTCCTTCCTTTCCTCCTCCTCCTCTTCTCTTTCCTCCTTCTCTCTTCTCCTTCTTTCCCTTCATTCTAAAGTAGTAACCAGGCAGGTCCGATCTTACATTAATTATACATCTTCAATCATCTTTGTACATTAACTATCAATCCATTTTCTACCCTCCCTCCCTTCCCTTCCTCCCCCACCCCCAGGACTTCCGAGAACCGAATACAGGGTATAAAACTAACAACAAAATTAAAATCTAGCACAAATCATAATCCATAGTCGTTCCTTAAAACCTCCACTCCTTCCAAAGACAAAGAAGATACTTTTCTTCCACTCCATTATATATCAGACCATTCCACTCCTAGAATTCTCAAAGTTTCCGATTGAGTTAGTGTTTATTCTTGAATAAAGTACGTAGTTTTAATATCCAACCTTCATCAATCAATATCAAAACAACGTTCCATCTTCCAATATTCACCAAGGTTTCTTCTAAAATGTCTTTCTTCCTTAGCAGTCTCTCAAAAATAGTTCATATTTCCAACTTAGTTTCTTTAATTTTTCTGTCCAACCTTCAGGGTAAGCAATAGTCCATCTTTTCACATCTTTAACATTTATATATACAACAAATAATATTACAAATATCCAAAGTGTCAATTGTAATAATTAAAATCTTCACTTTACCTTACTTATGTCAAATAACATTGTTAAAATTACACTATAACATCCAAAATATATCTATTATAACAATTACATTCTAATTAACATTACATCCATCTCTTAAATATAATATTTAATCCAAGTTCCTAAATTTTACTATCTATCCTCCAAAATTAAACAATATTCCATCTTCCTATTCCTTTATACCTTTAATATATCATATAGTACCCCTAAAATTACACATTTATATCCACAATAAATCATTTACAAAAATTAACCATAATCATATATAATAAAATTAAACATTCTCCCTCCCCTTCTTCTATCTTACACATTTTCGACCATCTATTCACCATTCAACTTAACATCTGTTAACAAAGAATTCCCAATCTTTAATACATTAGTATAAAAATCTCGTGCTTTACAAATTGTATTGAGAAAATACTTTTCTTCCTTTATAATTCAGTGTTAAACCTGCTGGAACCTCCCATCTAAAATATATCTGATGTTTCTTAAGCTCATCCACCAGAAAGGCAAATTCTTTTCTCTTTCTTAACATTTTAGGAGGAATTTCCTTCATCATTATTATATCTTGTCCTAATATTTGAAATTTATTTTTATAAAATGCTGCAAAATTCCATACCTAATCCTCTTATTTGTAAAATAAATAACCACATCTCTCGGTAAACACTTCTGCCTTGCCCACCAGGAATTAACACGATAAATTTTTCAATATTAACTTCAAAATCTTCTGGTTCCATTCCTCTATCTGGGCAAAGGCCTGAATAAAATCTCTTTCAAATTTTCCTCTTTAGATTCTCTTAAACCCTTACCCTTATAGCATATTCCATTAATTTATATTGTAATATAACCCTTTCTTCCTCTGCCTTATCAGCCTTAACCTGAATATCATCTATTTTATTTTCTAAATTCAAATTAATTTGAACTTCATCTATTTTCCTTTGCAAATCTAAATTAATTTGGTTAAATTCATTCAGTCTTTCTTCTGTCTGTGTACTAGATAACAATAATGGAGTAATTGATTCCTTTAATTTTTTCATCTCCTTACTCTGCTCTTCCACCAAATCTTTAAAATCCAGTATTTCTTTCTCCATTTCATTAAATTTTTGATCTATTTCTGAAAGATGAGCCTCCATAAGCTCCTGTAAAAAATTCCTTAGACTTTCTTTAATATCCTCTCTCAATTTCCGTACCTGAAGTGAAGATATTTCCAATAATTTAGAAGTGGTTAAATCTCTTTGCTTAAAAGCCATTTTTAAACTAAGTAATATCAAGAAGAAGAAGAAAAAAAAAAGGGGGGGGGGGAGGGAATAAAAAGAAAAAAAAACCCAATAAATTTTTCTTCTTAAACACTGTAAAAAAAAGATAATAAAAAAAGAAATAGATTTTTAAAAAAAAAAAGAATTCCATTTAAAAGAAAAAAAAATCTTGTTATTTTCTTCTTAGAGGTTCCACACCAGCAATTGTAATCAGCATTTCCTTAGCTTTCACTTTCAAAACACAAAACGCCATCTTTCTTCATCTCCACTCTTCAAATAACTTCTCTGTCAGGGAGTTAAAATCATCTTACAAACAAATGCCAGCCCTCCTGCTTTCGATTCTTTCCGTGTTGACAATTTATCAGTAATCCTCTTCAGTCACGGAGATGGACGCTGCATTTTGCTCTGCTTTTGCAGAGGCGTTCTGGACTCTGGAGCTTTTTTGAACTATCGAAGGAGCGTTCCCATCAAACCACCAGAAATCATTCTGGGGCTTTTCTTGGGGGCTCAAACTTCAGTTCAAATGCTCATCTCCCCCTCTTTGCCCGAGGGCAGAGATTTACGAGCTGTTGACAGAAGATTAGCACTGTCTAAACAGCTCTCACAGAATCACAAAGAACGGGCGGACTGAAATCGCCCGCCATTAACACAGCGGAGCCAAACCGGAAGCCACCCGCTCCCCCTGTTGAAGGAGAGCGCGAGTCACCCGAAAAAGGGTGGCCGGGCGGTTATCTGCCGACGCAATGAGGGAGGAGACGTAGCAACGTCTCGCTTCCCTCATTGCCACTAGGTAGGTCCTAGTATAGGACCTAACTAGTGTCCGATCAGCCTCCGAACGACTGGACCTCCAAAAACTCTCTAGGCATCTTCTCCGGCGTTTCATCCCCCTCAGCTCCTCGGAAAACCAGGGAGCTGGTTGAGACCTACGCCAGGTCAGAGGCCACAAAGGCACGATACGGTCTAAGGCCCCCGCCGCGGCCCGTTCCCAAGCCGCGACAAGTTCCTCGGCCGTGCCGTGAGCCAGACCCTAAGGAAATGGCCCAAGCTCCGCCTGGAACCTCTCCGGGTCCATCAGGCGCCTGGGACGGAACCAACGTATTGGTTCCGTCTCCCTGCGGTGTTGAGTGGCGGTCAGAAAGTCCAGGTGTAGGAGGAAGTGATCTGACCATGACAAAGGTTCGATGACTAAATCCCTCAAGTCCAGATCCTTCAACCACTGACCAGAGATGAAAATCAAATCCAGTGTGCCTCCCCCACTGTGAGTAGGGCCAATGAGAAACAATTAGTATCCACCCTCCCCCTCGGTTGAAGGCTGGACAAAGTAGGGTGGGGCTGACTGTCGTTTTCCTCCTTCCTGAGAAATGACGTCTCAGGTAAGTCCAACGTCCATTCTCCAGTTAGGAGGGAAAAAGGCAGTCAGGCAAGGGACATACCAAAGCTAGATGTCCACCAGGGTGAGTGGTGTCCGGCCGCTGTGTCATGGATTGTCGTGCACCCTCTGCAAAACCCGCCTGCCGAAAGCAGCATCCGCCGGGGCGTAAATATCGAGCTTGTAGTGCCTGATGAAAGGTGTAGGCGTAGACCAGGTAGCCGCCCTGCATACTTCTTCCAAAGGCGCCTGGATAGATCAAGCTGCTGATGTGGCGACACTCCTGGTGGAGTGTGCCGTGATGCATTGGAGCCTGGGCAGAGCTTGTGTCATAGGCCGTCACTATGGTGGCACAGATCCATCTGCCAATGGTAGGCCCAGATACCTTGTTACCTAACGAGGTTGGTTGGAAGGAGACAAAAAGTGCCTCCGTTCTCCGGAAGGTAGAAGTGCGATGTAGGTAAATTTTAAGAGCCCGACGGACATCCAAGATGTGCCATTCGAGCTCTCCCCGGTGAATAGGAGAGGGACAGGTGTTCAGGAGGACCAGTTCCTGAGATCTGTGAAAAAATGAATTAATTTTTGGAACGAAGGTAGGGTCAAGGCATAGAACTACCCTATCCAGGTGGAAAATGCAAAGGTCCTTATGGGTCGAGAGGGCTGCCAATTCCTATATGGGGCGGGCCGATGTGATGGCAATGAGAAATGCCACTTTGAAAATTAGAAATCGTAGAGGCACTTCCCGAAGAGGTTCAAATGGAGATTTCATTAGAGCCATGAGAACAGTGTTCAGGTTTCAGGAAGGGTACCTGTGGACAATGGGAGGGCATAAGTTGGTAGGTCCCCTTAGGAATAATCGAATGACTGGGTTTCAGGCCACGGACTCCAAAAAGCCATAGTTAAGAACTGACAAAATGGCCGCGACTTGACATCGAAGAGTATTGGGAGTGAGACCTGAGGCCAAGTTCTCCTGTAAGAAACCAATGATGTGGGCTAACTAAGATTCCATGGGAAGAATGGAACGTTTGGTGCACCAGGTAGAAAAAACTTGCCAAGTGGCTTGATATATGCGGTTTGTGGATGGGCGGCGAGACGCCTGAATAGTGTGTATGGCTTCGGGAGGAATGTTGAGTCCAGCTAAGATACCCCGCTCAACCTCCAAACAGTGAGCTGTAACCACTGGGGCTCTGGGTGAACGAGAGCACCCTGGGTGAGAACAATCTGGTCATTCGGTATTCGCCAAGGTTTTGCCACCGAGAGAGATAGCAGGTCCGCAAACCAGGGCCTCCAGGGCCAATGAGGAGCTAGAAGTATGAGTTCAGCTGATTCTTCCAGGAGTTTCCGGATGACCCTGGGGATCAGTGGAAGGGGAGGGAATGCGTAGATTCCCCAGGGGGATCTTAGAGCATCCACCGCTTCTGCTCCTGGGGAAGGGAAACTGGTGAAGTACCTGGGAAGTTGATGGTTTGTCAATGACGCAAACAGGTCCACCTTGGGGGGACCGTAACGGAGGGAAATTTCCTGAAAAAGAGCAGGAGATAGCCTCCATTCTGTGTGATCCAGCTGATGTCGGCTGAGGGCATTCGCCTGAACGTTTGCCGTGCCCGAGATATGAACAGCTCGAAGAGATCGAAGGTTGAGTTCGGCCCAGTGAACCAGCTCGAACATCTCTGTCATGAGGGACTTGGAGCGCGTGCCTCCCCATCTGTTTATATGGCCTTTTGCTGAGGTGTTGTCCGTGAGAACCAGAATGTCGCGCCCCTTCACCAGGGCGTGGAAATGGAGAAGGGCCCTGTGAACAGCTCGTAACTCCAATAGATTTATGCTGAGCCTCCGTTCCTGTGGGGACCAGAGGCCTTGCGCCATGTTGGGACCTAGGGGAGCACCCCAACCTGTGAGGCTGGCAACAGTCGTGAATGTAAATCTTCTGGGCTCCCAGAAGTGACTGCCCTTGGTGAGAGCCTCTGAAGTCCACCATTGGAGGGATGATAAAGTCGTAGAGGAAAGACAAATGCGGGAGAGAGAAATGGACTGTCTGCTTCACTGGTATGGAAGTAGGGTCCATTGCAGATCTCTGCTGTGAAGGCGAGACCAGGGTATAATACTAAATGTAGACACCATTTTGCCCAGCAACTGGGAGAGAGTCCTCAAGGGTGTGGATCGAGAATTAATGACCTGTGTGGTTAGGACTTTGAGACTGGATTGACGTTCTGGGGAGAGATACACCATGGACTGTTCTGAATCTATGACGGCTCCCAAGTGGAGAATCCTTGTGGTAGGTAAAAGGTGGCTTTGGACCAATTTATGGAAAACTCATGGTCCTGGATAATTTGGATAGTAGTGGCTAGGTCCCGACAAGCTGGAGGCTCTGAATGAGACATGAGAATATCATCTAGGTAGAATTGAATGTGGATGGGTTGAGATTGAATGTGGCCCATCAGCGCTCCTATGACTTTAGAAAATACTCTAGGAGCCGAAGACAGGCCAAAGGGTAGAGCCCTGTACTGGAAATGTTGGCCATTGTAACAGAAATGGAGAAATTTTCTATGACCAGAGGCAATGGGAACATGGAGGTAGGCTTCTGTTAAATCTATGGATGATAAGAAGTCTCAGAGACGAATGGATTATAAAACTGAATGTAGAGACTGCATTTTGAATTTGCGGTATGAAATATATCGATTCAAGGATTTGAGGTCCAGAATTGCCTTCCATCCCCCCGAGGATTTTGACACTACAAATAGGCGGGAATAAAACCCCATACCGCGTTGAGATAACAGCACGGGCTGAATAGCCTTGATTTGGAGAAGGTGGGCTATAGCCCACCTCCATAACTGATCGGTTAAACCGGTTGCAAGAAATAGGGCATGTAATAAAAACCTTCGGGGGCATGGAGAGGAATTCTAAAAAGAGACCTTCATGGACCATTTGAAGTACCCATGCATCAGAAATGGAAGATTCCCATTGAGCGTAAAATTTGGAGAGACGTCTGGCAATGGGAGGGGAAAGGTGAGTTCTATTTGGATCTGCGGAAACCTCTGCCCCGCCCCCCACGAAAGGTCCTACGGGAAGAGAATTTGGAAGAAGGTCTGACCTGAGTATCTTGTTGGAAGGCTCCTCTGGATTGAATTGGCCGGTGTTGGTGTGGTTGGTAGAAGCTGGAATCAGACCCCCGAAAGGACTGATGACGGGGATACGGAGTGTAACAAATATCGGCTCTCCTGGATAAAGATGGAAGGATCTTCCGTTTATCTCTTGTTTCGATCAGAAGTGGCTCAAGGGGCTCAACAAACAATTTTTCTCCTGAGAAGGGTGCTGAAGCTAGTCTCCACTTATTTTTGACATCTGCCTGCCAGTGGCGAAGCCAGAGAAGTCTGCGTGACGTGATTGAAGATCCTATGGCCTTGGAGGAGAAGCGAGTGTAGCATCGGCCGAATATTCGAGAGCTGCGATTATCTTGTTAAGATCTTGGTGAGACCTCGTATCGGTAGAAGGTGTCCTCGCCTATAGTTGCTACAACCATAGAATAGTGGCTTTGTTGAAAAATGATGCCAAAGCGGCTGCCGTCACGGACTATGCGGCCGCTTGATGTCCAAAACTTTCTTGGCTCTCTTGTCCTCAGGCCAGAGATATTCTTCTGGGTGTCCCGTGATGTGAGAAGAAGAAGAGAGAGAAACTATAGGACCTTCAACCGATGGAACTTGTAATAGATTGGACATTTCCGGAGCTATATTGTAGAGACGTTTATCTAGGCTGTTGGGGTAAGGTCCCGAGCCCGGAAACCCGCATTGTCTTTGGATCACGTCCGTGAAAAGCTTAGGAGCAGGCACAGTATCTGTAGTCACTGCTGGTTCAGAGAATAATGAACTAGAGGGATCATCCTCCGTACTACTGCGGCTTTTGGATGTAGCAACCACACCAAGGCAGGTAGACATTTGAGCCTTGTAGAGAAGTGATTTGAAGACTTGAGGCTTAAAAAGGCCAATGAAAGGTGGTTGATCTAGTTCAAGACCCTCATCCTCCGATAGGGTCTCATCCTGAGGAAGTTCTTCCTCGGATAAGTATTCGTGATCAGAGTGGTCCGGTGAATTAGTCTGTTCATGTTCAGATAAAGCATATTCAGAGCCCTGAGGTTCCTGGTGAGTCTGGGTAGTAGAGGCTGAAAACCTAGGAACTTGTTGGAAACACTGTACCATGCCAGAGTGGATAGCGTCGGCAATAAGTGCTCCAAACTCTGAGGGCAATTGAAATCCCCCCGGATTCTGAGGAGAAGAGATAGGTTCCGGTGGTGCGGCTTCAGGATTCAAACTAGGAACCGATTCCAGAGAAGCCTCAGGCAGAGTTTGAAACAGGGGACCACTGTCCATTGGGGCCTGTGGCGACCCTGTAGTAAGGTGATCAGGGGACCGATTAGAAGGAGGAGAGGTAAGAGAAGATACCCTTTGAGGAACATGTTGTTCAGGATGCAAAAGAGAGGATCTTTCTGTGGCTTGTGGTTTGGTGCTATAGAGGCCTGTTGTTGGGCTTTGGTTACAGCTTTTTCCAAGACCTTATACCTCCTTTTTTCTACCACTGTGGAGGTGGTTTGTTGGGAGCTAGTCCCCTGGATCCTAGAAGATCGATGTGTAGCTCCCGATGTGCCCTTCCACGGATCATCCCTACTAGAAGAACGGGAGCTGGAAGCCTTATCCTTGCCTGATCGTTGCCTCCTGGTGTCAGCCATTATTGGTGTTAAAGAGTGAGGCAGCAAGAAGCTCAGGCTGTGTCCTTTTGAATCCCTGGGGCTTGAAATGAGGGCTGGACTGGATCCTTGCTGATCGTTAAACATGATCCAAAATGGCGGCCAGATTTATTTTCATGACAAACAGCAGCCGCTATGCCCAAGTGTTTATACAAGCTGAAGAGACAAAGCTCTGATTGCTGCAATTTCAGCCTCCCTCTTCCCCCCCACCAGCCGGTGACTTACAGGGAATTGAGGCTTTCTTAACGAGGTGCTAATAGTTTAATCTTCCCCTGAAGCTCCAGCCGCGATCGGAGAGATAAGGAGCTGCGTGGCAATCTAAAGTGCTATTTAAGCTGTTCAGCAAATGCTTTTAAACGCAGCCAGACTCTACCCGATTTTGAGAGATCGGGGACTAAAGCAGACCTCCCCAATGTCCTGGGAGGCTGCAGAACCAGGAATTTGCCAGCTGGCAACCTGAATGCCGTACTCGTGGTCCTTCACGATGGAAGAAACTGTTGAAATAAAATGCTATGTGCTGAGAGATGAAAGCAGGAGACAAGGAAAGACATGTTTGTCCAGCTAGGGACTGAATCAAAAACTGGATAGCCCAACAGGATGAGACGGAGCTTGAAACATTTGCAGATTTGGTCCTACAAGCTAGACAGACGAGTTAACCCTTGCCTGACTGCCGTTTTCCCTCCTAACTGGAGAAAAAAAAATCGCTCTTTTAATTTTTTGCACCAATTCTTCTTCTTCAGTTAAGTTTAGTTTATGTTTTATTATTTCCATTTGCTTTAAATTTTTCTTTTGTGGGTCTTTTAGCAACTGTAATTTCAATTTTTTATATTCTCCGTCTTTTGTTTTTTCTTGCTATATAGGTTATGGCCAATCTTCTAATGCAGGGGTGTCAAACTCAGGGGCCGCACCCCGTTCTCAGCCTGGATAGCCTTCTGCGAAATCCTGCATAGTTCCCTCACTAACCTGCTTTCCAACTCCATTCTTCTGCGTGTAGGGCAACAAAAAAGTTCAATCAGACCTAACTGAGATCTTTTTTTCCCTGAGAAATTGGAAGGTGTGATAGCACTTTTTTTTAAAGTGGTAGTAACATGGTCTTCTTTTGTTGCCCTGCCCAAAGAATGGAGCTGGAAAGCAAATTAGTGAGGGAATTGTGGTTGGTCTGGCATAGGGCGAAAGTGAGGATTTTGCATTATGATTATCTGGAATGGGAGTGAGGATTTTATTATTTATTATTTATTATATTTGTATACCGCCCATCTCCCGAAGGACTCAGGGCGGTTCACAGTCAAAAAAACAACAGAAAACATATAATACATAAAAAACAGCTAAAAGAATAGATAGTTAAATTCAATTGATGTTCTAACTATTAAATACAAATTTAAAACCTCATTTAAACCCCTTTTTTAAAAATCCCAATTTAAAACTACATTCAAGCTAGTCCTGCTCTTCGAAACAGCAACGTCTTCAGCTCGCGGCGAAAGGACTTGAGATCGGGGAGTTGAC
This sequence comes from Ahaetulla prasina, assembly GCF_028640845.1. Classification (NCBI taxonomy): domain Eukaryota; kingdom Metazoa; phylum Chordata; class Lepidosauria; order Squamata; family Colubridae; genus Ahaetulla; species Ahaetulla prasina. The sequence continues at coordinate 77,294,127 of NC_080543.1, read as the reverse complement.
GAAGCCCCAGAGGGAGCTCATTCCAGAGGGTAGGGGCCCCCACAGAGAAGGCCCTCCCCCTAGAGGTCGCCAGCCGACATTGTTTAGCTGACGGTATCCGGAGGAGGCCCTCTCTGTGAGAGCGCACTGGTGGGTGAGAGGCTAATGGTGGCAGTAGGCGGTCCCGTAAATATCCCGGCCCTAGGCCATGGAGCGTTTTAAAGGTGATGACAAGTACCTTGAAGTGAACCCGGAAGACCACTGGGAGCCAGTGCAGATTACGCAGGAGGGGTGTTACATGGGAGCCAAAAGGTGCTCCCTCTATCACCCGCGCAGCCGCATTCTGGACCAGGTGGAGTCTCCGGGTACACCTCAAGGGGAGCCCCATGTAGAGAGCATTACAGTAGTTCAGGCGGGATGTAACAAGGGCATGAGCGACCGTGCATAAGGAAGCCCGATCCAGAAAGGGGCATAACTGGTGTATCAGGCGAACCTGATAAAAGGCTCCCCTGGTGACGGCTATCATATGACTTTCTAAAGACAGCCGTGCATCCAGGAGGACGCCCAGATTACGAGCCCTTTCTGTGGGGGCCAATAGTTCGCCCCCAATGGTCAGTGATGGAATTAGCTGACTGTACCGGGCCGCCGGCATCCACAGCCACTCGGTCTTGGTGGGATTGAGTCTGAGTCTGTTCCTCCCCATCCAGATCTGTACGGCCTCCAGGCACTGGGACATCACTTCAACAGCCTCATTGGGGTGGTTAGGGGTGGAAATATAGAGCTGAGTATCATCAATGTATAGATGACAACTCACCCCAAGACCACGGATGATCTCACCCAGCGGCTTCATATAGATGTTGAACAGAAGAGGCGAGAGAACCGACCCTTGCGGCACCCCACATAAGAGGCGCCTTGGGGTCGATCTCTGTCCCCCCATCAACACCGTCTGCGACCGGTCGGGGAGGTAGGAGGAGAACCACCGATGAACAGTGCCCCTCACTCTAAGTCCCTCGAGTCGGCGCAGCAGGATACCATGATCGATGGTATCAAAAGCCGCTGAGATCTAATAGGACCAAGACAGAGGAACAACTTCTGTCCCGAGCCCTCAAGAGATCATCAACAAGCGCGACCAAGGCTGTTTCTGTGCTGTGACCAGGCCGGAAACCGGACTGGAATGGATCAAGTTCAACAGTTTCATCCAGGTAATGGGGCAACTGTCGTGCAACCACACTCTCGACAACCTTTGCCAAAAAGCGAAGGTTGGAGACCGGACGATAATTTGCTAAACTAGCTGGGTCAAGGGAAGGCTTCTTGAGGAGGGGCCTCACCACCGCCTCTTTCAAGGCGGCAGGGAAAACACCCTCCATCAAAGAAGCGTTCACGATTTTCTGCAGCCAGCTTCGTGTCACCTCCCGGGTGGCCAATACCAACCAGGAGGGACACGGGTCCAATAAACATGTTGTCGCATTCAATCTCTCCATTAACCTGTCCATGTCCTCAGGGACCACAGGATCAAACTCATCCCAGATAATAACATCAAGACCTGCCTCCTCCACCCCGTCCGGATCCACCCAGTCTGTGTCCAACCCCTCCCGAATCTGAGCGATTTTATCAAACAGATATTGTCCAAATTCCTCAGCTCGACCCTTTAAGGGATCCTCTACCACTCCCTGATGGAGGAGCAAGCGGGTGACCCTAAACAGGGCGGCTGGGCGGTTATCTGCTGATGCAATGAGGTTGGAAAAATACTCCCATTTTGCCAGCCTCATCGCCACTAGATAGGTCTGAATTTGAGACCTAACTAGTGTCCGGTCAGATCCGGAGCGGCTGGCCCTCCAGATACTCTCTAGGCGTCTTTTCCGGCGCTTCATTTCCCTCAGCCTCTCGGAGTACCAAGGGGCTAAACAAGATCGGCACCGGGTCAGAGGCCGCAAAGGCACGACTCGATCTAGAGCGCCAGCCGCCGCCCGATCCCAGGAGGCGACCAGAGCTCCAGCCGAGTCGTGGGCTAAATCATCAGGGAATAGCCCAAGCTCTGTCTGGAACCTTTCAGGGTCCATCAGGCGCCTGGGACGGAACCAGCGAGTCGGTTCCATCTCCCTGTGGCGGGGATCGGCGGTTCGAAAGTCAAGGTGAAGGAGCGAATGATCTGACCATGACAAGGGTCTAATAACTAACTCCCCTAATTCCAGATCATTCAACCACTGTCCAGAGACAAAAATCAAATCCAGAGTGTTTCCCCCGATGTGAGTGGGGTCGTTCACTAATTGGGTCAGGTTCAAGGCCGTCATGGAAGCCATGAACTCCCGAGCTGATGTGGATGCTATCCCCACCGACGGCAAATTGAAATCCCCCATGACCATAAGCCTGGGGATCTCCATTGCCGTCCCAGGGACCACATCCAGCAGCTCAGGCAGGGATTCTGTCACGTAGCAAGGAGCTAGGTACATGATCAGTAAACCCACCTGCACCCCACGGCCCCACTTAACAAGGAGGGACTCGCATCCGGTTATCTGTGGTACAGTGATCTCCCTCGGCTCAAGACTCCCGTTGATAATAACCGCCATTCCCCCACCCCTACCCTGGGCCCTGGCCTGATGGAACGCACGGAAACCCGGTGGGCACATCTCTATCAGGGGAAAAACCCCCCTTCCGTGCCCAACCAGGTCTCCGAAATGCCAATCAGGTCCGCACCCCCCTCCTTTATAAGATCGGAGATGAGGGGGGCTTTATTTATAATGGACCTGGCATTGCATAACATCAGGCGAACGTCCAGCTTCTGAGGATTTAAGCCACTCAGGGAACGGGAAACTATCGGGGGACCGGAGTGCACGATCGCTCGTAAATAGCGAGGGCGCACTCCGCGAACCTGATATGGGCCCCCGCGTCCGCCATACCTGCCCCTCCCACCTACCGTGCAGATAGAGTTATCCCCAAGACCATGAGCTCCACCCTCCTCTTCCACTTCAGAATCGATGATATTTATGCCGCGAGCCGGCACAGGATCTAGCAAAGGCTCAGATAGGTATCCCCCTGAACCTAACTTCGCCATCCCACCCTTCCCCTTGGATAACTTATATAAGAATTTATTATATTTAATTTAATAATTAATTTAATTTAATTTATTTAATCTGTATTTATATGTATTTTTACTTGCCTGTGAACCGCCCTGAGTCCCTAGGGAGATAGGGCGGTATATAAATGTGATAAAATAAAATAAAATAAAATAAAAATAAAATAAAATAAATTATAACACCTAGTTAAAAAACCCCTAAGCCGATATTTTTTTTATCTGATACTTATTTTGAATATAATCAATCCACATTTTCCATTCTAAAATATATTTTTCTAGTGTATAGTCTTTCAAGTAAGCGGAGATTTTTGCCATCTCTGCCAGATTTGATACTTTGAGTGTCCATTCTTCAATTGTAGGTAATTCTTCTTTCTTCCAATACTGAGCAATCAAAAGTCTTGCGGCTGTTATTAAGTTCAAAATCAATTTAGTCTCTGTAGCTGTACAGTCCATAATAATTCCTAGTAGAAAGAACTGCGGAGTAAACTTAATCTTCTTTTTCAAAATATTCTGCATGATCCACCATACTTTAATCCAAAATGCTTTAACTTTTTTACAAGTCCACCATATATGGTAATAAGTGGCATCTTCACAATCGCATCTCCAACATTTAGCCTGTACATTAGGATACATACATGACAACTTTTTGGGGTCTAAATGCCATCTATAAAACATCTTATAAAAATTTTCTCTCATATTTTGCGCTTGTGTAAATTTAACATTCCTCACCCAAATTCTTTCCCAAGTTTCCAACATTATTGGTTGCTGAAAATTTTGTGCCCACTTAATCATACAATCCTTAACTAGTTCGGACTCTGAGTCTATTTCTACTAATACATTATACAACCTCTTAATATGCTGTTGGCCTTGATCTCTCATTTGTTTTAACAAATTATCCTCAGTTTGCTTAACACCTATTTTTTGATCTAATTTCCATCTAGCTTGTAATTGTCCATATTGGAACCATGTATAATTTTTCCCTTCTTCCCCCATCTTTTCTCTGGATTTTAATTGTAATTCCCCCTTTTCCATACAAAGAAGTTCTTTATAGGTAACTACCTCCATCTTTTGATATATATTTATATTTTCTATCATGTGTCTCGGGATTGCCCATATTGGAATCTTTCCATCTAATTTATATTGATATTTCCTCCAAACCCTCAATAATGCATTTCTAATTATATTATTTTTAAATATTTTATCTACTTTCTTATCATATAATATATAGGCATGCCAGCCATATAACAACCCATACCCTTCTATATTCAAAACTCTTTCCTCAGTTAAATTAATCCAATCAGTAATTAATGATAAAACAACTGCTTCATAATACAATTTCAAGTTAGGCATTTTAAGACCCCCCCTTTCCCTTGTATCCTGCATTATTTTTAATTTTATTCTTGGTTTTTTGCCCATCCATACAAAGTTATTAATCCCCTTTTGCCATTCCTGTAATTTAATATCATTCTTAAGCACCGGTATCATTTGAAATAAAAATAGAAACCTGGGCAAAAAATTTTATAGCCGCTATTCTTCCCAACAAGGATAGTTGTAACTTCTTCCAACTCTCCATTTCTTTCCATACCTTCTGCCACAATACCTCATAATTATTTTTATATAATTTGACGTTTGAAGCTGTAATATATATTCCTAAATATTTAACCTTTTTAACGATTTCAAAACCTGTAATTCTTTCTAACTCTTCTTTTTGTTGTATATTCATATTTTTAGTTATCATCTTTGTCTTTTGCTGATTCACCTTAAATCCAGATACTTTACCATACTGACCAATTATATCTTTTAAACCAGTAGCTGAGTATGTTGGTTGAGATACAGTAACAACCAAGTCATCTGCGAAAGCTCTTAATCTGTAATCTTGATGTTTAACTCTAATTCCCTTTATTTGATCGGAGCTACGTATTTTATTCAAAAGAATTTCTAAAGTTAAAATAAAAAGTAATGGAGACAGGGGACATCCCTGTCTCGTCCCTTTCCCAATTTTAAAAGTTTCTGTTAACCCACCATTTACTATTATTTGTGCTGTTTGCTTCTGATATATTGCCTTAATTGCGTGGATAAAATAATCCCCAAATTGCATTTTTTCTATTACTTTAAACAGAAATTGCCAGTCCAATCTATCAAAAGCTTTTTCAGCATCAACAAAAAAAAAGCCGCTGAGATTTGGTTGTTTCTTTCCAAATATTCAAGTAAATTTACAATTTGCCTCACATTATATCTCATCTGCCTACCCTTAATAAATCCTGACTGATCATTATGAATTATTTGATTCATCACTGGCATTAATCTATTAGCAAGTATCTTGGCAAATATCTTATAATCAGTATTTAAAAGTGATATAGGCCTATAATTCTCTGCTTTAATACCATCTCGATCTTCCTTCGGTATTAACGAAATAAAGGCTGTCCTCCATGAAGGGGGAACATCTCCTCCCATTTGAATTTTATTAAATAACTCTTTAAGTGGTTCAACCATCTCATTTTGTAAATTTTATAATAAACAGCTGTTAAACCATCTGTACCTGGTGCTTTACCAATTTTAAGTTGCTTAATTGCTAACAAAATTTCCTCTGAAGTAATTAATTGATTCAGTTCTTCTCTTTGATTTTCTGTAAGCTCACAAATATTTTGTTGTTGTAAATATCTTTCTATCTCTATATCATCAATCATATCCCTAGTATACAACTTACTATAATACTCTAAAATGCTTTTTAATCAAATTCTTTTGATAAACTTCCTTACCCTATATTCTATTTTATCAATCATTCGTGATTTTCTGTTTTTCCTTATTAAATAGGCAAGCCATCTTCCTGGCTTATTGGCATTATTAAACGTATCATGTTTTACATATTGTAAATTAATTGCTACTTGATCTGCCATCAACATGTTAAACTGACCTCTTAATATATTTATTGATTCTTTTATTTTACTATTTCCTGGGCTATTTATCAATAACTGTTCTTTCTTTTAATTTCCTCTTCCAATTCCTTTTTCTTTTCTGCAATTTATTTTTGTATTTAATATTCATTTGTATAAGATTTCCTCTCATATAGGCCTTGCTAGCGTCCCAAATCATCTCTATAGATGTTTCTTTTTCATATTCATAATAAAAATTCCTTCATTTGCTTTTTACATTCATTTACGTTTTGTTCATATTTAAACAAATTCTCATTCAACCTCCATGATCTCCTAGCCTCCTTTTCCCGATCAATTTCAATCCAAACCGGACTATGATCAGATAGAGTTCTTGAACAAATCTTAGTCTTCTTCACTCTAGAATACAAATCATTAGAAATCAAAATAAAATCAATCCTCGAAAATGATTGATGCCTGTCAGAAAAGAAGGTAAAATCCCTCTCTTCTGTATTATGTTCTCTCCAAATATCTCTTAATTCCAAGTCCTCCATCATTTCAAAAAAAACCTTTGGTAATTTCGCCCTACTTGACATCTTCCTTAAACTTTTTTTATCTTTTTGAGTATCCAACACACCATTCCAATCACCCATTAATATATATGATTTATAATCCCAAAACACTATTCTTTTATGTAAAAAAAAATATCGAATAGCATATGAGTAAATTTAGGAAATATTTTGTATTAGATATATTTTTGAAGGAGAGGGGAATTGAGAGTGTGACTAAGTGTGGTGTGACTAGAGATTATAATTTAGGAATTATTTTAGATTATGATTGTTAGTTTTGATACCCTGCATTTTGTTCTGGGAAGTCGGGGTGGGGGTGGGGGTAAGGAGGAGGGAATTGGGGGGTTGGTAGAGATGGAGTGATGGTTAATGTACAGGGATTATTGAAGATGTATAAATATAATTAATGTAGGGTCGGGTCTGCCTAGTTACCATTTTAGAACGGTGAGGAGGGAGAAAAGAGAGAGTAGGAGGTAGGAAAGAGGAGAAGAGGAAGGAAGAGGGGTAGAAGAGGGAGAAGGAAGGTGTAGGGTGGAGGGAGGAGAGGATGTAGATAAGAGAAGGAGAGGAAGGTCTGGAAAGCAGAAGAAGGTAGAAGAGGGAAGTGTGTTAAAAAGGGGGGTGGTGACTGGGCAAGCCCGACTAATTGTATATAACTGTACATTGGATGAATTATTTGATATGATTGTAAAAATAAAACTTTTTATAAAAAAAAACAAAAAAAACAAACCCTAAGCCTTCTCTTAGAAGCATGCCACCTCTCGGGATTCCAAAATCCGTCATCAAGGTAGGCCCTCGATAAAGTGGAGGGCCATGACCGCGAGAGGGGGGAGACTCGCAGGTTAAGAAGCTGCGATCGCGAGTACATTTCGGAGTTTATAGAGGGTGGCAGATGGTAACAGTCTTAATCTTGCATTATAAATTTTGCATTATAATTGCTCCGGGATGGGGTGGGAATGAGAATTTCTCAGTCTTGCTAAGTTTAAGATGGGTGAACTTCATGCTTCCTGGGGAATTCTGGGAATTGAAGTCCATGCACCTAAAGTTGCCAAAGTTGAGAAGCACGGGTCTAGACTAGAGTTTAGGATTTTCCATTCTTGTTTTATTTAGTTTGGTGCAATTAAATAAACAGATTGTGATTTCCTTAACCATAGTGATTAAAATGATATGAACCATTACTGGACTTTTTGTGAGAAACTGAAATTAAAAGTTGATTTGGGGCTTTGATGATTTAGTTATGGGATTATGGAAATAATGTAGTCAAATGTTAATCTTAGAGTACGAGTTTGATATATTTTTTACATATCTGTATCAAAGAAAATTGGAAATCATTCTTTTTCGGGTTTCCTTTTCCTTTCTTTCTCACACTTTCACTCTTTTTATTTCCTGAGCCTTTTCTTTTTTCAAATCTTTTTGTTTATCCTTTAGCTTTGTATTTTTTTGATGTTTGAAGGATCAAAGCAATTATAATTCTACATTTCTTATTTACAGAAACCATATCAAAATTTAGAATGAAATCTACTGGGATCCATCTCATATAAGGCAGGCTCTGAGTCCCTCTAACCAAAAAGTGTTTATCAATAGAAGAGAATATTTGTAGCTCAGGGTTGAACTGTGGGGTCTTTGGTGCTCTCTGAGCTTGATTGTTTTCTTGCAGATGTTTCATTACCAAACTAGGTAACATCATCAGTACTAGAAGGGAGTGGAGTTTGCTCTTATTTTCATATACTTGTGGCTTACCCTGTCAGTGTTGATCAGTTGCTTCACAAAAGTGTTTTGATTGGTGCTGGGTCTCTACCACCTCTGGCAGAGAAGGGCTATTCTGCACCCCTCCCTCAAATGTTCTTTAAAATAGTTTCCCAGCATTCCTTTAGGAACCTCCAACATGCAAACTGTGCTTATTCATCCTAAAATGAATCCTCTTTACCTGGAGCTTCAAATTTTGCTGTTTCCTGGGAAGTTATATAGCTAAGTCAGTCTACATTTAGTCTACATCTCACTTTGGGGATTTTATTTATTTATTATTTATTTATTTATTTATTCGAATTTTTATACCGCCCTATCTCCCGAAGGACTCAGGGCGGTGTAAAGCCAAATAAAAACATAAGAATAATACAAATAAAAACAACAATTAAAAAACTTATTAATTAGGCCGAAATTAAAATATCACTAAAATAGTATAAAACCCCATTAAAACTAAATTTAAAAGTAAAAACCCTAGGCTAGCCCTGCGCAAATAAATAGATGTGTCTTAAGCTCGCGGCGGAAGGTTCGGAGGTCGGGAAGTTGGCGCAGCCCTGGGGGAAGCTCATTCCAGAGGGTGGGAGCCCCCACAGAGAAAGCCCTTCCTCTGGGTGTCGCCAGTCGGCACTGCCTGGCGGACGGCACCCTAAGGAGTCCCTCTCTGTGAGAGCGTACGGGTCGGTGGGAGGCAATTGGTGGCACTAGGCGGTCCCGTAAGTAACCCGGCCCTATGCCATGGAGCGCTTTAAAGATAGTAACCAAAACCTTGAAGCGTACCCGAAAGGCCACAGGTAGCCAGTGCAGTCTGCGCAGGATTGGTGTAACATGGGAGCCACGAGGGGCTCCCTCTATCACCCGTGCAGCTGCATTCTGAACCAACTGCAGCCTCCGGATGCCCTTCAAGGGGAGCCCCATGTTGAAAGCGTTGCAGTAATCCAAGCGAGATGTCACGAGCACATGAGTGACCGTGCATAAGGCATCCCGGTCTAGGAAAGGGGCGCAACTGGCAGACCAGGCAAACCTGGTAAAAAGCTCTCCTGGAGACAGCCGTCAAATGATCTTCAAAAGACAGCCGTCCACCCAGGAGAACGCCCAAGTTGCGAACCCTTTCCATCGGGGCCAATAACTCGCCCCCAACAGTCAGCTGTGGGTGCAGCTGACTGTACCGGGGTGCCGGCATCCACAGCCACTCCGTCTTGGAGGGATTGAGCTTGAGCCTGTTTCTCCCCATCCAGACCCGTACGGCTTCCAGACACCGGGACAGCACTTCGATAGCTTCGTTGGGGTGGCCCGGGGTGGAAAAGTACAGCTGAGTGTCATCCGCGTACAGATGGTACCTCACCCCAAAGCCACTGATGATCTCACCCAGCGGCTTCATATAGATGTTGAACAGGAGGGGCGAGAGAATCGACCCCTGTGGCACCTCATTTGTGGGGTGCCATAGGGGTCGATTCTCTCGCCCCTCCTTGGGGCCGACCTCTGCCCCCCTGCCAACACCGTCTCCGACCGATCGGAGAGTTAGGAGGAGAACCACCGATAAACGGTGCCTCCCACTCCCAATCCCTCCAATCAGTGCAGCAGGATACCATGGTCGATGGTATCAAAAGCCGCTGTGAGGTCTAATAGGAGCAGGGCAGAGGAATAACCCCTATCCCTGGCCCTCCAGAGATCATCAACCAATGCGACCAAAGCCGTCTCCGTGCTATATCCGGGTCAAAAGCTGGATTGGAACGGGTCTAGATAGACAGTTTCATCCAGGTACCAGGGAAGTTGACATGCCACCACACTCTCCACAACCTTCGCCACAAAGCGAAGATTGGAGACCGGACGATAATTACCTAAAACAGCCGGTTCCAGTGAAGGCTTCTTGAGGAGGGGTCTCACTACCGCCTCTTTCAAGGCGACAGGGACGACCCCCTCCAACAATGAAGCATTTATAATCCCCCGGAGCCAGCCTCGTGTCACTTCCTGTGTGGCCAGCACCAACCAGGAGGGGCACGGTTCCAGTAAACATGTGGTGGCATTCAACCTCCCCAGTAACCTGTCCATGTCCTCGGGAGCCACAGGATCAAATCCATCCCAAACAGTCTCAACAAGACGTGTCTCCGACATCTCACCTGGATCCACCCAACTTTGATCCAAACCATCCCGAAGCTGAGTGATTTTATCGTATAGATAACCACTAAACCCCTCGGCACGTCCCTGCAATGGGTCATCCTGCATCCCCTGTTGAAGAAGGGAGCGGGTCACCTGAAACGGAGCGGCCGGACGGTTATCTGCCGACGCAATGAGGGAGGAGACGTAAAAACGCCTTTTTCTTCATAACCAAACAAAAAAAAATTTTCTGCGCAGTTCACACCTCTTGCTTGCTGGATCTGGATGTCACAAAGAAAAGCCCACATTTTGTAATTAACCCCTATGCCCCGGTTTGGCTGGCAGAGTGCTGCAGGAGGCTGAGTGCCCGGTTCTCCAAGGTCAAACACAGTCCTAATGCAGCCCTCAATGAAATTGAGTTTGACACCCCTGCTCTAATGTATGCTTTGGTTGTATCCCATAAATTTTGTAGTGAGGTGTTTTTTTTAAAAAAAAAAAGAAATCCATTTCTTTTACTATTGTTTGGATCAATTCTTTCTCTTTTAGTATAGATTGATTCAATATCCATTTCCACCTTTTCTTTTCTCTTTTCCAATTTACTTTTGTTGGCTTATGGTCAGCCCATAAATTAGTTTCTATCTTTCTCTTGAACATTAGTTCTTAATTCAAGTGATATCCAAATCATGTCAATTCTGGACCATGATTTATGTCTATTTGAGTAGAATGTGTATTGATTTTTTTCCCCAGGTATGTTTCTCTCCATATATCCTGTATATAAGTTTCTTCTGCCATTTTAAAAAATGCCTTGGGGAGTATCTTTCTTGCCTTTTTTCTGGTCTTACTACTTCTGTAGTCTGATTTTGCGTCTACAATTGCATTGAAATCTCCAGCACATAAATATTTTCATATTCGATTTCCAGCCTCTTTTTATATAGCTTTTGATAGAATTGTTTATTCTTTGGTGCATATATTTCTATCAACAGTAGCTTTTTTTGATTCATCACTATCTCTACCATTAAAATTCTTCCTTCTTCATCCATATATATTTGTTTAGTTTATTGTTTCCTAAATATATAGAGCTACCACTCTTTTCTTTTGCTGTGCTGAAGAGAAATATAATTTCCCAATTTTGGGATACTCCAGTAATTTACTCCAGCTTTTTTATGTGGGTCTCTTGGAGGCAAATTATATCTACTTTTAGTTTTTTTAATCATGCAAAGATTTTTTCCCCTTTTTATGGGGGAGTTCAGTCCATTTATGTTTATTGACAACATCTCACTTTCCCCCTCCATCTCCTTTATTTATATATATATATTTATATTTATTTATATATATTCCTAGTTTTTCTTATTTGTCTCTGAGCCTTTGCCCTTGCTCCTTCTCGTTCTGCTCTCTCTGTTTCTCCTTCTTCTTGTGTATTCCTCTTTTTTCCTGTTGCTTCCTCTTGTCTTTGATATTGCAAATCTATTTCCTTTTATTACCTTTAATTTTTAAACTACTTTGATATATTTTGTAGAAATAGTGTATATGTTTTAAATAACTAAAAAGAGAGCACAATTCAAAATCTATTGAATATTTTCAAAATATTTCTCAAAAGAGAAATATTACAACCGAAGCAAATATAAATGCCACACATACATAATTTGCCAAGCAATCAAATGAAAGAACTTCCATGACAACTAGAAACTAAATTTTAGTATACTCCAGAACAGAAAAAGTATGTATTCACTGGATTTAACATTTTTTTATCTATTGGGGTGAAAGAAATCTTTGTGCTATTAACTCTGACAAAAGTACTTATTTGTTTTAACATAAATAAATGAAAAGTTGGCAAGAAATTAATTAATTTTACTCTTAAATACCTTTCTCAAAACTTATAAGTTTTACTGAGATATATAATTCTCAGTTTTGCACATGTAGTTTCAATGTTCTAGCCATACTATTACAATTAGTATATTAAAATCAGATTTTATTTATAAGTCAGTGCACTTGGTAAGCTTCTATTATGGTCATTTATTCAATAGCATAAACAAAAAAAGATGACCTTCAGGGTAACAACTGGTTGATAATATAGAAATGTTAGCAGAAAGGCATGCTGTACTTAACTTTGATCATTTCAGCATCCCCAAAGTTATATGTCATTGTTATACTCTGGTCATCAATGTAGCCATCATTCCCCCACAAAAGTTGATTGATGCATTTAGTTACATTCTACATGTGTGAATTTTCCTCTTGAACTATAGTTAATTGGCCAAATACTTGATAAAAAAAAATTACACACTGCAATCTTGCATCCTATTATGCTGCATAGATCCGCTCTCATTAAAAAAAGGTATTGTTGCTGATGCCGATTTTTAAACTGTCAACTAGAAAAAATGCAAACTATAATACATAATAAGCATGAATAGACAGCATAAGACTTCAGTGCTATGTATTATTATTGAATGTAATTATTAACCTTCAAATTTCGCTTCCATCAGTAGTCCTGTACCGCAAGTATAAAAGGATACCATTCACTGAAAGACTCTGTCCCTGCGGCTCAGGAAAGGTGGAGACTGTGGTCACATGCTCCTTAGATGTTCCTTTTATACAGAGATTAGAAAAAAATATATTCTGCCAATAACTGCTAGTATCCTGGCTGTTCCAACACTACCTATCCAGTGGCTGCTTAAGGATGAACAGTCCATTACTACAGCGCAGGTGGCTAGATTCTACACAGCAGCAGTGGAGATTCGTCGCAAACATATGTCTTCTCCACCATAGCGATGTTCTATAGCAATTGTGGCAAACCTTTGCACTGCTTACTCATTTCCCTTTTAGTGTTGAATCTACAACAGGCCATACAGTTTAGGGATTACAACTATCATATAGTCAGACCATGTACAATTGACACTGGATTTTATTATAGAGTTTAGTTGTTATTTATTATTTTATACTAGAATTTTTAAGTATATATATACTGAGTGCTTTTATTTGTTCTGGTCTCTGGTCTAAGACTGTAATAATAAACTGATATTATATAAAATGGCTGCTATTTTTTTGTAGTATTCAACTATGAGGGACAATATATGTTTGTTTATTTCTAGATTTTTTTATGCACTTTTTTTGTTTAATGTCTGTTTTGCTTTTTCCTTTTTTGTTGGTTTTTTTTTTTGGAGTTTTGTATTTTAACTTTTTAAATAAAATAAAATTACAAAAAAGCCTGGTATCCATGTTCTGATTTTCATATTTAAAAATCAGTTACACCTCCTCCCTCATTGCATCGGCAGATAACCGCCCAGCCGCCCTGTTTCGGGTGACCCGCTCCCTCCTACACCAGGGGGAGCGGGATGACCCGTTGCAGGGACGTGCTGAGGAGTTTAACGGTTATCTATACGATAAAATCGTTCAGCTTCGGGATGGTTTGGACCAAGATTGCGGTGATACGGGTGAGACAGCTGAGGGTGGTCTTGGTGACATTTTATGGGATGAGTTTGACCCTGTCGCTCCCGAGGACATGGACAGGCTGTTAGGGAGGCTGAATGCCACCACGTGTTTATTGGACCCGTGCCCCTCCTGGTTGGTGCTGGCCACGCAGGAGGTGACACGAGGCTGGCTCCAGGCGATTACGAGCGCTTCCTTGGTGGAGGGTGTCTTTCCGGCCGCCTTGAAAGAGGCGGTGGTGAGGCCCCTCCTCAAGAAGCCTTCCCTGGACCCGGCTGTTTTAGGTAATTATCGTCCGGTCTCCAACCCGCTTGGCGAAGGTTGTAGAGAGTATGGTGGCATATCAGTTTCCTTGCACCTGGATGAAACTGTCTATCTAGACCCGTTCCAGTCCGGTTTCCGCCCGGTTACAGCACGGAGACGGCTTTGGTCGCGTTGGTGGATGATCTCTGGAGGGCCAGGGATAGGGGATGTTCCTCTGCCCTGGTCCTATTCGACCTCTCAGCGGCTTTTGATACCATCGACCATGGTATCCTGCTGCGCCGGTTGGAGGGATTGGGAGTGGGAGGCACCGCCATCGGTGATTCTCCTCCTATCTCTCCGACCGGTCGCAGTCGGTGTTGACAGGGGGCAGAGGTCGGCCCCGAGGCGCCTCACTTGTGGGGTGCCGAGGGATCGATCCTCTCGCCTTCTGTTCAACATCTACATGAAGCCGCTGGGTGAGATCATCAGTGGGTTCGTGTGAGGTACCAGCTGTATGCAGATGACACCCAGCTGTACTTTTCCACACCGGACCACCCCAACGGTTATCAAGTGCTGTCCCGGTGTCTGGAGGCCGACGGGTCTGGATGGGGAGAAACAGGCTCAAGCTCAATCCTCCAAGACAGAGTGGCTGTGGATGCGGCATCCCGGTACAGTCAGCTAAATCCACGGCTGACCATCGGTGGCGAGTCATTGGCCCCGATGGAGAGGGTGCGCAACAGCGTCCTCCTGGATGAGCGGCTGTCTCTAGAAGATCACTTGACGGCCGTCTCCAGGAGAGCGTTCTACCAGGTTCGCCCGGTGCGCCAGTTGCGCCCCATTCTGGACCGGGAGGCCCTATGCACGCTCACTCACGCTCTCGTGACGTCTCGCCTGGATTACTGCAACGCTCTCTACATGGGGCTTCCCTTGAAGGGCATCCGGAGGCTACAGTTAGTCAGAATGCGGCTGCGGGTGATAGATGGAGCCCCCCGTGGCTCCCGCATAACACCCATCCTGCGCAGGCTGCACTGGCTACCTGTGGCCTTCCGGGTGCGCTTCAAGGTTTTGGTGACCACCTTTAAAGCGCTCCATGGCATAGGGCCGGGTTATCTACGGGACCGCCTACTGCGACCAGATACCTCTCACCGACCCGTGCGCTCTCACAGGGAGGGACTCCTCAGGGTGCCGTCAGCTAGGCAGTGTCGTCTGGCGACGCCCAGGGGAAGGGCCTTCTCTGTGGGGGCTCCCACCCTCTGGAACGAACTCCCCCCAGGACTCCGTCAACTTCCAGATCTTCGGACCTTCCGTCGCGAGCTCAAGACTCATTTATTCATCTGTGCAGGACTGGCTTAGATTTTTAAATTTAGAGGGGTTTTAAATTGATTTTAATATTTATATTTCTATTTTTAACAATTGGTATTATTAATTATTGGCATTAGAATAAGTCTTTTAATAATTATTTTAATCTGTATATTGATGTTTTTTATATGCCTGTAAACCGCCCTGAATCCTTTGGGAGATAGGGCGGTATATAAGTTTAAATAATAAATAAATAAATAAATAAAGTTAAATTGTGTATTTTCTTATTGTCCGATACACAAAAATATCTCACCTACCCAATCTTTCTCACACATGTAGTGCCATATGCATAACTTCCACAAATGCATACTTACTGTATACCAATCACACCTCAAACTTCGTTTGCTATTCAGAACTGACTTCAAGTTCAACTGCATGGGCCTACTTTAGTCACAAGTTCATTAACATTTTCTTATTAGTGAGTATTTTTTGCAAAAGCATATCTTTATGGAGCAGTCAAACATTTAGCTCAAAAGCACATTCTTAAATGTAAAGTGGATTACAGGTAACAGAACACGGAGTTGGAAAGGACCTCAGAGGTCTACAAGTCCAACCTGCTGCAAAAGCAGGGGACCCTATAACATACTGGACAATAATTGTCCAATATCGTCTTAAAAACCTTCAGTGATGGAGCACCTACAACTTCTGAAGGCAACCTGTTCCACCGGTTAATTGATGCCACTGTCAGAAATTTTTTTCTTACTTCTATAGACTGCTTCTCTCCTTGATTATTTTCCATCCATTGCTACTTGTCCTGCCTTCTGGTACTTTGAAAAATAAGTTGATCCCCTGTTCTTTGTAGCAACCTGACAAATATTGGAACACTGCTATCATGTCACCCCTAGTTCTTCTTTTCACTATATTAGCAATTCCTGCAGCCATTCTTCATTTGCCTCCACCCCCTAATCATCATTATTGCTCTTCTTTGCACTCAATATCTTTTTTTATGATATGGTGACCAAAACCGGATGCAGTATTCTAAATGTGCTCTTACCAAAGCATTATAAAGTAGTACTAATGTAATTATTAACCTTCAAATTTCTTACAAAAAGTTGAATTAAACTTGCTAGATTTATATTGTCAATAAATTCCATAAAGATGTTAGCTTATATAGTTTCTGCACTTCATTTCCCTTTGGAGAATTTAGAAATAAGAGGGCTATTGTTAAGAATAAGTTGAAGTTTACTCACCACACTAAGGCACAGTATATTATGGAAATATGATCTAAAAAGTCAATCACCAGAAATTATATAGAATATTTGCAATTCTACAGGTTTCTCTTACCTATAATGGCATGAAGCTTATATTGTAAGAAGTAATTCATTGCTTAAAATTTAAAAATGTATAATCCTTCTTGGTTTATAAAATCTAGTATAGATAAAATGCCTATTTATGTTTCTTTTACACAGCTCATAATTGGGATGGGGGTGGGGGTGGAACTGTGCAAACTGTAATAGGTAGAAGGATGTGAAGAGCAGTACCAAGAATATGATAATCTATTATCTTCAGTAATCCAAAACAACAATAAGCAGTTTCTGGCTTGATTTCATGATAGCTTTTTCTCCTCCTGGTCCTCTTAATTGTGCCTTTTCCCTTTTCACGAGTAAATCCCAAGAAAAATAGAACTCAGCTGCCAAAAATTCTGGCATAAAAATTAATTAGATCATATCTTCATCTCCATATTGTCTCTATAACATATATAACTGAAAAGCAATTATCTATTCATTAAGGGTAAACCTAAATGAAATATAAACCTAATATATAATATATATAATATATTAATATATAAATAAACCAGCTACAGGTACCGGAACAGACTTGTAAGTGGACCACAAGCTTCCTAACAAACAGGAAGCAGCAGGTGAAGCTAAGCAAGATCACATCAAATACCTATACAATTAACACAGGGGCCCCCCAAGGCTGTGTGCTCTCCCCGCTTCTCTTCTCTCTGTATACCTATGACTGCATCTCCAACGATCCATCTGTTAAGCTACTGAAGTTCGCAGATGACACAACAGTGATTGGTCTCATTCAAGACAATGACTAATCTGCATATAGATGAGAGGTCGAACGACTAGCCTTGTGGTGCAACCAAAACAATCTGGAACTGAACACGCTCAAAACCGTAGAAATGGTGGTAGACTTTAGGAGAAACCCTTCCATACTTCCACCTCTCACAATACTAGACAACACAGTATCAACAGTAGAAACCTTTAAATTACTAGGTTCTATCATATCGCAAGATCTAAAATGGACAGCTAACATCAAAAACATCATCAAAAAAGGACAACAAAGAATGTTCTTTCTGCGCCAACTCAGTAAGCTCAAACTGCCCAAGGAGCTGCTGATTCAGTTCTACAGAGGAATTATTGAGTCTGTCATTTGCACCTTTATAACTGTCTGGTTCGGTTCTGCAACCCAACAAGAAAGACACAGACTTCAGAGGATAATTAGAACTGCAGAAAAAATAATTGCTACCAACCTGCCTTCCATTGGGGACCTGTATACTGCACGAATCAAGAAGAGGGCCGTGAAAATATTTACAGATCCCTCACATCCAGGACATAAACTGTTTCAACTCCTACCCTCAAAACGATGCTATAGAGCACTGCACACCAGAACAACTAGACACAAGAACAGTTTTTTCCCGAAGGCCATCACTCTGCTAAACAATTAATTCCCTCAACACTGTCAAACTGTTTGCTGGATCTGCGCTACTGTTGATCTTCCCATAGTTCCCATCACCAATCTCTTTCCACTTATGACTGTATGACTGTAACTTTGTTGCTGGCAATCCTTATGATTTATATTGATATATTGACCATCATTTGTGTTGTAAAGGTTGTACCTTGATGAACGTATCTTTTCTTTTATGTACACTGAGAGCATATGCACCAAGACAAATTCCTTGTGTGTCCAATCACATTTGGCCAATAAAAAAAATTCTATTCTATTCTATTCTATTCTATACAAAATCAACACTTACCATATTTTCGTAATAGTACTAGTGGGATGGAGATATCTATATTTTATTAACCATTCATCAGCAATTAGCAAAAAAGGTCTCTATAATAGATATTCCTCTTAAAATGAAAGTATAAACACCCTTTGCAAATGCCATCCAGGAATATGAAACTTTTTCAGTTTTGAAAAAGAAATATATATCCAATATTATAATAAAAATTAAACATGCAGGACATAGCCCTTTTGGCTTTTCTTCCCACATTGAATATCTATTACTTTTGCCTCAATTTTTTCCCTTTTTAATTGGATGGATGGACACATGATTGTGTGTGGTAACTGGAACGATCATAAAAACTATCAACAATTCAAGAAAGGTTTACTGTAACTCGCTAAAACCCAATTGTCAAAGAGGCTTACTAATTAACAGCAAGAAGTTAACATTACTCTAAGGCCGTGATGGCGAACCTATGACACTCATGCCAGAAATGGCACGCAGAGCCCTCTGCTGGCACGCACGCTATCGCCACAGGTCAGCTCTCTGTGGCGTTTCTTTCGTGAGCTTCTGTTTCCCTGCAAACAACAAAACAAAAGCTCGTAAAAGAAAAATATCTTACCTCTTGCAGCACTGCTTGTGTCGGGATGCCCTGCCTCCCACCAGCCAGTTGGTATTTGGCTCTCTGCTACACATGTTCATGTTCATGCACACGCATCTTTTGGTTTGGGCATGCACAGGTGCAGTTTGGGCACTCAGCGTCTAAAAGGTTCGCCCTCACTGCTCCAAATAGAATAGAATAGAATAGTATTTTTTACTGGCCAAGTGTGATTGGACAGACAAGGAATTTGTCTTGGTGCATATGTTCTCAGTGTACATAAAAGAAAAGATACCTTCCTCAAGGTACAACATTTACAACACTTAATGATAGTCATAGGGTACAAATTTAACACTTAATGATAAAGGAACATAATAGAAGGGAAATAATACAGAATTGCATGCTGTTGGGCCAAAAGCCTCAAATCATGAAGAATGAAATTTAAAAATAGAAGGCATGGAACTAATAGAGTTCTACAAACTAGAGACTATTAATAAACTATTAGTAGCAACTGTTCTCAATTTATATACACACATAAGAGAGAGAAGTGACAGAACAGATGGATACAAAATATACGACTTCACTGAACAAGGAAAAGGCCAGGGACAAATACCAAGCTAGTACTGATACTTGATAATTGTGATAATCTACTACCATGCATGCCTTACATGCTCCCTCTGGTAAGTGAAGTTGCCTGTCTTGGCAAAGAATCATTCTTTATAAAAAAGACTAAGCTAAATTGCTAAATCATTTCACAAATAACCAAGTAAATAAAGTTCCAACTGTCTTCTCTTAGAATATATATTTGAACAGCTATTCTCTTGAATGGGTGGGGTTTGTGTGAGTGTGCACCACAAATAGGTATGGTAAAATGACCATTTATGACTACATCATTAATTCTGATACAAATACATAATTCTGATACATGCACAATGTATCAATTATTCTAAATTATGAATTAAAATAAAAATAGTCAAAAAGTTCACTATTACAAAATTGAAAATACAGTAACTGCTAAAAGTAATGAAATTAAAATAAGTTACTACTAAAGTCGAGAATACCAGGCAATAATTTTTCATAGAAAAAAAAACCCTCATGCAACCAGGAAAAACATGTCAACAGTACTCTATTGTAGTTTTTGAAATACCGCTACTTAAATAATATTTTTCATATTAAAATAGCTTTGTTTCGGTCCCATAATTATTTTGCAGTAACTTCCAAAAAAGTCAAATGATTACACTGTTACCATTCTAAATGTAATCACAGTACCTCAGTCCGTATAAATAAATGCCTTTATATAGTGCAATAGTCATTCTGTCCATCGAAATCAGAAGTAGATATCTGAGTCTTTATCTAAATATGTATAATTATCAGATATTTTATTTATAATGTGAATATATTAGTAAAAATAAGGCAAGAATCATTTGAATTTAACTGAATGAACAACAGTAAGAAAGCTGATAAATATTGTACAACTGAACTGATATTTCATTTCAATCAATGGATCTTTCATTCAACCAATGTGCAATTTCAAAATCAGTTTGGGAAACAAGATGTAGGATAACCATTGTTTAGATTACAGATCATAAAATGTTTCACAGACATATCTGTGCTTGCATTCTATATTTACTTGATCCTATACCGGTAGTCCTTGACTTATAACAGTTCATTCAGTAACCGTTCAAAGTTAAAACAACACTGAAAAGTGACATGATCATTTTTCACACTTACAACCGTTGCAGCATCCTAGTGGTTACATGATCAAAATTCAGATGCTTGGCAATTGACTCACATTTTATGATAGTTGCATTGTCCTGGAATACTGTGATCATTTTTTGCAACCTTATGACTAGCAAAGTCAAAGTGGAAGCCAGATTCACTTAACAATGTTACTAACTTAACAACTGCAGTGATTCACTTAACAAGTATGGCAAGAAAGGTCGTAAAATGGGGCAAAATTCAGTTAACAACTGACTCACTTAGCAATAGAAATTGTGGTCATAAGTCGAGTATTGCCTGTATAGAAAAGTAGACCGAGGACGTTCGATGTCTGCAAGCGATCGCGTGCCCCGATCCCTCTGACTTTTCCCGTTCCCCGGATGGTCAAGACCCTCAGAGCCTGGGCCTTCGTCTTATGTTATGCAACGCACGGTCCGTGGCCAATAAGGCCCCCCTAATACACGATTTTATCCAGGGGGGCGCCGCGGATCTTATAGGCGTTACGGAGACCTGGTTGGGCACTGAAGGGGGCGTGCCCCTGGTCGAAATGTGCCCACCGGGTTTCCGTGCATTCCATCAGCCGAGGGCCCAGGGTAGGGGTGGGGGGGTGGCGGTTGCTATTAAAGAGAGTCTAGAGCCGAGGGAGACCACTGTACCTCAGATTGCGGTGTGAATCCTCTTTGTGAGATGGGGTCATAGGTGTCAGATGGGCTTGCTGGTCACGTACCTGGCTCCTTGCTGCGTGACAGCTGCCCTGCCTGAGCTCCTGGAGGTGCTTGCCGGGTGGCAGTGGAGACCCCAAACTTTTAGTCATGGGGACTTTAACTTGCCATCTGCCGGCTCGTCATCGACAGTGGCTCGGAGTTCATGGCTTCCATGACGGCCTTGGACCTGACTCAAGTAGTTGATGGCCCCACTCACATCGGGGGTGGCACTCTGGATCTTATTTTTATCTCTGGTCAGTGGTTGAAGGATCTGGATTTGAGAGATGTAGTCATAGAACCTTTGTCATGGTCAGATCACTCTCTCCTTCGCCTGGACTTTCTGACCGCCACTCAACACCGCAGGGAGACGGAACCACAACGTTGGTTCCGTCCCAGCGCCTGATGGACCGGGAGAGGTTCCGGACGGAGCTTGGGCCACTTCCTGAGGGTCTGGCTCACGGCACGGCAGAGGAACTAGCCGCAGCCTGGCAACGGGCTGCGACTGGGGCTTTAGACCGTGTCGTGCCTCTGCGGCCTCTGACCCGGCGCAGATCCCAACCGGCTCCTTGGTTCTCCGAGGAGCTGAGGGGGATGAAACGCCAGAGAAGACGCCTAGAGAGCTCCTGGAGGTCTAGCCGTTTAGAAGCTGATCGGACACTAGTTAGGTCCTATACTAGGACCTACCTAGTGGCACTGAGGGAAGCGAGCGTTGCTCGCCTCCTCCTCATTGCGTCGGCAGATAACCGCCCAGCCGCCCTTTTTCGGGTGACCCGTTCCCTCCTTCACCAGGGGGAGCGGGATGACCCGTTGCAGGGACGTGCTGAGGAGTTTAACGGTTATCTATACGATAAAATCGTTTGAAGATCATTTGACGGCCGTCTCCAGGAGGGCCTTCCACCAGGTTCGCCTGGTTCGGCAGTTGCGCCCCTTCCTTGATCGGGATTCCTTATGCACGGTCACTCATGCGCTCGTTACCTCTCGCTTGGATTATTGTAATGCTCTCTACATGGGCTCCTTGAAGTGCGTCCGGAGGCTTCAGTTAGTCCAGAACGCAGCCGCGCGGGTGATAGAGGGAGCTGCACGCAGCTCCCATGTAACACCTCTCCTGCGCAGGCTGCACTGGCTACCTGTGGCCTCTCGGGTGCACTTTAAGGTGTTAGTCACGACCTTTAAGGCGCTCCATGGCTTAGGACCTGGGTACTTACGGGACCGCCTACTGCTACCACATGCCTCCCACCGACCCGTACGCTCTCACAGAGAGGGACTCCTCAGGGTGCCATCCGCCAAACAATGTCGGCTGGGGGCCCCAGGACGGCCTTCTCTGTGGGGCCCCACACTCTGGAACGAACTCCCCGGCCTTACGCCAGATATCTGACCTTCGGACATTCCGTCGCGAACTGAAAACATATCTTTTTATTCGCGCGGGGCTGGCTTGAATGAAATTTTAAACTTAAATTTTTAGCAATTTTAATGGGGTTATTGGTTTTATGGTAAATTTCTTAAATTTTTCAGGCTCATTTAATAAGTTTTTAACTGATTTTAATTTTGTATATTGTATATTGTTTTTTGTTGGTTTTATTCTGCCTGTACACCGCCCTGAGTCCTTCGGGAGAAGGGCGGTATAAAAATCAAATAAATATAAAAAATCAAATAAATATAAAATCGTTCAGCTCCGAGACGGTCTAGACCAAAATTGCGGCGATTCAGATGAGGCGTCTGAGAGTGGTCTTGGTGACATTTGTTGGGATGAGTTTGACCCTGTGGCTCCCGAGGACATGGACAGGTTGTTGGGTAGGCTGAATGCCACCACGTGTTTACTGGACCCGTGCCCCTCCTGGCTGGTGCTGGCCACTCAGGAGGTGACACGAGGCTGGCTCCAGGCGATTACGAGTGCCTCCTTGTTGGAGGGAGTCTTTCCGGCCACCTTGAAAGAGGCGGTGGTGAGGCCCCTCCTCAAGAAGCCCTCCTGACCCGCTGTCTTAGGTAATTATCGTCTCCAACCCGCTCGCGAAGGTTGTAGAGAGTATGGTGGCATATCAGTTTCTCTGCACCTGGATGAAACTGTCTATCTAGACCTGCTCCAGTCCGGTTTCCGCCCGGTTACAGCACGGAGACGGCTTTGGTCGCGTTGGTGGATGATCTCTGAGGGCCAGGGATAGGGGTTGTTCCTCTGCCCTGGTCCTATTAGACCTCTCAGCGGCTTTCGATACCATCGACCATGGTATCTTGCTGCGCCGGTTGGGGATTGGGAGTGGGAGGCACCGTTTATCGGTGGTTCTCCTCCCATCTCCGACCGGTCGCAGACGGTGTTGACAGGGGCAGAGGTCGGCCCCGAGGCGCCTCACTTGTGGGTGCCACAGGGTCGATTCTCGCCTTCTGTTCAACATCTATATGAAGCCGCTGGGTGAGATCATCAGTGGCTTCGTGTGAGGTACCAGCTGTACGCTGATGACACCCAGCTGTACTTTTCCACACCGGCCACCCCAATGAAGCTATCAAGTGCTGTCCCGGTGTTTGGAGGCCGACGGGTCTGGATGGGGAGAAACAGGCTCAAGCTCAATCCTCCAAGACTGAGTGGCTGTGGATGCCGGCATCCCGGTACAGTCAGCTGAGTCCTCGGCTGACTGTTGGGGCGAGTCATTGGCCCCGGCGGAGAGGGTGCGCAATCTGGGCGTTCTCCTGGATGAACGGCTGTCTTTGAAGACCATTTGACGGCCGTCTCCAGGAGAGCTTTTCACCAGGTTCGCCTGGTGCGCCAGTTGCGCCTTCCTTGATCGGGATTCCTTATGCACGGTCACTCATGCGCTCGTTACCTCTCGCTTGGATTATTGTAATGCTCTACATGGGGCTCCTTGAAGTGCGTCCGGAGGCTTCAGTTAGTCCAGAACGCAGCCGCGCGGGTGATAGAGGGAGCTGCACGCAGCTCCCATGTAACACCTCTCCTGCGCAGGCTGCACTGGCTACCTGTGGCCTCTCGGGTGCACTTTAAGGTGTTAGTCACGACCTTTAAGGCGCTCCATGGCTTAGGACCTGGGTACTACGGGACCGCCTACTGCTACCACATGCCTCCCACCGACCCGTACGCTCTCACAGAGAGGGACTCCTCAGGGTGCCATCCGCCAAACAATGTCGGCTGGTGGCCCCCAGGGGACGGGCCTTCTCTGTGGGGGCCCCCACACTCTGGAACGAACTCCCCCCGGGCTTACGCCAGATATCTGACCTTCGGACATTCCGTGAACTGAAAACATATCTTTTATTCAAGGGCTGGCTTGAATGAAATTTTAAACTTAAATTTTTAGCAATTTTAATGGGGTTATTGGTTTTATGGTAAATTTCTTAAATTTTTCAGGCTCATTTAATAAGTTTTTAACTGATTTTAATTTTGTATATTGTATATTGTTTTTTGTTGGTTTTATTCTGCCTGTACACCGCCCTGAGTCCTTCGGGAGAAGGGCGGTATAAAAATCAAATAAATATAAAAAATCAAATAAATATAAAATCGTTCAGCTCCGAGACGGTCTAGACCAAAATTGCGGCGATTCAGATGAGGCGTCTGAGAGTGGTCTTGGTGACATTTGTTGGGATGAGTTTGACCCTGTGGCTCCCGAGGACATGGACAGGTTGTTGGGTAGGCTGAATGCCACCACGTGTTTACTGGACCCGTGCCCCTCCTGGCTGGTGCTGGCCACTCAGGAGGTGACACGAGGCTGGCTCCAGGCGATTACGAGTGCCTCCTTGTTGGAGGGAGTCTTTCCGGCCACCTTGAAAGAGGCGGTGGTGAGGCCCTCCTCAAAGCCCTCCTGGACCCGGCTGTCTTAGGTAATTATCGTCGGTCTCCAACCCGCTCGCGAAGGTTGTAGAGAGTATGGTGGCATATCAGTTTCTCTGCACCTGGATGAAACTGTCTATCTAGACCCGTTCCAGTCCGGTTTCCGGCCCGGTTACAACGGAGGCGGCTTTGGTCGCGTTGGTGGATGATCTCTGGAGGGCCAGGGATAGGGTTGTTCCTCTGCCCTGGTCCTATTAGACCTCTCAGCGGCTTTCGATACCATCGACCATGGTATCTTGCTGCGCGGTTGGGGATTGGGAGTGGGAGGCACCGTTTATCGGTGGTTCTCCTCCTATCTCTCCGACCGGTCGCAGACGGTGTTGACAGGGGCAGAGGTCGGCCCCGGGCGCCTCACTTGTGGGTGCCACAGGGTCGATTCTCGCCTTCTGTTCAACATCTATATGAAGCCGCTGGGTGAGATCATCAGTGGCTTGGTGTGAGTACCAGCTGTACGCTGATGACACCCAGCTGTACTTTTCCACACGGGCCACCCCAATGAAGCTATCAGTGCTGTCCCGGTGTTTGGAGGCCGACGGGTCTGGATGGGGAGAAACAGGCTCAAGCTCAATCCTCCAAGACTGAGTGGCTGTGGATGCGGCATCCCGGTACAGTCAGCTGAGTCCTCGGCTGACTGTTGGGGCGAGTCATTGGCCCCGATGGAGAGGGTGCGCAATCTGGGCGTTCTCCTGGATGAGCGGCTGTCTTTGAAGACCATTTGGCCGTCTCCAGGAGAGCTTTTCACCAGGTTCGCCTGGTGCGCCAGTTGCGCCTTTCTAGACCGGGATGCCTTATGCACGGTCACTCACGCCCTCGTGACGTCTCGCCTGGATTACTGCAATGCTCTCTACATGGGGCTCCCTTGAGGGGCATCCGGAGGCTTCAGTTGGTCCAGAACGCGGCTGCGCTGGTGATAGAGGAGCCCTCGGGGCTCCCGTGTTACACCTATCCTGCGCAGACTGCACTGGCTACCTGTGGCCTTCGGGTGCGCTTCAAGGTGTTGGTGACAATCTTTAAAGCGCTCCATGGCATAGGGCCGGGCTATTTGGGACCGCCTACTGCTTCCAAATACCTCTCACCGACCGTGCGCTCCCACAGAGGGACTCCTCAGGGTGCCGTCAGCTAGGCAGTGCCGTCTGGCGACACCCAGGGAAGGGCCTTCTGTGGGGCTCCCACCCTCTGGAACGAACTCCCCAGGACTTCGTCAACTTCCGGACCTCCGAACCTTTTCGCGAGCTTAAAACGCACTTATTCATCTGCGGGACTGGATTAGATTTTAAAGTTATTGGTTTTAAGGGTTTTTATTATTTATATTGTTTTAAATTAGGCAATAGAATAAGTTTTTAATTGTTGTTTTTAATTTTGTATTTATATGTATTTTAACTGCCTGTGAACGCCCTGAGTCCTTCGGGAGAAGGCGGTATAAAAATCAAATAAATATAAAAATCAAATAAATATAAAATCGTTCAGCTCCGAGGCGGTCTAGACCAAAATTGCGGCGATTCAGATGAGGCGTCTGAGGTGGTCTTGGTGACATTTGTTGGGATGAGTTTGACCCTGTGGCTCCGAGGACATGGACAGGTTGTTGGGTAGGCTGAATGCCACCACGTGTTTACTGGACCCGTGCCCTCCTGGCTGGTGCTGGCCACTCAGGAGGTGACACGAGGCTGGCTCAGGCGATTCAGTGCCTCCTTGTTGGAGGAGTCTTTCCGGCCGCCTTGAAAGAGGCGGTGGTGAGGCCCTCCTCAAAGCCCTCCTGGACCCGGCTGTCTTAGGTAATTATCGTCCGGTCTCCAACCTTGCCGCGGCGAAGGTTGTAGAGAGTATGGTGGCATATCAGTTTCCTCTGCACCTGGATGAAACTGTCTATCTAGACCCGTTCCAGTCCGGTTTCCGGCCCGGTTACAACGGAGGCGGCTTTGGTCGCGTTGGTGGATGATCTCTGGAGGGCCAGGGATAGGGGTTGTTCCTCTGCCCTGGTCCTATTAGACCTCTCAGCGGCTTTCGATACCATCGACCATGGTATCTTGCTGCGCGGTTGGGGATTGGGAGTGGGAGGCACCGTTTATCGGTGGTTCTCCTCCTATCTCTCCGACCGGTCGCAGACGGTGTTGACAGGGGCAGAGGTCGGCCCCGGGCGCCTCACTTGTGGGTGCCGCGGGGTCGATTCTCGCCTTCTGTTCAACATCTATGTAAACCGCTGGGTGAGATCATCAGTGGCTTGGTGTGAGTACCAGCTGTCGCTGATGACACCCAGCTGTACTTTTCACACGGGCCACCCCAATGAAGCTATCAGTGCTGTCCCGGTGTTTGGAGGCCGTGCGGGTCTGGATGGGGAGAAACAGGCTCAAGCTCAATCCTCCAAGACTGAGTGGCTGTGGATGCGGCATCCCGGTACAGTCAGCTGAGTCCTCGGCTGACTGTTGGGGCGAGTCATTGGCCCCGATGGAGAGGGTGCGCAATCTGGGCGTTCTCCTGGATGAGCGGCTGTCTTTGAAGACCATTTGGCCGTCTCCAGGAGAGCTTTTCACCAGGTTCGCCTGGTGCGCCAGTTGCGCCTTTCTAGACCGGGATGCCTTATGCACGGTCACTCACGCCCTCGTGCCGTCTGGCGACACCCAGGAAGGGCCTTCTCTGTGGGGCTCCCTCTCTGGAACGAACTCCCCCCAGGACTTCGTCAACTTCCGGACCTCCGAACCTTTCGTCGCGAGCTTAAAACGCACTTATTCATCTGCGCGGGACTGGATTAGATTTTAAAGTTATTGGTTTTAAGGGGTTTTTTATTATTTATATTGTTTTTAAATTAGGCAATAGAATAAGTTTTTTAATTGTTGTTTTTTAATTTGTATTTATATGTATTTTAACTGCCTGTGAACCGCCCTGAGTCCTTAGGGAGATAGGGCGGTATATAAATTTGAAAAATAAAATAAATAAATAAATAAAATAAAATAGTATATTATTCAGTAAAATATTTTCTCATATTACTGAACAACAAAAACTATCCATAATAATAAAAAGATAACAGCCAAAAACTCTCCTGCTTCAGTAACTTTGGAAGTCATATCAGTAATCCACTAAGAATCTAAGGATTATGTTTTTAAATGCCAGGACAGTTTATAAGAAAACTGTCATTCAATAGTTCAACCTAGCATACACTACAGAAAACTGAGAGGACAGTTTTAATATCTCCGAGATTTTTCTTCCTGTGCAACCGTTTTTTCCCCCAAAGCATGTTATTTGCTAAGTTTATTTTTGAGCGAGAAAACATTAACTACTTCCTATTTAAAGAAAACTCTTCTGAGGTTTCCTTTCTCAGTTAGCCACTACCTAGAATACATCAATAGACCTTCATAGGAAAAGTTTTTAATGGAATGGAATGGAATGGAATGGAATGGAATGGAATGGAATGGAATAGAATAGAATAGAATAGAATAGAATTTTTTATTGGTCGAGTGTGATTGGACACACAAGGAATTCGTCTTGGTGCATATGCTCTCAGTGTACATAAAAAATATGTTCATCAAGAATTCTAAGGTATAACACTTAATGATAGTCATAGGGTACAAATAAGCAATCAGGAAACGATTAATAGCCCTGTTTTCATGATAGGGAAAATCTGTTTCTTTCAAAGGTTTTATGTATGAAAAATATCAGGTGAGGTCTCTCATTAGAGGTCTCTCATTTTCAGGAAATGATGAATGAATATAAATAATCTAAAAACCTTTTGCAAAGGATTTTATGGACTCCACGACCATGGACCTTTCTCAGGCGGTATGTTTGATCTGTTCTATTGTAGACACTGAACAGAAGGTGATCTGTGGAGAAGCTTTGGAAAAAATTTCTATTTTAAAAGTCAGGATATAAATAACCTAAGCAAAGCAATCATACAATTCCATGTATCCAGACAGATTCATGAGAAGCAAAATGATCTTTTAATTTTTCATTGCCTACAGAAATAAATATTAAACAATTTGGTTCTTAATTAGGTTGCTTGGCAGCTTAATTAGACAGTAAAATGTTCTTCAAATGAAAAACAAAACACCAAAACATTAAATATTTATAGAGTTAAGTCCTAAAGCTAGAATGAGGGATGATCAGATCTTCTATTCTGAATTGAAGCTGTGTCAAATAAAACTCTATTAAAAATCAGTATTTAACTAGATCAATGACTATATAGCAGTTTATTATTATTCTTTGTTTCAATCTCCAAAGGGAACATGGATTAAAGTTTATGATTACTTTACTCCAGTATTTTCTCCAATGCTGGGTACTGACCACAAAAGGCTCAAATGTTGATTTTCTAAGCTATTATACTCGCATTATTTCATTTTGGAAACGATTATAAGTAAAATATTAATATATTTTTAGAAGCATTACATAACAATAACGAAGAGTCATTTATAAAATATAGTCCATCTCTTAAAAACCTTGTTCAGCTTGGGATCCAGATGATAGCCCTGAAGGATTTTTATGGGTATAGGTATGTAGGTCTTGGCGTATTCGGGTCTTTTCCTGTGTAAGGTTGAGAGTATCTTGGCAACATTTCGACAAGGTCTCACTCATCATCTTCAGGCTGGTGCTTACGGCTTCATGCTTGTGCGAGCAAAGCATGGTCAGAGCTGCCTTCTTTCTATAAATACTGTTGGGGAGGTGTGGAGTGTTGGCTTTGTTGCTGTAAGTGGGTTGGTTGGCTGTGTGGTTGCATCTTGATTGGTAGGTGGAGTGGATGTTTGCAGATTAGTTGGCTGTTTCGTAGCATCCTGTGTGGGTGTGGTCCTAGTTGTGTGCCCATTTTGTCTTCTCTGTTGTAACGACCTGAGTAGAAACGTCCTGAGTTCTGGGAATGCAACCTCCTGAGTCTTGTGCTGTAACATCTTGGGTGGTTGGTTGTGTTGTAACGTCCTGAGCTTTGGTGTTGTGGCCTCTTGAGTTCTGTGGTGTAATGTCCTAAGCAGATGGCTGGGATGCAGCATCCTGGGTTTTGATTTGGCTCAGAGTTTGAGGTCTTGTCATGTGTTCATGGCGTGTGTCAGTTTACTTTGTGTGGGGATCAGAGGGGGGGCGCAGCAGCCAGTGGTGCCAGCGTGGTCTGGCTTCTGGATGGTGGTTGTAATCTGCAAACATCCATTCCACCTACCAATCAAGATGCAACCACACAGCCAACCAACCCGCTTACAGCAACAAAGCCAACACTCCACACCTCCCCAACAGTATTTATAGAGAGACAGCAGCTCCAACCATGCTTTGCTCGCACAAGCACGAAGCCGTAAGCACCAGCCTGAAGATGACAAGTGAGACCTCGTCGAAACATCCCCAAGATACTCTCGACCTTATACGGAAAAGACCCAAATACGCCAAGACACACATACACACACACATATATATATACATACTAGCTGAATATATATCTCTCCAAAGACCTACGCAAGGGTCCTCTTTGTAGAGTTCAGTTCAGCTGTTCTGTTTCCCTCCCCCCAATACTCCCAGCAAAGAGTCAGTCAGAGGCCTTCTTTTCTCCTTTTATTTACATAGATATATGTCCTGGCCACGTCTACCCACGGGCCTGCCAAGTTTCTGGAGATAACGAGGAAATTATAGATAAGGCCAGAATTACTCACGAATATATTCTTCCCTCCATTGAGACAGTTAGCCCGCGCCAATTCATTGCTTTGTCCAAGACAAAAAACCAGGAAGTCCTGCCTCCTATTTATAGTCTCTGCAGATGTCACTGCATGACAATTATGACTTGGCTTTCCCCCAACCCTTCCGCTGCTGCGCACGCCGATCACGTCTGCGCAGTCTTGCATCACTCCAAAACTGTTCTTGGGGCGTTGCCAAATCAGAAGAAGGCTCCAGGGAATCAGGTCTTGCCGGCCCCTCCTCCTCCCTTTGAGTGGGTGCCAGGGAGGGAAAGGGCTCACGAGAAGCAGGGCTTGCCAGGTCTTCTCCCTCACTTTCTGAATCATCCGAGTCCAGGAGTCCGGGTCCAGGAACCTGGGTCACAACATCAGCATTCAACACCATCATTCCAGACCCTCTTCTAACTAAACTAAATTAGCTACAGGTACCTGAACACACTTGTAAGTGGATCACAAGCTTCCTAACAAATAGGAAGCAGCAGGTGAAGCTAGGCAGAATCACATCAGATACCTGCACAATTAGCACAGGGGCCCCCCAAGGCTGGGTGGTCTCCCCACTTCTCTTCTCTCTGTATACCAATGACTGCATCTCTAATGATCTATCTGTTGAACTACTGAAGTTCGCAGATGACACAACAGTGATTGGTCTCATTCGAGACAATGATGAATCCACATACAGACGGGAGGTTGAACGACTAGCCTCGTGGTGAGACCAGAACAATCTGGAACTGAACACTCAAAACCGTAGAAATGGTGGTGTTGTGACCCAGACCCGAGCAGGTAGCAACAAACGCAGTCTTTAGTAAAAATACACTTTATTCAAACAGCTGGGAATTAATTCATTCCCAGCGCCGGGTAACTCGAAACAAAACAAAGGCTTCACAAACAAACATTCCTCAGTTATCACAAATCTGAGTTCAGTTTGGTTAATTGCCAAGGTGCTTTCTGATAAATGTCCAGAGCAGAGAACAGAGCAAAGAACGCAGCTACAATGTTGCTTTCCAGAAAACTGAGACACTGTTGCTGGTCTCCTTTTAAACCTTATGGGAGGGGCCAGTCATCTCTTGGCCCTACTCCCAAGGTGACCTCTCTGCTTGAGCTGCTCCTGCTTTCTGGCAGCTCGTCTCATGCGGGCATTAGGAATAGGCTCATCGCAGTCCGATTCCGCCGACAGCTCCGTAGGCTGCTGAGGGATCACAACACGTGGTAGACTTTAGGAGAAACCCTTCCATACTTCCCATACTAAC
The DNA here is from genome assembly GCF_028640845.1 of Ahaetulla prasina. Classification (NCBI taxonomy): domain Eukaryota; kingdom Metazoa; phylum Chordata; class Lepidosauria; order Squamata; family Colubridae; genus Ahaetulla; species Ahaetulla prasina. The sequence goes on along the minus strand of NC_080543.1, from coordinate 77,262,085 downwards.
CCCGAGAAGTCCTTGCGTCTGTCGTTCATTAGCGGCCTTCATGAGAAGCCCACCAGATAATCGGCAACTGGTGATCCCGACGTTATCGCACAAAAGACGATACGTCCCCCGACGTGATTGCTACGGCGATACGTCTCTTGGACCTCCCGTCCTCACCGCCCGGACGCAGCAAGTGCACTCCAGGTACCGTTGGTGAAGACAACTACGTTTCGTGAGTATGGGAGGAGGGCTATCTAAGAAGCAGGCCGTGCATCTGCAGGAACTTAGAGAGCTAACCAAGTCCACAATTATTATTTTAAAAAATAACGGCAAAATTCTCCCCATTCTTTCAAAAACCGATTTGGTTCAATTACTTCCCTATATTTGGAAACAATCCAGAAAAGGGCTTGCTCAAAGTGACTACATGGAAAAAAAATTGGGAACCTATTTTCATGAAAGTCCAAGAGCCCCTGCAAAAATTCTGTCCACGTGGCGTGTGGTCCTTGAATGTCTCATTTTACACAAAAAAGGACTTGCAGACGCCACTTAGCCACCCAGAGAGTTGTCAGGACCTCCGCCTTATCAAAAAATGACTCAAAAGGATCCACAATCACATTCATGATTTAAACTGCTGAGTTTTCTCACTTGAGGGGAGAGGATTTAAAGAGACAACTTCCCCAGGTCTGTAAATGTTGTTTGATGGTGTGTGTGCGTGTGTATGTATGAGTGCAATCATTTCCAGACCTGCATAAGAATTGTAGAGATAATTGTGATGCTTGATTTGCATGGAATGTGTGTATGTGCAAGCAGCCTGATTGCAGTGTTAGAGAAACTCATTGAGAAGGTGTGAGATTTCTGTGTTATCTTTTGGATTTGCAAGAAATGTGTGCATGTGTGAGAAATTGTCTCTGCACACTGCCTGATTGCAACGTGTGTGTGTGTATATGTGTATCTGTATGCGTGAGAGTGTTTCTGCAAGCAGCTTGACTGCAATGAGTTACTTTTGGAATTTTTTTTCTCCCTAACTCTCACTGACTCATCCTAATCTCCACCCCCCTCGCTCTCTGTTGAGCCAGGCTGGGGGGGGGGGTGTGAGAGAAAAGGGGGGCTGCAAAACAGCCATTTCCCCCTCCTCAGGGTGGACTTTTGGAATTTTTTTTTTCTCTCTGTCCTCGCTGGCTCATCTTAACTACCCCCCCATCACTCCCTGTTGAGCCAGGGGAGGGGGTGGGCGAAGGGGGAGAACCCCCTCCACTTTTTCTTCTCTGCTGAGCCTGTCTGAGAAGGGAGGGACAAATAGGCTCTCTGGAGCATTGCTTTTCACTGGTTTGGTATTTCTTCATCTGCATAAAAGCTATGCTGGTATATTTTCTTTTCCACCCTGAAAACAATTTTGATTTTAATTTTTAACCCTGAATACAATTTTGATTTTAATTTTTAATTTTTCTTTTTTCTGGAACTTTTTGAGGTTTAAACTGCCTGATTAAACCTATACATTTATAAATGTTTTCAAAGCACAGAGTTGACTCAAAATGTGTCATTTAGCTTTGTATTTTTGAAGCTGTTAACATACATAATAAGATTTGGAAGGGACCCTTGGAGGTCTTCTAGTCCAACCCCCTGCCCAGGAAGGAAACCCTATAGCATTTCAGACAAATGGCTATCTTCTTATGTATGGGTGCATTATTTTTTTTAAAAAAAAGCAGAAATCTGTTTTTTGAAGAAATGCATTCAGGTTTTCCACATAAAAAGACTCACCCAAAAGCTTACAAAATGCCTTTTTTGAATCAGACTCAAGGCGCCCCTTATTTGCTGTTTGTATTGTTTATTTTTAATTTTTAGCAGCACAAGCTGTGCCCTGTTTTAGGAACTATTTCAGAGATAAGTTAGAAAGTTACAAGATTTGGAGAGAGATTTAGGAGGATGATCAGATACTGGTGCTGTGAAGGATTTAATTTGTTAAGTCAAGCTTTGAATTTGAAGCTTGAGGCATTAATGAAGCTGAAATAAAGGTTTAATGTTAGGAGTTAGGAGTTAGAAAAGTATGAGCAAGTAAGACAAATGGTGATTTTGCTAAGATATAACGTGATTTGTTTTTGGAAGTTTTTGATAGTATGGATTTGTTAGTGAACAAGTACTACATGGGAAACCATGTATTCAAGCTCTGAGTTCCTTCAGCTCACCTTTACTGAATGGCCTGGCCAAGTCTCTTGCCATCCGCCTCCCGACCCTCGCATTCAGCTCCTAAAAAATGTCCCTGTCTTATGGGACACCCTGCGTAAACAATTTCCACTTCAACGCGCCATCACGTTTTTTGCAGATGGTGGGAAGCAATTTGGTGCCTGTGCCTGGTTCCTTGATGACCAATGGCACACTAAAATCACCCCTCCACAAAAATCGGCCCAACGTGCGGAATTGGCTGCTGCTATTCTGGCCTTTCAAACTTTCCCCTCGCAACCTCTCAATCTTATTCTTGACAGTCTGTATGTTCCTCAAATTGTATCTACCATCTTTCAATCCTATCTTTCTCTCTCTCTGGACCCAGATCTAACTTCTCTATTTTCCACTTTACAATCCTTGATCTCAAACAGACAATATCCCTACTTTGTAACACACATCAGGAGCCACCAACCTTTCCCTGGCTTCCTGCAGGAAGGAAACAATGTGGCAGATGCTGCGGCTTCTGGCACTAGCCTAATGTCCCTCTCCTCCATCTCCCCGTGGGACAGCCATTCTTATTTTCATCAGAATAAAAAAGCGCTCGTAAAACAATTTGGCATAAATGCTGCGGAGGCAATTGCTATCCTTCAGCAATGCCCCACCTGCAGCAAACAGGCTCATTCTCTCCCAATGGGGGTGAACCCCAGAGGAACGAATGCTGCCAAATTTGGCAAATGGACGTCACACACTATCCTCCATTTGCCCCATGGAAATATTTGCAAGTTTCCATTGATACCTTCTCTGGCTTCATTATGGCCACCCCCCAAAGGGGGAAAACTACAAAACATATAATCAATCATTGTATTCGGTCTTTCGCAACGCTGGGATGCCCAAAAGAACTAAAAACAGACAATGGTCCTGCTTACACTAGTGCATCTTTTGCGACATTTTGCAACCAATAGTCCATTGTACACAAATTTGGCATTCCGTACAACTCCCAGGGTCAGGCATTAGTAGTGTTGTGTCTTGCCCACTCTCACCGCAGCCGGGGTCTGCTTATCTGCTTCCGAACGCTGAAGAATGTCCTCCCGGCCCCAGCCCTGGCTCCATGCCCAGACAGGCTGCAGAGGAGGGAGCACCCCCCGGCCCCAGCCCTGGCTCCATGCCCAGGCAAACGGAGTCAGGCAAAGTCAAACTTATCTTGCTGAAGTCACTTTCTGGTCTCCTCCCTGCTCTGAGCACTTTGCTAGGACTTTGGGCAGAGCTGCAGAGGCAAGCCTGATTTGGATTTCCCTGACCCGGCCGTCAGCAGAGGAGTGGAACACAACATCTTGCCTGACTCCACACACACATCTACAAGATGGATCAGCAACAGCTGGCGCTGATTGTGCAGCAGCTACAAGCAGATAACCAGCAACTGCAACAGCAAGTCGCCCAGCTGACTGCTCAACTGGCTGCTGGGAATGCCCCAGCAGTCCAACCTCCTCCTCCTCCTCCTCCTCAGCGCCACAGCCCGGTACCGGTGCCGGAGAAGTTCTCAGGACGGATGGAGATTGTTCCCGGACTTCATGGCCCAGTGCCAGACCTACATGGCAATGCGGCCGGGGGACTTTCCAGATGTGGCCTTCGTGATGAACCTGTTGTCTGGCCAGGCTGCGCAGTGGGCCACGCCTTTGGTGCTCAGGGACAGCCCCTTGCTGACGGACTACCAGGGGCTCTGGGGGCAACTGCGCCTAATGTATGAAGACCCCGTGTGGGCCCAGACGGCTGCCTGGCGCCTAGGAGAGATCCAACAAGGGCCCCGCCTCCTCCGGGAGTACATCGCGGAATTCCGGTTCCTGTGCCATGATTCGGACTGGAACGACACGGCACTAGCGGACGCGTTCAAGAGGGGCCTTTCGGAAGAGATCCAGGACGAGCTGGCTCGGGTGGAGGAGCCATGGACCCTCGTTGACCTGGTGCCCCTCTGCCTGCGCCTCGACACCCGTCTTCAGCAACGCCCGTCCTGTCGCCGCCAGCAACAGTCAAAGACCGTCGCCCTCCCTCAACCCTTGCCGACCCCGTCCCGGGCTGCCCTGCGCTTCATGGCCGCCGCCGAGGAGCCCATGGAGTTAGGAGCGGCCAGGCCTCACCTGACGGCCCAGGAGCAGAGCCGGAGGCGCCAAGGGGGGCTGTGCTTGTACTGTGGGGAGCCTGGCCATTTCGCCGCCACATGCCCCAGGAAGCGCAGCGGAGAACGTACGCCCGTCCCCGAATCCTGGCCAGTCGGGAAACGGGGCAGGCCCGGCCCAGGGGAAACCCTAGGCCGGGCACGGACCAAGCCCCCGCCAGACATGGCTGACGTGGACCCCGAGCCCCCTCGGCACCTGATTTTGGACACCCGGGTGTGGGTGGGTGACCGGCCGGAAGGGATCCCGGCGCACGCGCTGCTGGATTCGGGGGCCACCACGAACTTTATGGACCGGGCCTTCGTGGACCATTTTGGTGTCCCCTTGGTTCCGGTAGACCCTCCGATGAGCGTCGAGACCATCGACGGGAGGGAGCTGGTGGCCGGACCCATTAACTTCGCCACGCAGCCCTTGCGCCTCGCCATCGGGGACCACGAGGAGGCGATTCGCTTCTACGTGACGGCGGACCTCCACTTCCCGGTGATCCTCGGACTGGACTGGCTGCGGACTCACGACCCTCAGGTGGCCTGGTCGCGGAACCGACGTCTTCACCCCGGCCGTCGCCGTGCCGACCCCGGCCGTCGCGGAACCGACGTCTTCACCCCGGCTGTCACCAGGACTTCGCTGATGTCTTCAGCGAAAAGGAGGCGGACCGCTTACCCCCGCACCGGCCCTACGACTGCCCCGTGGACCTGCAACTTGGCGCCCCGCTGCCAACGGGACGCCTGTATTCAATGTCGGAGCCAAAGTTGGCCACCCTCCGGGACTTTCTGGACAAAAATCTGGCCCAAGGGTTCATCCGGCCTTCCAAGTCCCCTCTGTCGGCCCCGGTCCACTTTGTGAAAAAGAAGACGGGGGATTTGCGCCTGTGTTGCGACTACCGCCGGCTGAACGCCATCACGGTGCGGAATCGCTACCCCCTGCCGCTCATCCCGGAGCTGATGGACCGGCTGCAGGAGGCCTCCATCTTTACCAAGCTCGACCTCCGGGGGGCCTACAACCTGGTGCGGAAGACGGCTTTCGGCAGCCGGTACGGACACTACGAGTACACGGTCATGCCGTTCGGACTGACCAACGCCCCCGCCGTCTTCCAACATTTTATGAACGATGTGTTCCGGGACATGTTGGATCGGTTCGTGGTGATCTACCTGGACAACATCCTGGTCTACTCCCGGTCCAGGGAAAGTCACCTCCAGCACCTCCGCCTGGTCCTGCAGCGCCTGCGGGAGCACTAGCTCTACGCCAAGCTGGAGAAGTGCTTTTTCCTCCGGTCGTCCATTGAGTTCCTCGGGCACATCCTCTCACCCGAGGGGATCGCCATAGACCCGCGCATGGTGGAGGCCCTGAGCAGCTGGGAAGCCCCGCGTCGAGTGAAGGATGTCCAGCGGCTGCTGGGCTTCGCCAATTACTATCGGACCTTCATCCCGGGCTTCGCCACGCTGACGGCTCCGCTCACCCAGCTCCTCCAGAAGAAGGTCCCGTTCCGGTGGGGTCCCCCACAGGAGGAAGCCTTCACGGCTCTCAAGAAGGCTTTCGTCACGGAGCCCATCCTGCGACATCCCGACCCGCACCGGCCTTTCATGGTGGAGACGGACGCCTCCAACATCGCCCTCGGAGCGGTGCTGCTACAGGCCCCGGCGGATGGCGGCACTCTTTTTCCCTGCATGTACTACTCGCGGAAGCTCAACCCTTCCGAGCGCAACTATACCATCTGGGAAAAGGAGTTGCTGGCTACCAAGGCCGCGTTCGAGGCATGGCGGCACCACCTGGAGGGGGCCCGGCATCAGGTGGAGGTCCGAACGGACCATCGGAACCTCGAACATCTCACCACGGCTCGGAAGTTGAACCAGCGGCAGATCCGGTGGTTGCTGTTCTTTTCCCGGTTGAACTTCCGCGTCACCTATATCCCCAGCGGCCACAACCCGAGGGCGGACGCCCTCTCCCGTAAGCCGGAGTACCTGACCGCCCAAGGCCCTCTTCCTCCAAGGACAGTACTGCCAGTGGAAGCCTTGGCCGGCGCCCGGGAACCGGTGGACTTACGGGCCCGGGTGTGAGAGGCGCAGCGCCAAGATGCCTGGTCTCAGGAGCGGCGAGCGGAGGCGGGCCCCACGTCTCCGTGGACATTGGAAGACGACGTACTCAAGTTCCGGGGGCGGTTGTATGTGCCCACGGGACCGCTCTGGTCCCTTGTCCTGGCCCATTTCGGGTTTTTCAAGACTCTCAACCTGGTGACGCGGACCTTCTGGTGGCCCCAGGTGCGGCATGATGTCCATGCCTATGTGACGTCCTGCGTGCCGTGCCGGCAAGCCAAGGCCGCCACGGGGGCCCCTCCCGGTCTCCTCCAGCCCTTGCCGACTCCTGACAGACCCTGGGGGGCGATTTCCATGGACTTCCTGACGGACCTGCCGCCGTCCTCGGGGCTCACCACGGTGCTGGTGGTGGTGGACATGCTCACCAAGATGGCACACTTCATCCCGTGCCGCGGGCTGCCCACCTCCACCAAGGCGGCCCGTCTCTTCTTGCAGCACATCTTCCGCCTCCACGGTCTGCCGGACAGGGTGGTGTCGGACCGTGGGGTGCAGTTCACGGCTCGCTTTTGGAAGAGCCTGATGGCTGCATTGGAGGTGCAGGTGTGCCTGTCGTCGGCGCACCATCCGGAGACCGACGGCGGGACGGAGAAGGTCATCGGCATCCTGGAGCAGTACCTCCGGTGCTTCGTGAACCAACAGCAGGACAACTGGGCCGATTACCTGTCCCTGGCAGAGTTCGCATTCAACAACTCCCAACACACCTCCACCCAGACCACCCCGTTCCAGGCCAACTTGGGGTACCATCCGCGGCTCTTCCCTCTGGCGCCCCCGGACTTCCCGGTTACCGAGACACAGTCCTTTCTCTCCGAGTTGCACGCGGTCCAGCAGATGGTGCGTCGGCAGCTGAATCGGGCGAAGGAGGACTACAAGCGGGTCGCCGATCATTCCCGACGGGCAACACCCCCACTGGTGGTCGGAGACCGCGTGTGGCTCTCCACAAAGCATCTCCTGTCTGACCGGCCGGCGAAGAAACTGGACCACCGGTTCATCGATCCGTTCCCCGTCGAGGCGGTCATCAATCCGGTGGCCTACCGGCTGACCCTGCCGCGTTCCATGCGGATCCATCCCGTCTTCCACCGGTCCTTGCTGGTCCCTGAGGCCCCGCCGTGTCCCCTCCGGCGCCCGGCGCCGCCCGGCGCTGTCGACGAGGACGGGGCGGAGGAGTACGAGGTGCACAGCATACGCCACTCCCGCTGGCTGAAGGGGCACTTCCAATACCTGGTTGCGTGGCAGGGGTACGGGACCGAGTTCACCTGGGTCGACGCCTCCGACGTCCACGCCCCGGACCTGGTGCGGGCCTTCCACGAGCAGAACCCGGCCCGACCGCATCCCGATCGTCAGCCCCGGGGGAAGGGCCCTGCGGTGAGGGATAGTGTTGTGTCTTGCCCGCTCTCACCGCAGCCGGGGTCTGCTTATCTGCTTCCGAACGCTGAAGAATGTCCTCCCAGCCCCAGCCCTGGCTCCATGCCCAGACAGGCTGAGGAGGGGGCATCTCCCGGCCCCAGCCCTGGCTCCATGCCCAAGCAGGCTGCAGAGGAGGGAGCACCCCCCGGCCCCAGCCCTGGCTCCATGCCCAGGCAAACGGAGCAGCTAGACCCCTCCCCCTCCTCCACAGCATGTGAGCCTGAGGAAAGTTTATTTCCAACAGCTGCTGATTGGAGTGACCCTCGCATCAGAAGACTGGATAAGCGGAGGCAACAGAAGGAAGGGAGGGGCAGGCCTTAATGAGTGCTGAGTCATGGAGCCACACCCCATGGCCTATATAAAGGATCTGTTTTCTGGCAGTCTCTGAGTCAGGCAAAGTCGAACTTATCTTGCTGAAGTCACTTTCTGGTCTCCTGCCTGCTCTGAGGACTTTGCTAGGACTTTGGGCAGAGCTGCAGAGGCAAGCCTGATTTGGATTTCCCTGACCCGGCCGTCAGCGGAGGAGTGGGACACGACAAGTAGAGCGCGCTAATAGCACATTAAAAATAGCCCTGGATAGATACTATCAGACACAAGGGAAAATTCCCCCTAGCCTCCCAGCTTTGCAAAACAGGCTTAACCTGTGTTTATACACCATCAACTTCCTGAACCTGACAGGCACTCCTCCATCATCCGCTGCAACTCATCACTTCTCCGTTTCTCCTGCCGCAGCAACTTTCAGACCACTGGTGTACTTCAAACGACTTCCTGACCCAACCTGGAAAGGTCCTGCTGAACTCATCACCTGGGGCCGGGGCTATGCTGCCATCCAAACCAATGGTGAGACCTTGTGGGTCCCTGGCCGACATATCCATACCTACCATCAAAAAACAAAAACAGGGGACCTCCCCCATCTGACACCATTGACACTTCCCTACTGAGTCATACTGGCAATTGACTCTCTTCGTACGGGAGACATCTACCGCTCCTTTGACATCTCTACTCCCGTCAGGTACAAAAGAGAGCCCATCTCAACATTAACAATTGCTCTTCTTGCAGGCCTGGGACTCACGGGGGCGGGAACAGGCATTGCTTCCTTTGCTCATCAACACACACAATATCAAAACCTCAGAACAGCCATCGATGAGGACTTAAGTCATATTGAGACATCTATTACTCACTTACAGAAATCTCTCACCTCACTTTCTGAAGTGGTCCTCCAGAATAGAAGGGGACTGGACCTTCTCTTCCTCCAAGAAGGAGGATTGTGTGTGGCTTTAAGGGAAGAATGCTGCTTCTATGCCAATCATTCTGGCACTGTGCAGGACTCAATGAATAAACTAAGGGAAGGTCTAAATAACCGCAAGAAGGAAAGGGAACAGAAACAGGGATGGTTCGAAGGATGGTTTAATTTTTCGCCTTGGCTAACAACATTAATCAGTGCCTTAGCGGGGCCTTTAATTCTCCTCATTCTCCTGTGCACATTTGGCCCCTGCATCTTTAATCACCTGCTAACATTTATCAAAGAAAAACTTGGCACAATCGAAAATCTGGTACTCGATACATTAACCATCAATAACCTCAGTTATCCGAGTAAGGATAACGAAAAGGTGAGTCTTCCTGCCTAATGCGCAGATGAAGACTCGGAGAATAACAGCGAAGGTTACATCTCCCTTCAGCTAGAAAAAAGCAGAGGAGATGTGGGAGTGATGTCCTTGTAGCCCTGTGTAGGCTGCCATGCAGCTGTACCACGTGGGCAAAAGCAGAGAACAAAGAAGAAACTTGAGTAGCCACCTCATGGCAAAACTCCTCCCAAAAATTACACGCTTCCTCCCAAAATCATAGGCTTGTAGATGTGCTTGCAGTCACGTACTCGTATGTTGATTATATGCTAATATGTAACCTCCTCTGCTTACCTTTTGTAACCACCCACTTTTACCTAAACACAATAAAAGGGGCTTTGGAATTTGCTCTGGGCTTTTTCTCATCCCAGACATGCTCTAGGCTCTCACCCCGAGAAGTCCTTGCATCTGTCGTTCATTAGCGGCCTTCATGAGAAGCCCACCAGATAATCGGCAACACTGTCTAGAGCGGAAGCGGGTCTTCGATGTGGGGGTACCCCAGTTCACTCAAGAGCTCATCTGCCCTTTGATTGTGACCACTGGGGCAGTTGTATGGCCGGTGCAGGGGCAATTGGTCTGCTTTCTTCTCACCGGAAACATCCGCACAGTCCTCGAGGTCGGAAGGCAAGGACACCCTGGTTGGATCCTGCAGCTGGCCTGCATAGACTTGGCAGGTATGGTCTACACATTGCAGGCTCGGAAAAGCAATGAAGTTCTGGGTCCAATAGATATGCGGGTCATGTGTACGGAGTCACGCCAAGCCCAAAACCACTGGAAAATGCAGGCCGGAGGTAATGTAAAACTGAATAGCCTCCTCATGAGATCTGATGGTCATGCGCAAGGATTGCGTGGTGGCCGTAATAGGCCAAGACAGAAGCGCCCAGCCATCAATGGTCTCCACGAGGATGGGAGGGTCCACCAGATACTGAGGGATTAAATACTTGGCTGCAAACACCACGTCCATAAAATTAGTTGTAGCTCCGGAATCCACCAAGGGGCGAGCCAGAATCCCCTGCTGATTATTAGGCAAGAAGACCTTTGCTGCCAAAATCATGTGTCGGGGGGAGGGTCCGGGCTCCACGTCTGCTGGGCATTCCTTCGTCTTGGTGCCCACCCTGTCCAGAGTCTCCCCTAGATCGGGCTTAGGGCGTTTTCTCGACAAGGTTTTCTGTGGCTTTGGGGCAGGCACCGGAACCGGCTCCCCTCGTTGCTTCTGTGGGCAATAGGCGGCCATGTGCCCAGGTTCCCCACAATACAAGCACTACCCTCCCGAACGTTGCCTAGTTTTCTCAGCCACCGACAGACAGTATCTGGCTGCACCTAATTCCATGGGCTTCACCCATGGAGCCGAGGATTCCCGCCTGACTGGAACCACATGGGTCTCCTGGCGGGCACGTCGACTAGTCCGTCTCTGCAATTGGGCGTCAATCCTGAGGCACAAATGTACCAGCGCGTTGAGGGTTGGAGGGATATCTACCCAAGCCAGCTCGTCCTGCAACTCCTCCGATAAGCCATCCTGGAATGCATGCATAAGGGCTGCCTCATTCCAGGCTGAATCCTGGCTAAGCAGCCAGAACTGATTGATATACTCCTGCAGTGGGTTCTGGCCCTGCTTCAGGGCCTTCAGTCGTCTAGTGGCAGTCTGCATGTGGATGGGGGTCCTCATACATCAGTCGGAGATGATCACATAACTCCCTGTAATCATCCAACAGAGGACTCTCCTGCACCACCAGAGAGCTGCAGAGCCTGAAAGCAGGCCGAGTACAAACCGAACTTTATCCCGGTCAGTGGGAAAGTCCTCTCTCTTTAGGCTGATAAAAAGCTGGCATTGTCCCATAAAAGCAGGAAACATGGCTGAGTGCCATCAAACTTGTCTAGCACAGCAACATGACCTATTCTACGGAGAGGGAGAGGAGTTGGAGCTTGGAGCTGAGCCATCTGTGCAGATACCAAAGCTACTTGCTGCTGAAGCTGTGCGGTCATAGCACGGAGCTCCTCCATACTTAGAGGTTTGTTGACTACTTCTCCTCGTGGGCCGGAAAGCAATCTATTGTGACCCAGACCCAAGCAGGTAGCAACAAATGCAGTCTTTAGTAAAAATACACTTTATTCAAACAGCTGGGAATTAATTCATTCCCAGCGCCGGGTAACTCGAAACAAAACAAAGGCTTCACAAACAAACATTCCTCAGTTATCACATACCTAAGTTCAGTTTGGTTAACTGCCAAGGTCCTTTCTGATAAATGTCCAGAGCAGAGAACAGAGCAAAGAACGAAGCTACAACATTGCTTTCTGGCAAACTGAGACACCGGTGCTGGTCTCCTTTTAAACCTTATGGGAGGGACAAGTCATCTCTTGGCCCTATTCCCAAAGTGACCTCTGCTTGAGCTGCTCCTGCTTTCTGGCAGCTCATCTCATGCAGGCATTAGGAACAGGCTCATCGCAGTCCGATTCCGCCGACAGCTCCGTAGGCTGCTGAGGGATCACAACACGTGGTAGACTTTAGGAGAAACCCTTCCATACTTCCACCTCCAACAATACTAGACAACACAGTATCAACAGTAGAAACCTTCAAATTTCTAGGTTCTACCATATCGCAAGATCTAAAATGGACATCAAAAATATAATCAAAAAAGGGCAAAAAAGAATGTTCTTTCTGTGCCAACTCAGAAAGCTCAAACTGCCCAAGGAGCTGCTGATCCAGTTCTACAGAGGAATTATTGAGAATGTCATCTGCACCTCTATAACTGTCTGGTTTGGTTCTGCAACCCAACAAGACAGACACAGACTTCAGAGGATAATTAGAACGGCAGAAAAAACAATTGCTACCAACCTGCCATCCATTGAGGACCTGTATACTGCACAAATCAAAAAGACGATATAATTTTATTATTGAACAACTACAGTGCTCTCGGTCAATCCAAAATGTTAATAAACCTCAAACCTGAATATTTAAGAAAGTAAAAGTGCGGTTTTGGCTTTCTTAGGAGAATATCTATTTGTGCACAACTACTGGGCAACTATTAGTGTGCAGAATTTTTATGCAACTAAATGAAAAATGAAAATGTTCCCATCTTACTCATTTATTTTCATCTGTTAAAGTGAGAATCATAAACAAACAACTCAAAATTTACAAATAAACATTTCTGACATTTCAAAAAAAATAATAATCAGTGATCAATATAGCCAGCCTTCTTTTCAATAACATTCATCCATTCATGGAGTCTGTCAGTCTCTTGATCTGTCAACTTTTTGTGCAGCAGCAGACACTGTTCAGAGAGGTGTACTGTTTTCCTTCACCATAAATCTCCCATTTAAGAAAGGCCCACAAGTTCTCAATAGGGTTTAAGTCAGATGAGAAAGGGGGTGTGTCATTATTCTTTCATCTTTAAGGCCTTTATTGGCTAGCCCCACAGAGGAATACTTCGATGCATGCAATAGAGCATTGTCCTGCATAAAAAATCATGGTCTTTTTGAAAGATTCAGACTTTTTCCTGTACCACTGCTTGAAGAAAGTGTCTTCTAAAAACTGGCAATAGATTTGGGAGTTGATTTTGAGCCCATCTTCAATCCAAAAATGTCCAACTAGCTCATCTTTCATAATACCAGCCCATAACAATACCCCACCCCCTTCATGGATTACTGCCTTGTCGTGGCAAAGGGGCTTGCATAGCTCAATGAAGCTATGAGCTATGCCATGCAGGGACACCCAAGACAGACAGGTCATAGCAGAGAGTTCTGACAAAATGTGATCCACTGGAGAAGGAAATGGCAACCCACTCCAGTATCTTTGCCATGAAAACCCCATGGACAGTACAAAAAGGAAAAAACATATGACCTGGACGATGAGCCCCTCAGGTCGGCAGATGTCCAATATGCTACTGGGGAAGAGTGGAGAGCTAGTACTAGTAGCGTCAGAAAGAATAAAGCGACTGAGCCAAAGCTGAAAGGACGCTCAGCTGTGGATGAATCAGGTGGTGAAAGGAAAGTCCGATGCTGTAAAGATTTTTTTCTCCATAGGAACCTGGAATGTAAGATCCATGAATCAAGGTAAGCTGGATGTGGTCAAACAAGAGATGACAAGACTGAACATCGACATCTTAGGAATCAGCGAACTAAAATGGACAGGAATGGGTGAATTTAATTCAGATGACCATCAGGTATACTACTACGGGAAAGAATCCCTCAGAAGAAATAGAGTAGCCTTCATAATCAATAAAAGAGTAGGAAAAGCAATACTGGAATACAATCCCCAAAATGACAGAATGATCTCAGTTCAAATCCAAGGCAAACCATTCAATATCCAAGTCCAAGTCTATGCCCCAACCACTGGTGCTGAAGAGGATGAAATTGACCGGTTCTATGAAGCCCTACAGCACCTGATAGAATTAACACCAAAAAATGATGTCCTTATCATCATGGGGGATTGGAATGCTAAAGTTGGAAGCCAAAAGAAAACCAGAATAGCAGGCAAGTTTGGCCTTGGAGTAAAAAATGAAGCAGGGCACAGGCTGATAGAATTCTGTCAAGAGAATACGATGGTCATAGAAAACACTCTTTTCCAACAGCCCAAGAGACAACTCTACACATGGACATCACCAGATGCCCAACACAGAACTCAGATTGACTATGTGCTCTGCAGCCAAAGATGGAGAAGCTCTATACAGTCAGTAAAAACAAGACTGACTGTGGCTCAGATCATGAGCTTCTCCTTGCAAAATTTAGGCTTAAATTGAAGAAAGTAGGGAAAAGCCCCAGGCCACTCAGGTATGAACTAAATCATATCCCTGATAAACGTACAGTAAAGGTGACAAATAGATTTAAGGAATTAGATCTGATAGACAGAGTGCCTGAAGAACTATGAACGGAGGTTCGCAACATTGTACAAGAGATAGTAACTAAAACCATCCCAAAGAAAAAGAAAGGCAAGAAAGCAAAATGGCTGTCTGAGGAAGCTTTGCAAATAGCTGAGGAAAGAAGGGAAGCGAAAGGCAAGGGAGAAAGAGAAAGACACACCCAGTTGAATGCAGAATTCCAGAGAATAGGTAGAAGAGATAAGAATACATTCTTAAATTAACAGTGCAAAGAAATAGAAGAAAACAATAGAATAGGGAGAACCAGAGATCTCTTCAAGAAAATTGGAGATATAAAGGGAATGTTTCATGCAAAGATGGGCATGATAAAGGACCGAAGTGGCAGGGACCTAACAGAGGCAGAAGAGATTAAGAAGAGGTGGCAAAATTACACAGAACCATACAAGAACGATCTTAACATCCCTGATAACCATAATGGGGTGGTTAGTGACCTTGAGCCAGACATCCTAGAATGTGAAGTCAAATGGGCCTTAGGAAATCTGAGCAACAACAAAGCTAGTGGAGGAGACCGTATTCCATGGAGCTATTCAAAATCTTAAAAGACAATGCAATAAAAGTGCTACACTCAATTTGTCAGCAAATTTGGAAAACTCAGCAGCGGCCACAGGATTGGAAAAGGTCAGTTTTCATTCCAATTCCAAAGAAAGGCAATGCCAAAGAATGTTCAAACTATCATACCATTGCACTCATTTCACACGCTAGTAAGGTTATGCATAAAATCCTACAAGCTATGCTCCAGCAGTATGTAGATAGAGAACTACCAGAAGTACAGGCAGGAATTTGAAGAGGCAGAGGAACTACAGACCAAATTGCCAACATACACTGGATCATGGAGAAAGCTAGGGAGTTCCAGAAAAAATCATGGAGAAAGCTAGGGAGTTCATTGACTATGCTAAAGCCTCTGATTGTGTGGATCACAACAAATTATGGCAAGTTCTTAAAGAGATGGGCGTACAAAACCATCTTATTTGTCTTTTGAGAAACCTGTATATAGGTCAAGATCCAACAGTGAGAACGGAACACAGAATCACTGATTGGTTCAAAATTGGGAAAGGAGTCCGGCAAGGCTGTATACTATCGCTCTGCCTATTTAACTTATATGCAGAACACATCATGAGAAAGGCAGGGCTGGATGAATCAAAAGTTGGAATTAAGATTGCCAGGATAAATATCAACAACCTCAGATATGCTGATGATACCACTGTAATGGCAGAAAGCGAAGAGGAACTAAAAAGGCTCTTGATGTGGGTGAAGGAGGAGAGTGCAAAAGTTGGCTTGAAACTCGACATTAAGAAAACTAAGTTCATGGTATCCGGCCCTCTCAATTCCTGGCAGATAGATGGGGAATAAATGAAGGTAGTGATAGATTTTATTTTCCTGGGCTCCAAGATCACCGCAGATGGGGACTGCAGCCAAGAAATTAATAGACGCTTACTCCTGGGGAAGAAAGCTATGGCAAATCTAGACAGCGTACTAAAAAGCAGAGACATCACCCTGCCAACAAAAGTGCGTATAGTCAAGGCTATGGTTTTCCCATGTATGGATGTGAAAGTTGGACCATAAGAAAGGCTGAGCCCCAAAGAATTGAGGCCTTTGAACTCTGACGCTGGAGAAGACTCCTGCGAGTCCCTTGAACTGCAAGGAGAACAAACAAGTCAGTCCTAGAGGAGCTCAACCCTGACTGCTCTTTAGAAGGCCAGATCCTGAAGATGAAACTGAAATACTTTGGTCACCTAATGAAAAGGAATGATTCATTGGAGAAGAGCCTAATGGGAACGATTGAGGGCAAAAGAAGAAAGTGACAACAGAGAATGGGGTGGCTGGATGGAGTCACTGAAGCAGTAGGCGTGAGCTTAAATGGACTCTAAAGGATGGTAGAGGATAGGAAGGCCTGGAGGAACGTTGTCCATGGGTGTTGTGACCCAGGTTCCTGGACCTGGACTCCTGGACTCGGATGATTCAGAAAATGAGGGAGAAGACCTGGCAAGCCCTGCTTCTCTTGAGCCCTCTCCCTCCCTGGCACCCACTCAAAGGGAGGAGGAGGGGCCGGCAAGGCCTGATTCTCTGGAGCCTTCTTCTGATTTGGCAACGCCCCAAGAACAGTTTTGGAGTGATGCAAGACTGCGCAGACGTGACCGGCGCACGCAGCAGAAGCAGCGTTGGGATAAGGCCAAGTTATAATTGTCATGCAGTGACATCTGCAGAGACTATAAATAGGAGGCGGGACTTCCTGGTTTTTTGTCTTGGACAAAGCAATGAATTTGCGCGGGCAAACTGTATCAATGGAGGGAAGAATATATTCGTGAGTAATTCTGGCCTTATCTATAATTTCCTCATTATCTCCAGAAACTTGGCAGGCCCGTGGGTAGACATGGCCAGGACATTCTCTATGTAAATAAATTAGAAAAGAAGGCCTCTGACTGACTCTTTGCAGGGAGTATTGGGGGGAGGGAAACAGAACATTTTGTCCAAGACTCCGACTAAAACATCTTCCACCAAAGATGGACCAGCAGCAGGTACAGCAGCAGTTACAGCAGCTACAAGCGGCTAATCAACAGCTCCAGCAGCAAGTGGCTCACTTGGCAGGCCAACTTGCTGCCGGGAATGTGCCTGAAGCCCCCCCCCCACTACTCCTCCTCGTCGCAAGTGCCCGATAACCGTGCCGGATAAGGTTTCTGGGCAGCCTGAGATATTCCCGATCTTCTTGGGACAGTGCCAGCTCTACATGGCTATGCGGCCAGAGGATTTCCCAGACGACCGGACTAAAGTGGCCTTCGTGATTAACCTTCTTTCCGGCTCGGCTGCTCGATGGGCCACGCCCCTCTTGCTCCAGGACAGCCCCCTGCTGGCGGACCAACAGCGTTTTTGGCAGCACCTGCGCACCATGCACGAGGACCCCGTTCGAATGCTGACGGCAACCAGGCGCCTTAAGGAACTCCGTCAAGGGAAACGCCCCCTGCAGGAGTACATCGCCGAATTTCGTCTTTTGTGCCAGGACTCTGACTGGAATGATGCAGCGCTGGTGGACGCGTTCCAGGAGGGACTCTCAGAGGAATTGCAAGACGAGCTGGCCCGGGTGGAGGCGCCGCGGACCCTCAACAACTTGGTGCCACTTTGTCTCCGCCTCGTTGCCCGTCTGCAACGGCGACCATCCCGTTGCACCCCCCGGGACCCACCATCGACATCTGCACCACCACTTCCTGCACCACCAGCACCCCGGGTCGCCCCACGTTTTGTAACCGCTGCGGAAGAGCCCATGGAGTTGGGAGCGGCCAGACATCGCCTGACAGCCCAGGAGCGGAACCGGAGGCGCCAAGGGGGATTGTGCCTGTACTGTGGGGAGCCCGGCCACTTCGCCGCTTCTTGCCCCAGAAAGCGAAGTGGGGCACGCACGTCGGTCCCCGAATCACAGCGTGACCAATCGGGAAACGGAGCAGGCCCGACCTCGGGCACGTACTAAGCCCCCACTGGACGTTGCGGAAGTAGACTCTGGGCCCCCTCGGCATCTGATTCTGGACTCACGGATATGGTTGGGGAACCAGTCGGACGGGCTCCAGGCGCATGCGCTGGTGGACTCAGGGGCCACAACAAACTTTATGGACCAGGCCTTTGTGACCCAGTTTGCGGTCCCCGTGGTTCCGGTGGACCCTCCGATGTGGGTAGAGACAATTGATGGACGAGAACTGGTGTCTGGCCCCATTAAATTTGCCACCCAGCCTTTGCGCCTGGCTATTGGGGACCATGAAGAGGTGATCCAGTTTTATGTCACAGCGGACCTTCATTTTCCCTTGGTCCTTGGGTTGGCCTGGCTTCGGACCCACGATCCTCAGGTGGCCTGGTTGCAGAACGCCATCTCTTTCCCGAGTCTGCAGTGCGTCGACCACATCCGCCACACCTGTGCCGGTCAGAAAGTCCCCACCGCTGCCATCACCTTGCCTCCTGAGCTGACGGACTTCGCCGACGTGTTCAGCGAGAAGGAGGCGGACCGACTACCCCCGCATCGGCCCTACGATTGCCCCGTGGACCTTCTGCCCAACGCACCACTGCCTGTGGGACGCCTGTATTCCATGTCGGAGCCCGAGTTGGCCGCCCTCAGGGACTTCCTGGACAAAAATCTGACCCGAGGGTTCATCCGGCCCTCAAAGTCCCCTCTCTCGGCCCCGGTCCTCTTCATGAAGAAGAAGACAGGGGACTTGCGCCTGTGCTGTGATTACCGCCGGCTAAACGCCATTACGGTGCGGATTCGCTACCCCTTGCCGCTCATCCCGGAGCTGCTGGAGAGGTTGCGGGAGGCCACGATCTTCACCAAGCTCGATCTCCGGGGGGCCTACAACCTGGTGCGGATGCGAGAAGGAGACGAATGGAAGACGGCATTCGGCACCCGATACGGACACTACGAATACACTGTCATGCCATTTGGGTTGACCAACGCTCCCGCCGTTTTCTAGCACTTCATGAACGACGTGTTCCGAGACATGTTGGATCGGTTCGTGGTTATCCTGATTTACTCCCGGTCCAGGGAAAGCCACCTTCGACACGTCGGTCTGGTTCTGCAACGCTTGCGGAAACAACAACTCAATGCAAAGCTGGAGAAATGCGTCTTCTTCCGGACTTCCATAGAATTCCTCGGGCATATCATCTCGTCCGAGGGCATAGCCATGGACCCATGCAAAGTAGAAGCTTTGTGTAGCTCTGAAGCCCCTCGTCGGGTGAAGGATGTTCAGCGCCTGCTGGGCTTCGCCAACTACTACCGGACCTTCATCCCGGGCTTCGCCATACTGACGGCTCCACTTACCCAGCTCCTCAGGAAGAAGGTTGCGTTCCGGTGGGGTCCCCCGCAGCAAGAAGCATTCACAGCCCTCAAGAAAGCCTTCATCACAGAACCCGTCCTGAGGCATCCCGACCCGCTCCGGCCTTTGTGGTGGAAACGGACACGTCCAATGTGGCTCTGGGAGCGGTGCTGCTACAGGCTCCAACGAATGGCGGCACACTTTTTCCCTGCGCTTACTACTCCCGGAAACTCAATCCTTCCGAGCGCAACTACACCATCTGGGAAAAAGAGTTGCTGGCTATCAAGGCTGCATTCGAGGCTTGGCGACACCATCTGGAGGGGGCCCGATATCAGGTGGCGGTCCAAACAGACCATTGGAATCTCGAGCACCTCACCACAGCTCGGAAGTTGAACCAGCGGCAGATCCGGTGGTCGTTGTTTTTTGCCTGGTTCAACTTCCGCGTGACCTACATTCCCAGCGGTCACAACCGGAGGGCGGATGCCCTGTCCCGCAAGCCAGAGTACCTCTGCGCCAAGGACCCCCTTCCTCCATGGACAGTGCTGCCGGCAGAAGCCTTGGCCGCAGCACGGGAACCAGTGGACTTGCGGGCCCAGGTGCGAGAGGCGCAGCGCCAGGACGCCTGGTCGCAGCAAAGGAGAGCGGAGGTGGGCCCCGCGTCTCCTTGGACCTTGGAGGAGGACTTACTCAAGTTTCGGGGGCGATTATATGTGCCCACAGGACCACTCCGAGCCCTCGTCATGACCCAGTGCCACGATAACCCTGCAGCAGGGCATTTTGGGTTCTTCAAGACCCTCCACCTGGTGACACGGACCTTTTGGTGGCCCCGAGTGCAGCATGATGTACATGCCTACGTGACATCCTGCGTACCGTGCTGGCAAGCCAAGGCCGCCACGGGGGCCCCTCCCGGGCTCCTCCAGCCCTTGCCGACACCCGACCGACCCTGGGGGGCGATCTCCATGGACTTCCTGACGGACCTGCCGCCATCCTCTGGGTTCACCATGGTGCTGGTGGTGGTGGACATGCTCACCAAGATGGCACACTTCATCCCATGCCGCGGACTGCCCACAGCCACAAAAACGGCCCATCTCTTTCTGCAGCACATCTTCCGCCTCCATGGTCTACCGGACAGGGTGGTTTCGGACCGCGGAGTTCAGTTCACAGCTCGCTTCTGGAAGAGCCTGATGGCCGCGTTGGAGGTGCAGGTGTGTCTGTCGTCATCGCACCATCCGGAGACCGACGGGGGTACAGAGAAGGTCATCGGTATCCTGGAACAGTATCTCCGTTGCTTCATCAACCAGCAACAGGACAACTGGGCCGATTACCTGTCCCTGGCGGAGTTTGCTTTTAACAACTCTCAGCACACCTCTACTCAGATGACCCCGTTCTTTGCCAATGTGGGGTACCATCCGCGGCTCTTCCCTCTGGCACCACCGGATTCTCCTGTTCCCGAAACGCAGACCTTCCTGACGGAATTGCATGCGGTCCAACAGTTGGTATGTCAGCAGCTGGATCGGGCAAAGGAGGACTACAAATGATCCGCCGACCGCTCCCGATGGGCAACGCCCCCGCTGGCAGTTGGAGACCGGGTGTGGCTCTCCACCAAACACCTCCCGTCCGACCGCCCGGTAAAGAAGTTGGACCACCGATTCATCGGCCTGTTCCCTGTCGAGGCAGTCATCAACCCGGTAGCCTACCGACTGACCCTGCCACGATCCATGCGGATCCACCCCGTCTTTCACCGGTCCCTTCTGGTTCCTGAGACCACACCGAGTCCCCTTCGGTGCCCAACAGCACCCGTCACTGTCGCCGAGGACGGGTCGGAGGAATACGAAGTCCACAGCGTACGAGACTCCCGCTGGCTGAAGGGTCGTTTCCAATATTTGATCGCGTGGAAGGGATACGGGACTGATTTCTCCTGGGTAGATGCCTCCGACGTTCATGCCCCTGACCTGGTGCAGGCCTTCCATGAGCAGAACCCAGCCCAACCGCATCCCGATCGTCAGCCCCGGGGGAAGGGCCCTGCGGTGAGGGATAGTGTTGTGACCCAGGTTCCTGGACCTGGACTCCTGGACTCGGATGATTCAGAAAATGAGGGAGAAGACCTGGCAAGCCCTGCTTCTCTTGAGCCCTCTCCCTCCCTGGCACCCACTCAAAGGGAGGAGGAAGGGCCGTCAAGGCCTGATTCTCTTGAGCCTTCTTCTGATTTGGCAATGCCCCAAGAACAGTTTTGGAGTGATGCAAGACTGCGCAGACGTGACTGGCGCGCGCAGCAGAAGCAGCATTGGGATAAGGCCAAGGAATGATGGTCATGCAGTGACATCTGCAGAGACTATAAATAGGAGGCGGGACTTCCTGGTTTTTTGTCTTGGACAAAGCAATGAATTTGCGCGGGCAAACTGTATCAATGGAGGGAAGAATATATTCGTGAGTAATTCTGGCCTTATCTATAATTTCCTCGTTATCTCCAGAAACTTGGCAGGCCCGTGGGTAGACGTGGCCAGGACATTATCTATGTAAATAAATTAGAAAAGAAGGCCTCTGACTGACTCTTTGCTGGGAGTATTGGGTCGTGATGAGTCGGACATGACTTCGCAACTAACAACAACCACCAGTACCCACCTCCACCTTGCTGGCATCAATTATATTGCTTAATTGCTTATATCATTGTGGAACATTACGCACATAAAAAGATCCATAATTTGCCAGCCCAATCAACAAAGATACAGAGACAAAATAAGAACTAGGATTGGTTGCTTGGCTTCACTTCTTAATCAGACTATATATTCAACTACCTCTGTTGAACTAGAAAGAAGCCAATCAGGGAAGCCAATCTTAAGTAACCAAGCAGCCAAGATATTAGACAGCAGGAGTTATATACTTACTGTATTTTTTGGAGTATAAAACGCACCTTTCCTCTCCCCCAAAAAAGGGTGAAAATCTGGGTGCGTCTTATGCTCCAAATGTAGCCCTGCCCAGCTTCTCAAATGGAGGTTTTAGAAGCTGAAAAAAGCATCAGAAACGGAGCTTAGAAAAAAAGCATCAGAAACGGAGTTTAGAAAAAAAGCCCCAAATGGAGCTTCAGAAAAGAAGCTCCCAAACAGAGCTTCAGAGGGTTTTTTTCTGAAGCTCTGTTTTGGAGACTTTCAGAGGCAGAAAAAAGTTTTTTCTGAAACAAAGTTTCAGAAGCAGAAAAAAAAAAGCAAAATAAAAGCAAGGCACAGAGCTCACAACCAAGGAACCTTTTGCTAAAATTCACCTCTGGGAACAGCTGATTGGGGGTATTCCAGAAGGCCAATCCACCTGCCAATCAGCTTTTTTCTTATTTTCCGCCCCAAAAGCTAAGGTGCGTCTTATACTCTGGTGCGTCTTATACTCTGAAAAATATGGTAATTCAAATTCCATTGGGTCCTAAAGAAAAGGAATGGGGTTTTTTGCATAGGATTCCACATGTTGGAAATAATTTTGTACCATCCTTAGGAAAGTGCCAGACAGCGGCATCTTCCCAATTTGGCCAGAACTGGATGAAAATGAGTACCTCACCCTCTGATATTCTGCCCCTTCTTCAACACTGCAGGCAGCAAACAATGACTAGAGTCTTATTCTAACCCTTGTCAGTTTTAGTTAAGGATTGTATCTTTAATTTTGACAGGCCTTAATTTAAGGAAAATCTATCCTGTTAAAAATCATAAGTAACAGAAATAAGCCCACCATTCTTTCTCCAGCTAGGATTTATCCTGTAGTAGGGTGGTTCCAAATAGAAAGTGTCTTAATATGTTTATTCTTACCAGGTAGATGCTGTAGTTTTTTAAATACTTTATACAAATCCTCTAGACATTCAATACCAAATTCAATATCAAAGAAACCACAGCTCATGCTATTAAATGGTAGGATTTGAATAAAATAAGTATATTCTTTAATACTCTTAAAATGTCAGTTCGAAAAATCTAGATGTGTGGCACCAAACGCATAAACAGCAGCTCACCAAAAGTAAGAAGCTTTGTTTTAAGTGACTCCATGTTTTGCAAAACTCGGTGGAACTAGTTTCCATAACAAAGTATTGGCAGTCATTTTTTATCAGTTTCCATGACTGACCACTCCACCTTAGGAAACTGAATGCTCCATAGAATCACAAGTGATACGAGCTAAGAATATATAGAAAGTCTGCTATTTCTGAGAAGCAAACATCAAAATTATCTAAAATATTATGTGAAAAATAAGATTCTTGCAGATCTTATAAATTTCTTTAATCTATTAGCCGAGTTCACCAAGTTAACTTCCAGTGAATTAAAAAATAATACTCTTTATTTTTATAGTACACAATTATGCAGGAAATGTGTGAACTTGCACAAATGTTTAAAATTAAATATAATTTAAACTGAAAGTTTATAGTATGTTTAATTTTTCAATGAATACAAGAACTCTATCGCCATCTAGTGAAAAGGTAAATAATTATTATACTCCTATCAAATTACCATTTTGAGATTTCCTGTTAAAACAATATATACAATATACATTGACTATTTATGATTGATATATATTATCAAATTATTACAAATTATTACAAACCAGGGCTGAAACAAAAACCTATTATTTTTTATTTTTACAGCAGAAAACACTTCAACAAACAGGAAAGAAAGAATAAAGCTCAGCATTAAGCTCAGAAAAATGTCCTAGTGGCAGTGATAATATATTATATAACAATTATAATTAATTAATAATTAAACATATTTAAATACGCTGGTTTCACTAGGTCTATTAAGCTATAATTTTCTACAAAATTATATGTCAGTTAGTTTACATATGCTTTCTAAAGCAAGTCAAGGTTGAACTGATACTTCCTTTCAAATATCTACACAGGTCCCATCCTTACCAATAATACATTTGTGAACACTGTTTATCCTAGTCAGGCTCGATCTGAGAAATAAGATTTTCTTCTTATATCTACTTCCTATGGCTAAAATGTCATTTATGAAAATACCTATTAGCATTCTTGAACCAAATGATGTGCCATGGTTAGAAATAAGTTCAATGCACAGAAATCAATCATTTAAATGTTCCAAATATACAAATTCAAAAAAGTTTCCATTTTGGTCTGAAAATCTTGAGCTAAAATATGACTAACGTTAATCAGATCTACTATAAATATTATAAACAAGATATTTTTAAAAAAAGGAATTACCAGTTGGTTTTTATAGTACAGAAGCTGTTACTCTTAAGTAAGACAATGCTTGATTAGCATTTTGTATTCAGAAAAGAAATTTATCTACTCCCTCTATAAAAATATATCACATCATATGTTCTGATGGAAGAGACCACTGAATAGTTAAAAGTCCCTATTTCTAAAGAAGTTACTTTGAGTCTGCCGTAGAATATTTCTGGAAGACTGAAATGTTCTGATACTACTTTCTCCTTTTGTTAAGTCCTGATGTCAAATTTGTGTCTCTTAATTTTTTTAATGAAAAATTTGTTTCAATAATGATTTCATGCTCCTGTCCTCCCCAGCATCCCAACCACCTTTGAACTGCCTGCTTTGTTTTAATTACATAAAAACAAGTTGATTGAAGATAGAGTTATCATATTGGATGAAGAAAGCTAAACCCTCTCCTAGCCCATGTTCCTAGTCAAGCAAACAAAAAACAAAACATAAGTCCATAGGGAGTCAGAATTCCATATTCTTTTCTGGGAGGATTAGTACCTACTTAATCATGTGACAGTCAGAACCGTGATGGCAAACCTGTGGCATGCAGAGCCATATCGGTGGGCACGCAAGCATTGCCCTAGTTCAGCTCCAGCACGCGCCAGCTGATTTTCGGGCCTTTTGGGCCCACCGGAAGTCCTCGGAGAGCCTCGGGGGGGGGGAAGCCGTTTTCACCCTCCCCCAGCTTCTAGAAAGGCTCTAGAGCTTAGGGAGGGTGAAAAATGGGCCTACCGGGCCCACGGTGCCATCATTTGCCAAAAGTGGAGTGAGCAGAGTGGGGTCGCGTGCGCATGCGCGGGGCACATTGAATTATAGGTGTGGGCACATGCACAAGCAACCCTCCTGCGCTTCCTCTGCTTTTGCCACTAACGGCAAAAAGGTTCACCATCACTGGTCTAGAAAATGCCATGGCCATAGAGAAATTTTAAGGCTGTTCTTCTTAACCACAATCTTTGCTCTAGTCCTAATGTATCTAGGCTAATGGTATGCCATATCAGATAACAGCAAATGTCATTTGTTAATTATATAATATACTGGTGAAATACTTTCTTTTTCATTCAGAATTTCACATTAAACAGCTTCACTGGTCAAGCCCATTCTTAAACTAAACAGCAATATTATTTGCTAGTCTTAATATCAGATAAGTAGCAATTTATACCCTGTCTCCCCCAAAATAAGGCATCCCCTGATAATAAGTCCAACCAGGCTATTGAGTGCATGTAAATAAGGCCAAGCGCTTATTTCAGGGTTCAAAAAATATAAGACAGGGTCTTATTTTCGGGGAAACACAGTATTTATGTCACATATTCTCAGGAAGAAATCCTTCTGCAACAAATTTTGTCTAATTTCTTAATTTACAGAATTTTAAAATTAATTCAAATTAATTGAATTGATAAAAAACATTTTCAAATCAATATTACTTAATATTTGGAGGCCTGAAATCAGTTTTGTTGCTCACAGTGCTACAACCCTGCCAGCCTTTAGGGAGGCCTTGAAGATCTCATTCTTCCCAAAAGTACTAGAACAATATGTTTATATGAGCTCATGTTATTTGTCTCTGGTGCTCTATATTTTATTTATTTTTCTTTTATCATAGTTTATTCATTTTTAATGGTTGCTCAAATGTGTTTGGTGAGTGGGAAACTCTAATAACCGAAGTGGGGAGGGAAAGAGAAAGAGTAATAAATAAATTTACCATCCTATCTACCACCACTCACGAAATAATGACAGTACTGATCATTGCTGACTTACCTCTCTGCCTTTGAAAGTCACCAAAGCAGCAAGGGGTTTTGCATAAAATCTACTGTAGGAAAATCCCAGGCATCCATACATACTATTAGCTGTAAGCTTCAGAGCCTTCTGCCTAATATCATACTGAAAAAACAAACAAGTATAATCAGTTAAAAATTATTTTGTCCTTTTAACTGGTTAAACTAATTAGCAAGCTAATAAGGAAGAACATCCCAGAGAATATAGAACCATATTTTAAAATTTTTAAATGTCATTTTCATCCTGTTTTTACACATTTGGCATTCAAGAAAATCAGCAGCAATTTAATAAAACAGAACAATATTTAAACCATAGTAGGTAACTTTTACTGTCTATTTTTCAGGATTTTTAAAAATATTCCTGGCCTAAGCAAGCTAGTTTTTTTAAGAGAAAAAATATGTACCACATATTTACTACATTTAGATTAGAGTCAAATACAACTCAATAGTTCTCAACTTACAACGATTCGTTTAATGACCATTCAAAGTTACAACAGCTCTGAAAAAAGTGACTTACGACCATCTTTTACATTTATGACCATTGCAGCATTCCCAAGGTCACATGATCAAAATTCAGATGCTTGGCAACTGACTCATATTTATGACTCATATCCCAAGGTCATATGATCACCTTTTGTGATTGTCAGCTGGATCTCCAGCATGGATTTCTACAGCGTGCTTGCTATCGGCTGCCATAGAAACGGGGAGGGGGGCTTGGGCATTTGGGATGGGGAAACAAGCTGGTGTGTAGCAGTCCTATGAGAACTGGAAGGGAGGTTTGTACTCATGAATTATGGCACTGCTGAGTGGAGTTGTTTATACTCTGTCAAGGCCAAGCGTCCTGAGACTTCAGATGAGAGAAATACCTGAAGAGGAGCCTTCCCACTTATACTGGATTCCCACTCATACTGGATATTGATTGTACTCTCAGTGCTGGATCCTGGGGGGAGGGATTTGGGATGACTTTCAATGTGTAATCTTCACACATTTTGAATCAGATCTTGCCTTGCTTTCGCTGCTATCATTTCAAACTTAGTAAAAGTACCTCTTCTCTAATTCAGTGGAGTTGGGGGTTTTCTTTCTTGAATTTTGAGGGAAGGCATGTCTGACAAACAGAAGGTTACTA
The DNA here is from genome assembly GCF_028640845.1 of Ahaetulla prasina. Lineage (NCBI taxonomy): Eukaryota > Metazoa > Chordata > Lepidosauria > Squamata > Colubridae > Ahaetulla > Ahaetulla prasina. The sequence goes on along the minus strand of NC_080543.1, from coordinate 77,234,903 downwards.
ACGTAATAACTGCAGTGATTCACTTAACAACTGTGGCAAGAAAGAGATTGGGGCAAAATTCACTTAACAAAATGTCTCACTTAGCAACAAAAAGTTTGGACTCAATTGTGTTGTAAGTCAAGAACTACCTGTTTATTGCTATTTAAGAAGGCCTCTATCAGCTTTTATTTTTTTGTTTGCTTGTTTTTCTCTGTATCTCACACTAAATAGCAAGCATTTCACTGCCAATGAGGATATATAATTAATGTTCCCTGATCCAATTTTTATGGTGTTTTGGAGGGCAGGAGTAAATTTGCTCCAGTATTGATAATATATTACATTTCTCCCAATCTGGTCTTTAGACAATTTTTACACTCATCCCTGTGGACATTCCAAATAGCTGCATATTGTAAACTAGGCAATAAACCATTCAGAATGAGAAACAAGGACTCTCACTTCATACTTCATCAACCATTCTTCTCCTCTTGCCAGCTATTGTTGGTTTTTCTTCCTTTGTCTGTCAATTGTATATGCCATTATGTCATCACTGTACATTCTGGGGAAATCTTCTTTCTTAAACTTTTTTAAAACTCTATGTTCCTTGTTCTGTAAATCCTATCCTGAACCAAATCAAATCTTCTTTCATTAAGAGTGAGGATGTCTTTTTCTACAGCTATGTACTTAAAGAGAGATTTGAAATGGTATAAAATGGAGGACTTGAAAAGTAATCAAAATATAAACCTAAATTCTCAACAACTGATTTTATTGACATTATAATGGATACTTTTTTGCTTCTTTTAATATTGTTATTTATCCTGGGATAGAATTTAATATTATATTAAACCAAATATTCCCAGTTTGCATTCAAAGCAAGCATTCAAAAAAGTTGGAAAATGACATTAGCTGAGGTTTATACCTGTAAGTAAAGGTCAGGATGCAAGTCTGGGTGTTTCATCAGCTGTTTCACTTGATGCCTTCGCTCAACAAGCTTCTTAATCTCTTTAGGCAAGATCCCCATTTCTAGAGATGAATCAGGTAATTCAGGAATTTCTTGTTGTTCACCATCCTGTGAAATAATAAGTTTGACATATAAATATTATCAAAATACTTTAAATCTCACAACTTTTCTTGGATAAAGAGCATTTGTAAGAATAAAAATCAAAGTTAATGTCAACAATGCACTATACTGAAAGGGACAAGATAAGATAAAGTAAAAAAGTATATTGGAGTTGCAATTAATCTTTTTCAGTACGGCCAGCATGGAAGACCATTCCAAAATGTCAAATTCCATCACAAGCACAAAATCCAGAAGCATTTTCCAAATAAAAATAAAATTAGATATATTCTTTTCTTTGAATGAAGCTATCAATTTAACCATCTTTACTTTTTTTGTGTAAAATAATATATATTTCTGCTTGCACTTATTAATCTTTATATCATTTATATTAGCAAAATTCACTATACTCTTTTAACCTTAAAGGGGAAAAACTTTTTACATTCATTTTAAAACTCTAAACTTTTCTTTAAAAATATTTGTAAAATCAATTAATTCTAATACACCTTTTTTTAACTTCTTCTTAACATACTTTCAATTATACTTTCAATAATATTTTACAAGCTTTAGTAATTACTCAAGCATTATGTATATTTTTTATTTTGGTTTTATCAATTAGATAAATCAATATTAGAACCTACTGATTCTAAATCAGTATTAGAACCTACTGGTTAGGTTCATTGTTATAGAAATGACTAGTATATATTATTGTATAGAAGTAAAAAGTTGAGGCTGTAATGTTTATTTTCTTCTACTATGCTAAAAAGAGTTGGAAGTCAATACCTTTTTTCTTTTTTCCCTTCTACCTCACATTCTCTTTTTCCCTTTTCTCCTACCCTAGTTTCCTGTTATTTTCATTTTTCTTTATATTTTATATCCTGATAAACTAATAAAATTTTTAATACCAAATTGTCAAAAGTGTTTTCCACATCAAGAAAAATGGCCACTTCTGTAGGGGTTTTTAACCCTTGTCAACAGCAGAATATATCTAATATTGTATCTCATTCATTTTTGAAATACATATGGTCTGGGCAAAATGTATCATTTTTATTAAAAAGTCATTTATTCTCTTTGAGCGTTTTGCATTAAAGACCTTACAATGTAAGTTTGCTAAAGAAATACTTCTTTTGATTATTTGGGAGAGTCATTTTTTTCTAAATCAACATAAATCCATTTCTCTGGGGAGTTTTTCATGCTTCTGAATTACATTCATTACCTGATTTAAAAGTTTAGCCAAAATTTCTTGAAATGTCCTATAATATATTCCAGATATATTCCATAAGATCCTGGCATTTAATTAAATTTCAGGTTTTAATTGACTGTTTTTCTCATTTGCAATTGTAGATTAATTGAAATGCCTGCATATTAGTAGCTCGGGTTGATAGGTTATGTTGTTGGTTTGAGCTCTGAGCTTGGCAATTTGGTTACAAGCGTTTTGTCCTCATTCAAGGAGACATCTTCAGTGCGCTTTGGATTGCGCTTGTCTGGGGGAGCACTGGCCTTTAAATACTTTTCTGAATCCTGGTCCGATTTCAGGTTGTGTGATTGGCTGGCTGTAGTTGTTGAGTCATATTCCTTGGTTTTAAGTAACATCTAAGTGATGCAAATTAGTGTTGCTGTTGTTGTTTGGATAACTTCTGATGATGTCATGGTCTGGTTTCAGGTTGATTTCATCAGCTGCCTGTGATGTGGTCTGATTTTTTGTGATCTGTTATTACTTTGTTTGTAGCATGGCTGTTAGTTGGTCTTTTAATGTTGCCTTTGGGATCATGCTGTTCTTTCATTCTATGTGGTTGGTAGATTGGGTTGATGTCAATATGTCTGTTTATTGATTTATTGGTGGAAAGCCAGGCTTCCCGGAATTCCCTTTCTCTCCTTGACTTCGCCTGAGTTACAATTGTGATCTCGGTTAGGTTGAATCTGTGTCCTTTTGAGTCTTCATTTTTTTTATTTACATTTATATCCCGCCCTTCTCCGAAGACTCAGGGCGGCTTACAATGTGTAAGGCAATAGTCTCATTCTATTTGTATATTTACAAAGTCAACTTATTGCGGCCCCAACAATCTGGGTCCTCATTTTACCTACCTTATAAAGGATGGAAGGCTGAGTCAACCTTGGGCCTGGTGGGATTCGAGCCTGCAGTAATTGCAGGCTGCTGTATTTTAATAACAGGCTATCTTACAGCCTGAGCCACCACGGCCCCTTCATGGACGGACATGAGGGATAGATGTCTCTTGATGGCCAGGAATTGTATTGTAGATTTAAAAATTGTAGGAATTGTAGATTAAAAAATTATTTTAATTGTTCTGTATTTTTAAAGCATTTTTCAATCTTTTCCAGATCAATTGTTCGTTAACCATAAAATCTGTAATAGTAACTCGCAAATTGCTACTTCTCTTGTATTCAAAAACAGATTTGGTACCATGTCAAAGAGATGCAATTGTTATTTTTTCTCCTTACAAAACTTTTTCCTCTTTTTTTTCCTCCTCTTTCACCCCACCTACCCTCTTCCCTTCCACTAATAGCAGCAATGGAACCTGAACTTTTATTGTCTCATTACTGTTCAGCTTTTCACATTTTAAAGGATTTTTTTTAAAAGTCAACTGAGCAAGGGAAGAAGAGGAAGAAGGAGAAGGAGAAGGAGCTGCATTTTGTCCAGAGCCCTGGAAAAAAATCCGAAATGTATGCTTTGGTGCCAGTGCTCAGAATATTCAAAACAGCTATTTCAAGCTTATAACATTTGTAGTTCCGGACATTTTAGCACAGGACTATTATGTGCAAATTCAATACACTGTTAATAAAGTAGCCTTACCTAAATAAATTATGTTACTAATAATCAAAATATTTTCTATAAATATGTCCTTAATCTATAAATTTTCAGATTATTTTTACAGCTGAATGCATTAAGATTAACTCTTTGTGACTGACAGTGATTAAGTTGTTTATTCACAGAAATCAAGCTAATTTTAAAATTAAAAAAGTCATAATGAGTGTAGGATTACCCACAGAAAAAATTATCACTTTACCATACCAAAACAAGAAAGTGAAAGAAAAATAGGAGAGAAAAGAAAAATGAAAGGAAGATTTAATGAACGGAATAAACGCAACTGTTTCTAAAGAACCTAGGAAATTTGTGGAAAAAATGTTTAAAAATAAAGTTATCAGAGAAAATATTACTGAAGAAAAACTGAAACAGGCTAAAGGAAAGTGGGCAATGTGCGGGAAATTGAAAGAAAATTAGAGAAGTGAAAATACAAGTGAAAATACAGGAGAAAGATCAATATAGAATATCAATATAGAATATAAAGATGAATATTTAAAAGAAGAAAAAGAATATTTTAATAATTATTAGTACCATACACAATTATAAAGATCAATACAGTCTCAATCTCATTCTTGATCTCATATCATTTATTTTACCATCACTAATTAAAATATATTAAGCACACACCTCTGTCTTTTTGTGCACGCTGAAAGACATTCTGTGAACTGTTGTAAAACAGATGTTAAACTCTTGGATAATTGAAGGGTATAAACTATTGAAGTCAAGAAGCAAAATGAACTTGTCATAGAAACCTGAAACAAAAGACAAATTTCTATTATAATATGTAACTCTACAGAAATGTCCAATGATAAAATTTTTTCCTATACCCTGCTCTTTTATTATTTATTATCATAATTTTATTATGATTCTTCAAAGCATGGGTGTTCAGTCTTTTGACTTGCCTAAACTGCATTGAGTGAAGAGGAATTCTTCACATGTATGATTTTAGGCCACATATACTAATTATCTAGGCTTCATGCAGCCCCTGGGCCACAAGTTGGATACACCTGATTTAAAGTGGGGGAAAAAATAGGTAAAGAAGACTTTATCTACACACCCAGCAACAGGAACAGTTAAAATAATCCATTTTCAATGGTTGCACACTAACCCCTACATGTGTATCAACAAAAGTGCCAATTCACTATTTGTGTTTCACTATTTGAAAGATTGTAATATCCATCTCAAAAATATAGCTTTCAGGTTCTTCAGAATGGCACCAAATGTGAAATGTAAGAATGAAAAATCTGGGTTTTTTAGGGGAATTGTGAATACACAAACACTAATATAATTGAAAGGTATAAATAACCACTTTAAACATCCTAATACATATTAATAAATATAACATATGAGTAATATGACACTATCCAAGGTCCTTTATTATATGATCTAATGCTCAAACTTACCAACTTTTGGTTCCAAAACTAAACCACCAGAATATGCTGCCTTTTTTCGTCCTAACTTTGATTTATTCTGATCATTTTCCAAATCTTCATCTTCTTCCAACTTATGAGACATAAGAACAGGACAAAATGTAAACTCTAATTCAAGCTAAATATATTCAAGGAAATATTTTTAAAAAGGAATGGCTAATAAAGGTCTCTATGATAAAATGAGACAGATTAATAGGATTAACCATGTTTTTGCACACATTCAGACTATTTAAAAAATTCTAGAAACCCTGCATTCCTACAATTCCACACCAAAGACATTGATTAAATGGGTCAGGAAAGATGATACAATAATCTATAGTGGTAGCCAACATATGATGAACTCAAACAAGTGCGTACCAATGTTCGAAGACTGAATCTGAACTAATACTTATTAAAAGGTTAACTTAATTATCAAGAACTGCTGATTAGCTTTCAGCAAATGAAAACCATCTGAGAAAAAAATACTTACATGTTTCTGCTTTTTGAACAGTTGCTTATCAGGCACAATATAATCTTTTTCATAAAATGCATGAAGAAGCAAGTATTCATTGCGTTCAGCTCGTCCACCCATCAGTGTCCTGGACTAAAAAAAATAAAAACATAAAAAAGAGCCATATAGGGTAACTTAAAACACAGGTTAAAATGTCAAAAATTGTATTACTACATCTGTAATATCTATTTCAAATGTCTAACTTGCCATTTTGTTTCTATTCTTTACAGTAAAACAAAAAAACAAAAAAAGTAATAACATATTAATTTAATCTGGCTCACTCAACAAATCTACAATAAAATTGTCCTTTAGTGTCAGAAATGCACTGTAATACCCGAACTATTCTAATTCATTTGTATCTATCCTACTAAAAATTAACTTCTTTTCATAAATGGGACTATACATCCAACTGAATTATAATAATTGAAGTGACTGAGTAATTAAAAAAACAAAAGGCTTACCATAACATTGCCAGCAATATTTGTAATTTGTAAGGCTAGTGGAAGAACATTCAGTTCACACATAATTTGTAAAATGTACTTAGAATCAATCCATGTGTTTTCTAGCATGTAAAGTAAATGATGAGAATCACTACAATAAAGAGGGTGGGAGGACAGAGAGACAGAGGCAATTTTAATAAATTCACTGATTTTTTTGTGAATGTACATAAACCTAAATTGCTGCTTAAAATCTAATGTAAGCCCAATTTTTTAAAAATTAATATTACTTTCAACCACCTGAAGGAATAGTTACTTAATTCTCTTAATTTAACCCCCAAAACAAGGAAAATGTTATTCAGAAACTGTCTATAAAGTCATCTGCACAAAATTATCTCCCCAACATTATCTCCCCGGGTTTACGCCAAATACCCGACCTTCGGACATTTCGTCGCGAACTCAAGACTCATCTTTTTATCCGCGCAGGGCTGGCTTAAATTGGGATTTTAATGTTTAAATTTATTAATTTTAAACGGGGTTTTCTTAGTATGGTAAATTTTAATCATTGGGCTAATTTAAAATAAGTTTTTTAAATCGTATTTTAAACTTGTATATTGTATTGTCGGTTTTATTATGCCTGTACACCGCCCTGAGTCCTTCGGGAGAAGGGCGGTATAAAAATCAAATAAAATAAATAAAATAAAAATAAACATAAATTTGAATATAATCAAGACGCAAACATCTTCTCCTTACTTTTTTATGTTTGTCAACAAAAGAATACAAATTTTAAGTTAACATTAAGAGAAACAAAGAAAAATAATAGAAAATTGAAAAAGAAAAAGAAAAAAGATAGGAAACAAGAAAAAAGCAAAACATAAATAAAGTGATTTCCAATATAACGTACATGGTTTACCCTCTTTCTCTAAGGTTACATCAAAGTTTCCCTCTTTCCATAATCAACCCTTTCTAATAATCAAATCCATAAATTGCAAGCACATTTTTTTAGCAAAAAGTTCACAGGGATCTTCTCCTTACTTTTATGTAAGACTTTTATTAGTGCTAATAGAGATATTCCTACTGCCAAGAAACAAGAATTTTAAAAAGGCTCTTTTGAACCAATGGAAGCTATTGTAAAGTTTTATGGAAGTTGTAAAGAATTATTTTTCAGGAGGATATCTCAATTCTGAATAATTTGTCATTCTCCTCCTACTTCCCTCAGGACTGCCCTCACATAGACTAATATGATTTTAACCTGCCTCCAATGACATTAATGGGAAATCAAAAAATTACTACCTCCAGTCAGTTTTTCTCTTTTCCTGAATCTCTAAGACATTCATATATCACAGGGAAACTGCTACAGAGGTCAGAACATATCTTAGAACAGGGGTGTCAAACCCCATCATGAGCAGGCCATGCCCACCCTGGCTCCACAAAGGCAAAGACCGTTACGATATGTCACGATACATCACGTGACACGATTGAGTTTGACACCCCTGTCTTAGACGGTTCTTCATATCTGCTAATGCTTGTGCTTTACCTTTTAAGTCAATGTTTGTTTAATCCACTGCTTATAGCTGGGTGATATTATGATGAATATCCAGACCAGGGGCGAGTAATTAATTTTCCCAAGGGGCCACATGAGAAACTGGGGTTGTTGTAAAGGAAAGATGCCGCCACCACCACCACCACCACCACCACCACCACCACCACCACCCTGTGGTCTGGACAGAGACAGTCAAAGGGTGGATTTGGCCTGCAGGCCATAAAATACCTAGGTCTGATCCAGACTCATACCTGTACATATTTCGGATCTCTTCAGCTGGAATTGTTACTCTTTCTGTTTTTAAAATCTGACTAACAAGTTCAGACAAATGGTAACTTTTACAATGAATCAACTCTTTTGCTGAAATTTCTACATCACAAACCATTCGACCACAAGTTGCATTCTTCTCAGCAAATCCACTACGACCCTTGACAAAAAAGAAATATATATACATATATATATATATATATATTAAGAGCTTGTTCTAGGTAATTCATCTGAGGCAGTTGTCACAGTTTACATAAATCACAAATGACTCTCTAAGTCAATAAATTATCTGAATTGTCATCTGTCACAACACTGAAGAGAAAAACGTATGGTTTTCAAACAACTTAATTTATGTGTTTGGTTCCATAGTCCAAGAAGAAGCATTTGTATAAAATCCCACCGTTTACACATTATTTTTCATGAAATAAAATATATTTACTATGAGTAATCTTATTTAATAAATATTTCTTTGTTCCAAGAAGAATTCAAGCATAACTATAAGCATTGAATCATTCAAAACTCTAATATTATAATCACATTTTGCAGTCAATTGGTGCATCACAAATGAAATCATACAATTGCTGCACCCAGTTCATGATTAAGACATTGCAAATAGCCAAACTCATGAGATTGCAATTTCCAACATAACCTGTCAATTTCCCACAAGCAAAGTCAATGGTGAAGCCACCCTTTGTGACTTTATTTAGTAATGAATAATTCATTTTTAATCATGTAAAGCAGTTTAGATGTAAGTAGCATTTTACCCCAAGTTTTGGCATGTTTGATCTCCTTAGTCGACCTATCTTGGACCAATGAGGAACTTTGCAGAAGTTAATTCTCTGGAGGAGAAGCTCTAGGTCAAAACCATAAATATTATGACCCTGAAAAAGAATGAATGAATGAATAATTCTGCCCAGAATGAATGAATAGTAACTGCCCAGAATAATTTGCTCTATATATTCAGTACAAAACTATACAGATGGTAAGTGTCTATACTATTTGAAGCCATGCTTCAAAAAGAACAGAACTAATGTCTACATAGCATAGGTCTATCATTCTCTCTAAAATCAATTCTTGCTTATCAAAACACTTTATATTCAGCAATAAAAGTAATAATGGAATTTTACTAACAAAACAAGGGAAGGATGTATTGACTTTTGGAATTTTTTTCAATAGTTCCATTCAGGGTCAAGGGGAAAGAAGGTGGTGGCACTCTTAGAATGGATGACTTGACAATATTACAAACTATTACCTAACTGGTTCTTACATAGTGATCTATGCAGTCCCTGACTCTGGTCCATTTTCAAATTCCATCTTTCTTTGACTAGCTTTACCACACACACACTTACATATATATATCAAATTTGTCCCTTTCTGTTGCATTTTTTGGAGATTTGGACAAATATTTTTCTGGAATGTTTATCGCTAAAGCCTCTCCTTGATCCAGCCCATTTTTAACTCACCCTTTCTTTTGCTTCTCCCCTTATATTAAGAATGCAAATATGTAATTGAGATCAGGGCAAAACAACTCAATAAAAAACTGAATGAGAAGTCTTTTTTCCCTGAACATTTCATGAAAACTGGAAAGCAGCAATTTGATAATCCCAATACAAATGCTTAGTCACTTCGGTTAATATGGAGCATGGAACCTGCAAGGAAGAGAAAGCAACAACTCCTCCTATTCCCTCTATCATTCATCTTTCCTGGATAGTGCAGCAGGGAGTAGCTTACCCACAGTGGAGCTTCTTACCTGCTTGCTTGTTGAGTGATACAGGATAAAAACTGGATCATTTAAAAAGTAGCCATCTGATCTATATATTCATTCACATGCACTCTGCCTAAGATTAGCATGGTAATAGATGTAAGTCTAATTAGTCTAAATCTCCATGTTTCTAATGACATGGGAAGACAGTGCTGGTGATTGTTCGTTCTCTACATAGCAACCTCCTTTCATTCACCAGCGAGAATATTTTCTCCAAAATATTTCTCAATATTTTAAAAAATCCAGTCATTGAAAATTGGGGAAAGATCATTTACTTACCACAATAACATCTGGATCAATTTTATGAATCTTTGCCAGAAGAAAACCCAGTAGTGTTCTTTCTGTTGTGGCAATTTCTATTTTACCATTCTAAACAAAATTAACAAAAACTATTACTACCCCAGAAATTAAAATGATTTTTAAAAATCTATTTACTGTAACCCAGTGCTTCTCAAATAGTGGGGCGGGCCCCCCGGGGGGGCGCGAGGCTCCATAAAGGGGGGCGCGTTTGACCTCGGCAAACACTGTCATAACAAGCTAAGCCCCGTGTTTACAGTCGCGCGGGGGCACGCGAAAAATGTTTTCTTCTTCCTAGGGGGGCATGACAGAAAATAATTGAGAAGCACTGCTGTAACCCCATACTTATCTTCTAGAACTAGTATCACTAAAGTATAGATAACTAAATGCAGAAATCCATACTAGATTGATTACTTAATATTTATTTATTGGATATATACCAGGGGTGAAATGCTCCCAGTTAGGACCTGATCGGGTAATCCGGTAGCAATGGGGGTGGCTAGTTTGGAGAACCAGTAGCAAAAATCCCTGCCCACCATCCCGCCCATGCCCACCCAATCGCCCAGTCCCCACTTGCCTACTTGCTGCTTCTTTCGGGCTCACTCCTGCCTTGCTTTGCTTCAGCTGCTACAATCAATTGCATCAGCTAGCAACTGAATCTGCCTGCCTTGTCCCTTGAATTGGGTAAGTTTTTTTTTTAGACATAGCAATTAACTTTAAATGGCTACATCTAAATTTGAAAGGAAGTTTTAAATTAAACTGTTTTTATCTAAAAATATAAATAAACTAAAATAATAAAATATTTGTGCAGCTTTCTGAGATCTGGTGTGTTTCTGTAGTGTTTCATTCTAACTACATAAACACACAAAATCTCACAAAGCCGTATGTGGCATTTTGTGTGTGTGTGTGTGTGTGTGTGTGTGTGTGTGTGTGTGTGTGAGTCAGTTGTGTTGTGTTGCGTGTGTGTGTAAAGTGTGAAAGTTGGCTTTTGAGCTTTTTGTGGCTGTGTGAGGTTCCTGCTTGTTGCAGAGGCCATTTTGGGTGAGGCGCAGCTGCTTTTACATTGTGTGAGTCTGTTGTGTTGTGTGTGTATAAAGTGTGAAAGTTGGTTTTTGGTACCTCTTATTGTTTTGTATACTTTGTTTATTATTTTTATTATTTATTGTTATTGGCCATGCCCACCCAGTCATCTGACCACGAAGTCACACCCACCAATTAAGCCACGCCCACAGAACCAGTAGGGAAAATTTTTAGATTTCACCCCTGATATATACTTTTGTTTCTGCTTGGTTGATATACAATAGTTATTATACAAAATGAAGAGGGAAAAATGACATAACCAAAATAAAGATAAATGTCAAACATCAAATAAAAAATTAATTAATTAATTAACAATTAAAATGAACAAAAATGGCAAGATGCACTTTTACCAGATGCTAAATACTGGACGACTGAGGAACAAGCATCAGATGATTCTAGCCTAGTTTTAGCTATAGAAGCTTACAGGGTTATTTTTATCCAGACCTTCTCGGTCAACCCAACCTACCTCACAAGGTTATTGTGGGAAGAAACAGAAGGATCAAATGCTATGTATACCACTAAGTGTCCAAATGAAAGTGAGATATTAAAAATAAACAAATAAATACATAAATAATAAGATACATGGATAAACTGTTTCTTGCTTTGAAGGTCAGTATAATCTAAATTAGGGGTCCCCAACCTGTGGGCCATGGCCGTTTACCTGGTGGCCATTGGGCCAAGTAAGTGGCTGGCTAGTGCGCACACATATGCACATGTTCCACTCACACTAATGTTGCTGCAAGTGCCACACAGGCACTACCATTGCAGCGTTGCTGCAAGCGTGCTGTCTCCATGAGCGCCACACGGGTGCTACCGTCACAGCATCACCGTGAGGCCCTGGTACAAATTCTGGCCTCTTGACAGCAATCAGATATAGAAAACACTGCAATAATTAGGATGGGATGTAACCATGTAGAATAGAATAGAATAGAATTTTATTGGCCAAGTGTGATTGGACACACAAGGAATTTGTCTTGGTGCATATGCTCTCAGGGTACATAAAAGAAAAGATACGTTCATCAAGGTACAACATTTACAACACAATTGATGATCAATATATCAATATAAATCATAAGGATTGCCAGCAACAAGTTATAGTCATACAGTCATAAGTGGAAAGAGATTGGTGATGGGAACTATGAAACGATTAATAGTAGTGCAGATTCAGTAAATAGTCTGACAGTGTTGAGGGAATTATTTGTTTAGCAGAGTGATGGCCTTTGGGAAAAAACTGTTCTTGTGTCTAGTTGTTCTGGTGTGCAGTGCTCTATAGCGTCGTTTTGAGGGTAGGAGTTGAAACAGTTTATGTCCAGGATGCGAGGGATCTGCAAATATTTTCACGGCCCTCTTCTTGATTCGTGCAGTATACAGGTCCTCAATGGAAGGCAAGTTGGTAGCAATTATTTTCTCTGCAGTTCTAATTATCCTCTGAAGTCTGTGTTTTTCTTGTTGGGTTGCAGAACCGAACCAGACAGTTATAGAGGTGCAAATGACAGACTCAATAATTCCTCTGTAGAATTGGATCAGCAGCTCCTTGGGCAGTTTGAGCTTACTGAGTTGGCGCAGAAAGAACATTCTTTGTTGTCCTTTTTAATGATGTTTTGATGTTAGCTGTCCATTTGAGATCTTGCGATATGATAGAACCCAGAAATTTGAAGGTTTCTACTGTTGATACTGTGTTGTCAAGTATTGTGAGAGGTGGAAGTATGGAAGGGTTTTTCCTAAAGTCTACCACCATTTCTACGGTTTTGAGTGTGTTCAGTTCCAGATTGTTTTGGTTGCACCACAAGGCTAGTCGTTCGACCTCTCGTCTATATGCGGATTCGTCATTGTCTCGAATGAGACCAATCACTGTTGTGTCATCTGCGAACTTCAGTAGCTTAACAAATGGATCATTGGAGATGCAGTCATTGGTATACAGAGAGAAGAGAAGTGGGGAGAGCACACAGCCTTGGGGGCCCCTGTGCTAATTGTACAGGTATTTGATGTGATCTTGCTTAGCTTCACCTGCTGCTTCCTGTTTGTTAGGAAGCTTGTGATCCACTTACAAGTCTGTTCCGGTACCTGTAGCTGGTTTAGCTTAGTTAGAAGAATGTCTGGAATGATGGTATTGAATGCTGAACTAAAGTCTACAAAAGGGACCCTTGCATAGGTCTTTGGAGACTCAAGATGTTGTAGGATGTAGTGCAGAGCCATATTAACAGCATCATCTGTTGATCTATTTGCTCGGTATGCAAATTGCAACGGTCTAAGAGCGGATTCGTGATGGTTTTCAGGTAGGAAAGCACTAGCCTTTCAAAGGTTTTCATGACTACAGATGTTAGAGCAACTGGTCTGTAGTCATTCAGTTCCTTGATGGTGGGCTTCTTGGCACTGGGATGATGGTAGAGCGTTTGAAGCAAGAAGGAACATAGCACATCTCTAGTGATTTATTGAAAATATGGGTGAAGATGGGGCCAATTGGTCAGCACAGACTTTTAAGCAAGAAGGAGTTATCTTGTCTGGGCCTGGAGCTTTTCCTGGCTTTTGTCTGTGAAATAGGTCCTGCACTTCCTTTTCTGTGATCACTAGGGGTTGTGAACCCAATGAAATGGGGTCAGTTGTAGGAGGCTTGGCTGTTGTTGGTGTGTCTGAGATGGGGGTTGTGGAGATAGGTGGCTGTAGTTTCCTTTCAAACCTGCAGTAAAACTCATTCAGGTCATCTGCCAGTTGTTGATTACCTTCAGCCTGGGAAGGAGGTTTGCCATAGCCGGTGATATTTTTAAGAGTTTTCCACATGTTTGCTGGTTCATTTGCTGAAAATTGATTCTTTAGCTTTTCAGAGTAGCTTCTTTTTGCTGCTCTTATCTCCCTTGTTAGTGCATTTCTGGCCTGATTGTACAGCATTTTATCACCTTTTCTGTAGGCTTCCTCTTTGGAATGTCGTAGCTGCTTAAGTTTAGGTGTAAACCAAGGTTTGTTATTACTGTGTATTTGCAAGTTCCTTGTAGGTACACATAGGTCTTCACAGAAGCTGACATATGATGTTACAGTATCTGTGAGTTCATCCAGGTCTGCAGAGGTATCTTTAAAAATATTCCAATCAGTGCAGTCAAAACATGCCTGTAGCTTTAATTCTGATTCCTCCGTCCAGGTTTTCACTGATTTAATTATTGGCTTTAAGTCTTTGCCTGTAAGCAGGTATCACTATCACTACAGCTGGATGGCTCAAAAACAGCTATTCTTGTCCCAATCACTGTAATTGTGTAATTGCCTTGTGCTCAAGGAAGCATTAAAGACATTATTTACTTAGCAAATTTATATGCCACCATTTTAAGCAAATAACTCTGGATGGCTTATACACAAAAGCAGTAAAGATGGCATAAATAACAAATGCAACAAACTTAATAAAATAAGAACACAAAATATGAAAGCCAAGGCATCTCACACCTAATTCTCAATCACACATTCACCAATATTAGGCTCTATGAACAACCTACCATATTTTTCGGAGTATAAGACACACTTCCCCCACCCCCTAAAAAAGGCTGAAAATTTGGGTGCATCTTATACTCTGAATCTAGCTTTTTTGAAGCTTTTTTCAGCCCTAACGAGTGCTTTACCTGCTCCCCCGACTCTCAGCTGTGCTTTAGAAGCTTTTTTTCAGCCCTAGCGAGGCACTAGTGAGTGAAGCGATCTCCATGCTTTGCCTGCTTTTCGCATTGCTGTTCCCACTCAATTGTGCTTTAGAAGCTATTTTTTATCCCGAAGGAGGGGATAAAAAGCACACGTGCATGCTCAAAACCAGCAAACTAATGTGCTGAAGCTGACCAGACTAAGGACACTAGCCAGACAAATACTTGGTAGGCAGATTTTTTTCCCAATTTTCCTCCCCAAAAACTAAGCTGGGTCTTATACTCTGGTGCATCTTAACTCCAAAAAATACGTTATCCTAATGCCTGTGTGAAAAACCAGGTGTTTTCAGTCTTCTGGAAGTCCAACAAGGTTGCCACCATCTGACTGTCTGATTGGAAGCTGTACTACAGGGCAGGACATGCAGGTGAGTACATATAACTGAGCCCCACAAGATGGCATTATTTTGGGACTAATTTCTCTTAAGCTAGGGGCCAATCCTAGACTAGATGTTTTAAACAGACAAAAAAGGCAAAAGTAGGGTAAAAAAGTAGCACTCTCGTTTCTCTGTTAATTCTGTACACATCTTCAAGATCTATAAGTTAGAAGGAACCTATATGAAACTAACAGTTACTGAGGTTGCTTCAGGCTTTCACTGCATCCACAGAGAAAGTCATACAGAGAAATCAAAGTCATACAGAAGGGTCTTAAATAAATCTAAAAAGAGGACCCATTCTGTATTAAATCTAATTATCATGAAAAGTCCTCCATGTATAACTGGGTCCAACTCTCTGCCCATCTGTTTCATTCTCTCATTGCTATTGTGAACCAAGCAATCATTTCAACATTACTAGAGAGAAAAAAGAATATTAGGATCATCCAACACAGATTACATCCATGAATGTATAGATGCCAAATATTCAAAATGACTTTAGAGAAAGGCAAAGAAGATATAACATTATTGCTACAGGATAACTGAAAAGAAACAAGGAATACTAAAAACAATGTCTAACTTCATTGATTATAGAAACACCTTCAATTGAATCGATCATGTCAAGTTGTGGAATGTGTTTAGGAAAATGGAAGTCCCAAAATATCTCATCCTCATACACAACCTTTACAGAATAGAATAGAATAGAATAGAATAGAATAGAATAGAATTGAATTGAATTGAATTGAATTGAATTGAATTGAATTTTTTATTGGCCAACTGTGATTGGACACACAAGGAATTTGTCTTGGTGCACATAAAAGAAAAGATACCTTCATCAAGGTACAACATTTACAACACAAATGATGGTCAATATATCAATATAAATCATAAGGATTACCAGCAACAAAGTTACAGTCATACAGTCATAAGTGGAAAGAGACTGGTGATGGGAACGATGAGAAGATTAATAGTAGTGCAGATTTAGTAAATAGTTTGACAGTGTTGAGGGAATATGTAAATGGAATAAAACAGATTGGTTCCAGGTCAGCAAAGGATTGATACCATCCTGCTCCCCTGCTCTCTTGATCTATAATGCTAGGAAAGGTGGAAGGAATGAGGAAAGGACAACTCAGTTATAACGGTGAAGAATGCCCTGTGGAAAGACCTGAAGAGCCATATGTGTGATAGATTGTCAGAGAACTCTAGATCCATGCCACCACTAAAAGATTGTAATGGCAATGAATACAATAATGAAGTAACTAAAGCAAACCTCTTTAACAAATTCTTTGCATCAGTTTTGTCAACAGTGATGGCACATATCCCACATTCCCAAATTGTACAAGCAATGAGCATGACAACTTAACAAATATTGATTTTACAGAAGAAAATGTTGGTAAAGCTCTTTGTAACTTGAAACCATCTCTATCCATTGGACCTGATGGACTTTGTGCTTACTTTTTAAAAAAACTCTCTAGTAATCGAGCAGAACCCCTAAGTATAATCTTTAATATAACTTTTACTACCAGTTCCCTTCCCAATCTCTGGTCACTAGCCACAGTCATTCCAGTTTTCAAAAAAGGCGACCCTAGCTTAGTTGATAATTATAGACCAATCTCCCTATGTTGCGTCGCCTGCAAGGTTATGGAATCCATCATCAACCAATCCATTACCTTACACTTAGAAATACACAACCTTCTCTCAAATAAACAATTTGGCTTCAGGAAAAAATTATCATGCAATTTACAACTTTTCCACTGTAAAAACCTATGGACTGCAAATCTTGATCTAGGTAAATCAATAGATGCAATATACATAGACTTCTGTAAAGCTTTTGACTCAGTAGTACATGATAAACTTCTCCTAAAATTAAAATCCTATGGCATTTCAGGACCCTTACACAACTGGATATCTGCTTTTCTGTCAAACAGACAACAAATAGTTAAAATTGGTAATGCTCTATCAAATCCTGTTCCTGTCAAGGGTGGTTTTCCTCAAGGTAGCGTTCTTGGACCTACTCTCTTTATAATATACATAAATGATCTTTGTAATCATATCTCAAGTAACAGTGTTCTCTTTGCTGATGATGTCAAACTTTTCAACACCACTGACAATACATCCACAATTCAAAAGGACCTTGATCATCTAACTGCTTAGTCTAAAATTTGGCAACTACAAATCTCAACCAGTAAATGCTCAGTCTTGCATATTGGAAGAAAGAACCCAATCACAAAGTACATGCTTGATGGACATTGCCTCACAGATGACCCCCACCCTGTCAAAGACCTTGGAGTTTTTACATCTAACGATTTAAGTGCCAAAGCCCACTGCAACTATATAGCTAAGAAGGCTCTAAGAGTTGTTAACTTAATTTTATGTAGCTTCTTTTCAAAAAACACCACGCTACTGACCAGAGCATATAAAACATTTGTTAGGCCAATTCTTGATTACTGCTCTCCTGTCTGGAACCCATACCATATATCTGACATCAACACAGTTGAGCGTATCCAAAGGTATTTTACGAGAAGAATTCTCCACTCCTCCAAAACCAATAAAATACCTTATTCCACCAGACTTGATATCCTGGGTCTAAAAAACTTGGAACTTCGTCGCCTTCAACAGGATCTGGGTTTAGCATATAAAATCATCCATTGTAATGTCCTTCCTGTCAATGACTTTTTTAGTTTCAATAACAATATCACAAGAGCTACCAACAGATTTAAACTCAATGTCAACCGCTCCAGTTTAGATTGCAGAAAACACGATTTCTGTAACAGAAATGTATATGCTTGGAATGCATTACCTGACTCTGTGGTTTCTTCTCATAACCCCAAAGGCTTTACTCAAAAACTGTCCACGGTTGACCTCACCACTTTCCTAAGAGGACTCTAAGGGGCGTGCATAAGAGCACAAACGTGCCTACCGTTCCTGTCCTATTGTTTCTTCCCCTATGTATATATATGTTTATAGTACCTCGTTTCTCCTCATATATATAGCTTCGGGATGGTCTGGACCAAAATTGCGGTGACTCAGGTGAGACGGCTGAGGGTGGTCTTGGTGACATTTTATGGGATGAGTTTGACCCTGTGGCTCCCGAGGACATGGACAGGTTGTTGGGTAGGTTGAATGCCACCACGTGTTTACTGGACCCATGCCCCTCCTGGTTGGTGCTGGCCACTCAGGAGGTGACACGAGGCTGGCTCCAGGCAATTACAAGTGCTTCTTTGGTGGAGGGAGTCTTCCCGGCTGCCTTGAAAGAGGCGGTGGTGAGACCCCTCCTCAAGAAGCCTTCCCTGGACCCGGCTGTTTTAGGTAATTATCGTCCGGTCTCCAACCTTCGCTTCGCGGCGAAGGTTGTAGAGAGTATGGTGGCATATCAGCTTCCCTTACACCTGGAGGAAACTGTCTATCTAGACCCGTTCCAGTCCGGTTTCCGGCCCGGTTACAGCACTGAGACGGCTTTGGTCGCGTTGGTGGATGATCTCTGGAGGGCCAAGGATAGGGGCTGTTCCTCTGCCCTGGTCCTATTAGACCTCTCAGCGGCTTTCGATACCATCGACCATGGTATCCTGCTGCGCCGGTTGGGGGGATTGGGAGTGGGAGGCACCGTCTATCGGTGGTTCTCCTCCTATCTCTCCGATCGGTCGCAGACGGTGTTGACAGGGGGGCAGAGGTCGACTCCGAGGTGCCTCACTTGTGGGGTGCCGCAGGGGTCGATCCTCTCGCCCCTTCTGTTCAACATCTATATGAAGCCGCTGGGTGAGATCATCCGTGGCTTCGGTGTGAGGTACCAGCTGTACGCTGATGACACTCAGCTGTACTTTTCCACACCGGGCCACCCCAACGAAGCTATCGAAGTGCTGTCCCGGTGTTTGGAAGCCGTACGGGTCTGGATGGGGAGAAACAGGCTCAAGCTCAATCCCTCCAAGACAGAGTGGCTGTGGATGCCGGCATCCTGGTACAGTCAGCTGAGTCCACGGCTGACTGTTGGGGGCGAGTCATTGGCCCCGATGGAGAGGGTGCGCAACTTGGGCGTCCTCCTGGATGAATGGCTGTCTTTTGAAGATCATTTGACGGCCGTCTCCAGGAGAGCTTTCTACCAGGTTCGCCTGGTGCGCCAGTTGCGCCCCTTTCTAACCGGGATGCCCTATGCACGGTCACTCACGCCCTCGTGACGTCTCGCCTGGATTACTGCAATGCTCTCTACATGGGGCTCCCCTTGAAGGGCATCCGGAGACTGCAGTTAGTTCAGAATGCAGCTGCGCGGGTTATAGAGGGAGCCCCTCGTGGCTCCCGTATGACACCTATCCTGCGCAGACTGCACTGGCTACCTGTGGCCTTCCGGGTGCGCTTCAAGGTTTTGGTAACCATCTTTAAAGCGCTCCATGGCATAGGGCCGGGTTACTTACGGGACCGCCTACTGCTACCGAATACCTCTCACCGACCCGTGCGCTCTCACAGAGAGGGACTCCTCAGGGTGCCGTCAGCTAGGTAGTGTCGTCTGGCGACACCCAGGGGAAGGGCCTTCTCTGTGGGGGCTCCCACCCTCTGGAACGAACTCCCCCCAGGACTCCGTCAACTTCCGGACCTCCGAACCTTCCGTCGCGAGCTTAAGATACATTTATTCATCTGTGCAGGACTGGACTAGATTTTAAATTTATAGGGGTTTTAACTGGTTTTAATATTTATATTATTTTTTAAGAATCTGGCTTTAGAATAAGTTTTTTAATGGTTATTTTAATTTGTACATAAATGTTTTATTTGCCTGTGAACCGCCCTGAGTCCTTCGGGAGATAGGGCGGTATACAAATATGAATAAATAAATAAATAAATAAATAAATAAATAAATAAATAAATAAATATATACATTCATATATTATATAACCCTTTATGCAACGCTTGTATATATTGTTACGACAAATAAATAAATAAATAAAATAAATAAATAGAATGTAATCACTAAGAGTTGACACAGCCTGAATGCCCTGTGGAATGACCTGAAGGGCCATATGTGGGATAGATTGTCTTAGAGAAGGTAATCATAAGAATTGACACTAGCACACAATCAATCAAACAAAAAGGAATTTTTTCACCATTACAGGGAAACAAATACAATTTTTCTAAAATTATGTTCCATTGATTACACAATCATTGGAATACCCCAAGACAAAGTGAATTATTTCCAGGGCCTCGGATCTGATTCTTGAAGTGAAACAGTGAGTTTCTATCACTGTTAATAATAAAATGTTTATCTGGGAAAAAATCAGAATCAACATTTTCATTACTGTCTAGTGCAGGGGTCCCCAACCCCCGGTCCATAAACAAACACCAGTCCATGGCATGCCAAAAACTGGGCCGTACAAACAAGTGAAGCCCCACCCGCAGAATGCAGGCAGCATGCAAAACCACACCCCCTCTAGTTTGCAGAAAACCTCTTTCCACGGACACAGTCCCTGGTGCCCAAAAGATTGGCAGCCACTGATCTAGTGGAAAGAATCTTTGTCACCATAAGACTTTATCTTTTTTTTCAAAAGGAAAGGTTACAGAATGCAAAGTAATGAGTTAAAAAAAACAAACTTACCTTTTGTTTAGCAATTTCCTTGAAATCATATGGGAAAATGCAATCATTTGGTTTAGAAACAACTGCAAAATATATTAAAGAAACGTAAACCAAAATTCCATACTTTAAAAGCAAATGTTAACTTATATTCTACAATGCTTTGAGGAAAGTTCTATGAAATTCCCCATTTATTCCTTTCTGATCACTTTTGTCCCTTATTCTCTACATGTATGTGAGGAGACATGCACAAGCACATATACGCCTGATACTACTGAATACCAGTATTCGTTATATCCATACACTGATGACTTCTAACTATATACTTCTATGCCAGATCTCACTGATTTTCCAGATTCATATTATCTGTTAACTGATAGTTCTAACTGGATATGTCACAAACATTTTAAGCATAATATTTACTAGAGT
Source organism: Ahaetulla prasina (assembly GCF_028640845.1). NCBI lineage: Eukaryota > Metazoa > Chordata > Lepidosauria > Squamata > Colubridae > Ahaetulla > Ahaetulla prasina. Next base: position 77,213,712 of record NC_080543.1, on the reverse strand, counting down.
GCAGTTTCTCCACCAGTTTTCTATGCCCTTTGACATTCTTTACACCACACAATTATAATTCAGTCAATCTTTGCTTTCTAGAATTCTCTATAAGCCCTCAGCTACATATTTTGCCTCAATTACTATAGCCTTCAAACTCTCCTTACTTTTTATTTACAAGACATGAGTACAGGAAATAAAACTTTCCTAGCTGCTTTTTCCAACTGGATGAAACTCATGCATTCACAAAACATACTATAAATTTCATTTCATTACCTTTAACATTTCTTATGTTAAATTTCATTTCATTACCTTTAACATTTCTTATGTTACCTACATCCTATATTCACATCCTTAAATCATAATAAACTTTAGACTACCAGCTTTTACAGATTAACAGATTCAACACAGCTGGAAGGGATCGTGTAGGTCATCTAGTCCAACCCCCCACCCCCCCACCCAAGCAGGAGATCCTACACCAAGAGTGTCAAACTCGCAGCCCGCAGACCAGATGCGTTACATGCTGGCCATGCCCATCCCCGTTTTAGCGAAGGGGGAAAAAGTTGTGATACATCACATGACGTGTCATTGCGAGTTTGATACCCTGGCCCAACACCATTTCTGACAGGTGGCAGTCCAGTCTCTTCTTCAAAGCTTCCAGTGATGAAGCTCCCACAACTTCAGAAGGCAAGCTGTTCCATTGGTTGATTGCTCTCACTATCAGAAAATTTCTCTTTATTTCTAGGTTGAATCCCTCCTTGTTTCCATCCATTATTCCTGAGCCTTCAGGTGCTTTGGAAACTTTGTTTCTCTCTCACATACCATTTTCACCTAATAAAGTAGGATTAGGCATTATGCCTTAATTTCTGTTCCTAATTTCAAATGCTCTTTGAGAAAGTCCTTGATGTAAAGAAGTTTCCTTTAAATAGTTTGGATGAAATGTTAGAATTTGTGTTACAGGAGGCTGTCTCCCGAAACGAAAAAATTTACAGGCTTAATGCTTTTCAAGAATTTTCTCTTTGGACTGATGGAATATATGGTAGTAATTTGTGGATTTTTGGACATAAGGAACTATTAGGCAATATTGTGACTGACTTTTCAAAAGGAGTAATGAAGGAAAGACAGAGATTAATGCATCAAAAAAAATGGCAAGAGACAAAAGTATTATCCTTGAAACGAGGTTGTTTTGAATTATTAACAGACAAAAATATTGCTGTCCCTGAAAGACACTATGTGAGGAAGATCTGGGAGAAATGGGTTGATTATATGTTTTATATCTATCATAAAAAACTAGGTATTTGGATTTATACTGGATTTATACTGGATTTTGACGAGGAAGGACTAAATTTGAATAGCTACTGTAATTTTCGGTATTGAAATCTTATAAGGTGTTGTATTGTATTTTAAATAGAATATTTTTGAAAGAGTTTATGTAAGAAAGACCTGGGGGAGATATTCTTTGAATTGGATTGGATTTTTATGCTTTAGTTGGTTTTAAATACTTTAGGATTAATTTGTTCTATTGATTTATATATTTTGGTACTGTTAATTGTTAATTTTTTTTTTCTCCTGAAGGATTTTGGTTATGTTAGGAGGAAGTCAGAGCTAGAGAGGGAAAATTGGTATAATAGTTTTGGGGGAAAATTTTCTTAGCATATGTTTGTTTTATTTTTAACTATACCTTGTGCTTCTTCAGGAAGTCAGGGGAGGGGAGGATTAGTGAAGGGAGGGGTTGGGGGAAAAGGGGGGGGGAATTTTTTTTGTAAAACTTTTTGAATTAAAAAAAAAAAAGAGAAAGTCCTTCTCGGTTAGCTAGTAAAAGAGGCTTTCCTGTGTTGAAAGAAATATCCATCTGGGTTCAGTTCCAAGTGGGGACAAAGACACTGGAAACATGGAGGCTGTTTGGAAAGATGGTTTAATGGTGGTCACATGTTCAGGGCATTGGGTGAAGAACCAGAGAGGAAAGGAGAAGAAGAGAAGAAGAAAGTAGAAGGGGAGAAGGGATGCTGAGTGCCTGAGTTTATACTCTCTGTAGGGCCCCACCTTAGTGTTTCCTGTTCCTGTGTAAGAAATGTACCCTGATTTGTTGTCAAACTCCCAGGTGGTCTAGGGGTCTTAGCTAACATTGTAGGTTGTCTCTCAAGCTTGCTTGAGCCTTGCCATGTGGTGAGTTTCTGTTGTTAGATGGGTTCTATTGTGTTGCAAATAATGGTTCATTGACAAAGGTGGGGGGATTGAGTGAGCTTGGTTGAAGCCTTAATTGCCCATTGACAAAGGTGGGGGGGAGTGAGTTTCTGTCTCTGACCCATTGACAAAGGGGGGGCGGGGAGGCAGGAAGCTGCTTTCTTTAAAACAGGTTTCTCCATTTCTTATCCAGGGAAATAATCTTCTGCCCTTTTTAATATTTTCTAAAATATTTCATTCTTCTAGGAGAGGAGTGAGTGCTAACTTCCTACACCTATATTCTATGGCCAGGAAAAGAGGAAAAAAGACTAGTCATGAGTAGGAAAAAATGCTATTTCAGAGATCATGGATCTCCATACAGATTTTTGTCTGTTTTATTAACATTGGTTCAACCATATTTTCTGTAAGAGTGCTTTTAACTGTTACAAAAAATCATTGCCCACCTTGTGGCAAATAATTGCTGGCTATTTAAAGCAATGTTGCAACTCGGTCAGATCCCTAAAGTTATACTGTCATTCAAATGGAGGGAGTGGGAAGCATGGGGACAAGCTGTATTTTATAACCTTTATCTGGCACCTAAGCGCCCTGGAGTATTCTCACCTTTTGTGGAATATAATAAGGAGGGAGGGCCATGTGGATTGTTTCAGTTTGCTGGAAGTGGAAGAAGACCCTGGGAACGGCTCCTTATCTATTTCTCAGGATGGCCATTACAATAACATCTTCACACCTGGGGATTGGCTGAATCCACATCGGACTGGAAGGGGAGGGTTCTAAAGTCCTATTTCTAACTGTATAGCTTGGGGTGGAATTTAAGAGTCTGCTTTGCCTTTGTCTTGCTATCACTTCTTCTCGATAAAAGATTCTTTTTGAAATACCACATTTCAAGAGTCTATACTTTCTTGGGAAAGGAGGAGAGGCAGGGCCTCACACACTCTTTTCTTGACACCCAAATATACACTGATCTCGTTTAAGATCACAATACCAATGAAGAAGAAAAATAATAGATCACAAAAGAAACCAGCATGGATGCATAAAGAACTATCTGACAAATTGAAAGACAAAAAGGACAAATATAAAAAGTGGAAAGAGGGGCAAATAACTAAGGCAGAATATCAGCAAATAGCCCGAGCCTGTAAAGATGAAGTGAGGAAAGCTAAGGCTCACAATGAACAAAGGCTAGCGACAAAAGTAAAAAATAATAAAAAAAGCTTCTTCCAACATGTTAAAAACAAGAAAAAAGTCAAGGAAACAATTGGCCCATTGCTGGGAGAAAGTGGCAAGAAGATGACAAGCAACAGGAGCAGATCTACTTAACTCATATTTTGCATCTGTCTTTACACAAAAGGAAAAACAATCCAACCTATCAAAAACAGCACTACAAAAACAGATTAGAAACACAAGTTAAAATAGGGAAGAAAATGGTAAGTGAACACCTGTCTACCCTAGACGAGTTCAAATCACCAGGACCGGATGGATTACACCCCAAGGTTCTGAAGGAACTGGCAGGCGTGATCTCAGAACCACTGAACTATATCTTTCAAAGATCCTGGAGCACAGGGAGCTGCCAGAGGACTGGAAAAGAGCTGATGTAGTTCCCATCTTCAAAAAGGAAAAACAGATCCAGGAAACTACAGACCTATCAGTCTGACCTCAATACCGGGGAAGATTCTGGAAAAGATAATCAAGCAACGAATCACCGAACACCTAGAAGCAAACAAAGTAATAACCAAAAGCCAACATGGGTTTGTCAAAAACAGATCATGCCAGACTAATCTTATCGCATTCTTTGACAAAATGACAAAATTAGTAGACCAGAGGAATGCTGTTGATATAATTTACTTGGACTTCAGTAAAGCATTTGATAAAGTAGACCATAACCTACTACTAGATAAAGTAGAAAAATGTGGGTTAGACAGTACCACCACCAGATGGATTCGTAACTGGCTGACCAACCGCACTCAACGTGTAGTCCTCAATGGAACTACATCCACATGGAGGGAAGTATGCAGTGGAGTACCCCAAGGCTCTGTTTTAGGCCCAGTACTCTTCAACATCTTCATCAATGACTTGGACGAGGGGATAGATGGGGAACTCATCAAATTTGCAGATGACACCAAGCTGGCAGGAATAGCCAACACTCCAGAAGATAGGCTCAAGTTACAGAAAGATCTTGACAGACTTGAACATTGGGCGCTATCTAACAAAATGAAATTCAACAGTGAAAAAAGTAAGGTTCTACATTTAGGCCAAAAAAACAAAATGCACCAGTACCGTATATGTGGTACCTTGCTCAATAGTAGTACCTGTGAGAGGGATCTTGGAGTCCTAGTGGATAACCATCTAGATATGAGCCAGCAGTGTGCAGCAGCTGTTAAAAAAGCCAACACAGTTCTGGGCTGCATAAACAGAGGATAGAATCAAGATCACGTGAAGTGCTAGTACCACTTTATAATGCCTTGGTAAGGCCACACTTGGAATATTGCATCCAGTTTTGGTCGCCACGATGTAAAAAGATGTTGAGACTCTAGAAAGAGTGCAGAGAAGAGCAACAAAGATGATTAGGGACTGGAGGATAAAACATATGAAGAACGGTTGCAGGAACTGGGTATGTCTAGTTTAACAAAAAGAAGGACTAGGGGAGACATGATAGCAGTGTTCCAATATCTCAGGGGCTGCCACAGAGAAGTGGGAGTTGGGCTGTTCTCCAGAGCACCTGAGGGTAGAACAAGAAGCAATGGGTGGAAACTGATCAAGGAAAGAAGCAACTTAGAACTAAGGAGAAATTTCCTGACAGTTAGAACAATTAATAAGTGGAACGACTTGCCTTCAGAAGTTGTGAATGCTCCAACACTGGAAATTTTTAAGAAAATGTTGGATAACCATCTGACTGAGATGGTGTAGGGTTTCCTGCCTGGGCAGGGGGTTGGACTAGAAGGCCTCCAAGGTCCCTTCCAACTCTGATGTTATGTTATGTTATGTTATGTTAAGATGTATAATCCTAAACTCTTCTCTCAATTCATTAACCACATTTGTTTACATTCAACTCTTATTTAGATGTCAATATAGATTGATATCTATTTTGACATCTAAATAAGAGTTGAATGTAAATCTTTGACAGATTTGTAAATCTTTGACAGATTTGTAAATACTGATACTATGTTGCCCACATTCATTATAGTTGCTTCTCATCCCTAATGCTATACCTGTTTTGAGGGAAGCCCAAAAGATGCTCAAATATGGAGAGGGTTTTCATTCAGTAGTGACCATCTTGAAATGTAAACACTGGTGTTAAAACTCACTGTTTTTTTTTTATTTTGACAGTTTTCAAACAATTCTTATGCTTATGAGAATAGTCCACATTAAACTAGAATGTTCTTGATAGGACAGTAAGGCTGCCCAAAGTAAGACCAAGCCTACAGGTGAGTAGTAGTTGTTCAAAAGCCTATTAAAACATTTATTTGGAAAGTAGAGGAATAATTAACAGCAAATTACTACAGTAAGTTTCTAATTATTCGTACCACAGAAGTGGGTCTGAAAGGGAGGCTCAGGTGGTGCTTTGTCCAGACAAAATTTGTGATGCACTAAAGCTGTAGCAGCCATAATCTACTCAAAGAAAAACAGTAAAAGAACAAGAAAGACATTAATGAAATCATATTCCCATTCATCTGTTAACAAGTTAAATTAAGCATAGATTTAGTAATCTATTCAATAAATCTAACCATGCATCATTATTCAGAGTTGGCAACATGTTGGTTTTATTTGGAACAACCTGTCAAGAAACACTTTTCTTTATATGCTACGTGAATACAATTTCTCCATGCAACTCATACTAATTAAAAATTAGTTCATCACTTTCTTATTTTTCACATTTTAGGCAATTACAAAACCCTTCCTTCAAATAGCAACAATTAAAATGAGAATATACTTTCTTACCAACCCATTTCAATGACACATTTTTTTGAAGAGACAGAAAATAATTTTATTAAAAAGTTAAACTTGTCTTGAGCAAGGGAAGTAAAAGAAAAAGCAAACTTTTTAAAAAGTTTCTTATTAATGATATTGAGCAAATTTTGACAGTTCAAGAGTAAGTACACCAACCAAACAAGACAGGTGCAGACTTCAACCGATAGGATTGCAGAAAAAACAACTGCAACCAACCTGCATTTCATTGAGGATCTGTAAACTGCACAAGCCAGAAAGAGGGCTGAGAAAATATCTACACACCCCTCACAATCTGGACATAAATTATTTCAACTCCTCCCCTCAGGACACTGCTATAGAACATTGCATGCCAAAACACAGAGTTTTTTTTCCCCTTTGTGCCATCACTCTGCTGAACACCTAATTCTCACAGCACTGTCTCATGTCTAAGGATATTTACTGATGTAGTAGGGCTGTATTATTATTATCCTTCTCATCTTTCCTACTACCTTCTACTATTGGTATCTTATGATTATATTATTTTGTTGTTTGTATGTATACTGAGAGCTTATGCTCCAGAGACAAATTCCTTGTGTGTCCAAGCACATTTGGCCAATAAAATATATTCTATTCTAAGTGGAAAAGTTCTTCTCCATGCTGACAATTAGAAATTAGTTACTATCAATACACAACAAAATCTGTATTCTTTTCAGAAAACAATGCTTTTCTTTTTTGCTCATTTGTTTTCTAATTTTCTACATTAACTGAAATATGTTGCTCTGTGAATAGATTGTATATATTTTCTCCAAATAGCTATTCAAAACCTTCAAAAAGTTACTGATCATTAAGAAGACAGTTAAGAACAAACGCTTCAGGATCTTGTGTTCAAAAAAGAATGCGACTACATCAAAAATGTGCTTCAAACCCGAAGGTTATAAAAACAAACTTGCACAGCTATGGAACATGTATTTTGTCAAATAACCACATTTTGTTTTTTTCTCAACCCACAATATTCATAGCTTACCTCATTATGATGGGTTTTCATGTTCTGAATTGTTTTTATGGCAAGGGACATGATCACAAGAGGTGGTGGAGGAAGATCCTTCACCACATTAATTAAATCAGGTTTTAGTGCCATTAATTCCACTTTACACCAACTGACAGGCTGACTCAATAGCTCTGAAGGAACAAAAAGCCTTCTTTAGACATAAACAAAAACATATTAATATTTAAATATGGTTAATGTAATTATTTTACTAAATAAAAGTTTGCAGCAATAGTAATAGCAATAGCACTTAGACTTATACACCACTTCATAGTGCTTTACAGCCCTCTCTAAGCGGTTAACAGTCAGGATGTTGTCCCCAACAATCTGGGTCCTCATCCTTCCTGATCTCGGAAGGATGGAAAGCTGAGTCAACCTTGAACCAGTCAGGATTGAATTCCTTGCTGTGGGCAATCAGCCTGCAATACTGCATTCTAACCATACTGCGCCACCATGGCTCTCTTGCAGTTTTATAATATGTTAGTAGAACCGGGGTCTGAACTCTTCAAATATAACCCATATATTGATATTAATCCATTATATGCATCTGAATTATATAACAAGGTATCCATAAATAAAATAAATTTAATTTATAAAATAGTATGTCACAAAATAATGATTAAAAATATGAGCAGTACAAAATCTCTTGACTGCTGCTAGGTGGACAGCTTATTTGATCCAAAACTTGTACAGAGCAATCATAGGCTTAGCAGATTTTCCTTTTACATGTATCTGACTGAACTTTGTCCTGAATGCCACATTCCATTTGTGTAGAGAGAGAAAATATATAAAAGGTTCATACGTGGATTTTTTATTTCCAGCCAGCTTGGTCCTTTAATCTTCCTGCTAATTAACAGGAGCTCTAGACTTGAGGTGTTTGTTCCAAATACATGAGAAAATGTCTCTCCTTTCAGATCTTGTGGTAGTCGACAATATTCAGCCTGAGAATTGAAATATTAAACTATTTTACTATTAAATTGAAACAGAACTTTGCCAGTTTATAACTGACCATTTTTACACTGTTTGTACAAAAGAGGCAAATAATAAAGCTCTCTATACCAAAAAAAAGTATCTTTAAATCAGAAACCTGTACTGAAATGCTCATGAGAAATGTAAAGCATCAAAAATTAAAACTTCCTAGGAGCAATAATGTGCAGTTTATGCAGCTTCCATAACTTGCAATCAATGCATGTTGTGCTGTAAAAATATTCAGATATTGTGTGAAGATACAAAATAGATTGATGAATTTAGAGGGTTGTCAGCAGAGTGACAATTAATGGCTTATTTATGGTTAGTTATGTTTCTAAATCCAATGAACTCTGATATATCGTTGAAGAAACTGCAGTGTAATGTAATGAATCAAGTGAAAGTTACTTCAAATACATAAGTATCCCACATCCAAATCTTAATCTCCATTGATATTCTGCAATATTTGTGTTAATTTTTGTAATTTTTGTAATTATCTGGAACACAAATGCATAAATAAATTTCTATGATTTGTTGTTAGCTGCGAAATCGTGTCTGACCCATCATGACCCCATGGACAACGTTCCTCCAGGCCTTCATGTCCTATACCATCCTCTGGAGTCCATTTAAGCTCATGCCTATGATACATAAGCAATTATTTCATATTGAGCATGAATCCCCTTTAGTTCATGTTACTAATTCATAAAAGATTATAGCAATTTTTGCCAAAATAGAAAAAAGGGTGCTTGAACTATACCAACAATGATTCTAAAATAATTCAGAAACATACAGTAGATTGATGTGCATGCTTCGGTGCAAGTGATGGTATTAAATGTCCTATCACTCTGAGATATCAAAATAACTTTCTGATTCCTAAGATTAATTTTCTGACAAATTCTGTTACTTGTAGTAGCACTTTTGAAGTTATAATTAGTCAGCAAACATATGAACTGAGCAATATTTGCATCTTTTTATAACTTAAAATTTTAACCTGTTAGATTTTAATCTATATAATATTTCAATCATAAAATTACTGTATTTTTAAAAAAATTACATGTACTAATGCACTTGATGTTTCTTCAATCATGGTTCCATATACCATTTTATACTGCAATTTACTTACCGAATATCTAACTTCTAAATAGTCAGATTTTGCAGGAACATCTGGTATCTCAAAAGCATAATCCTTTTCCACTTTCTATGAAAAATATTTTTTTAAAAAAATAAAAAGATATACATCATATATCATATCATATATATCAGGCACTGATATATTCTGAATAGCGTATTTATTTGTCTAAAACATTTACTCTGTTTTTAGTTTTAAAATCTGTAATGTGAAATCCATTTTATGATAATACAGACCTCTCTCTTTAAACATAACCTGAAGATTGCATAATTGTTTAACTCATATATACATGCACATCAACTGCCACCACCTGCCTATCTTCTCAGGAAGGCTTCTGACAATGTCAGGAAGCATCATGCAGCATCACAAAGGGCCAGCAGTTATCTCAGCTGGATATGCTTTGTCAGTAGCAAGAGAAAGGAAACAGTGAAGGTCAGCTGGGAACAATGTGGGGATGGCAGGGATAGGCTATGGCAAAGGAATGAAAGCTGGTCAAAGGGCAGTCATGGTGAGGAGACAGGCAGGTGAGGGGAAGTGAAGCAGAGGCAAGCATGGCAGGGCAGGAGAACCATGAAGTTCTCATCAAATGAGCCGTGGTCCTTGCCTAACGACAGCAACTAGGACTACCAGAACTACTCTCACTAAACGGTATGGTCATGTGGTATTTCACTTAATGACTACTTTGTTTAGCAGTGGAAATTCTGGTCCCAATTATGAGCATTAAGCTAAGACTACCTATAATAGACCAAACTTAAAATAGGATTTATATACCAAAACAGATGTAGAAACTGGGGATGGGAGAAAAAGATCACTCATCTATTTCCAAATCCTTAAGTTATGATTTGTGAAGTTGAAAATATAACATCTAAATTGGTCCATTATATCTAACATTTCACTATTTTCTATTAAAAGATACAATGGTGATTTTTCTTGTAGCTCTTTATTCTTATACCTAACAGTATGAAATCATCAATTTATGTTCTACTTAGGTATACTTTTTTAAAGGATGTGGTGGCTCAGTGGCTAAGATGCTGAGCTTGTTGATAAAAAGGTCAGCAGTTCAGCAGTTCAAATCTCTAGTGCCACGTAACGAGGTGAGCTCCCATTACTTGTCCCAGCTTCTGCCAACCTAGCAATTCAAAAGCACGTAAAAAATGCAAGTAGAAAAATAGGGACCACCTTTGGTGGGAAGGTAACAGCATTCCATGCACCTTTGGCATTTAGGCATGCCAGCCACATGACCATGGAGATGTCTTCGTACAGCACTTCAGCTTTGAAACAGAGATGAGCATCACCCCTTAGAGTCGGGAACGACTAGCACATGTGTGCGAGGGGAACCTTTACCTTTTACCTAGTTATAAGTAAAAGGTAAAAGCAACAATATACAATATGCCTGGTAGTTGCTTTTTTTAATCCTATATTTCATATAGTTCCATTATAATAAAGAATAATTCAACAAGCAATGAAGCTACATTCCTAGTACTTCGGCATTTTTCAACGAAAAGGCATACAGTATTTACTAAAAAAAAAATAATGTAAATAAGAACTAGAGCAATATATGTACATCAGAAACTATAGTATATTCAATTTCTCAGGTATGGGCTTCATTTTTCTTTTTATATTATGTTCCTTTACTTAGAAAGAATGGTGAGGGAATGAGATGTGCCCCAGATATTCTTGTCAATTTAAAAAAGATGTGCTATATTCCATAAACAAGGAAGATCCATTTCAATAGCTCATGATAAACAGCCTCACATCTCTCAAAGTTCTGCTTCAGTAAAATAATCATTTATTAATTCTTGTTCCTTTAAATGAATATTCCTCCCCATGAAGAATGAAAAAAGAATCAGATTTCTATGCTTAGGAGCATATGATTGGGAAGTGACAAATTGTTTAACAAACCTTGGATTTGAATTTCATAATCTTATATTTCTCTGCAATCTGGTCATTAAATTCTTGATAGATGTCCATCATAGTCACAGGAATCGCTGTTTCTTTTTCAGAAATTAACTCAATTCGCTTTAAGAAGAATTTTTACAATCATTGCAATACCAATGTATATTTCAAGATTACAGAAAATCAAGTATTTCTCTAAAATATAAATAGGTACTTTTCTTCAAATAACCTCCCAGAAAACTGTTTTCTGAATTCAGTAAATCAGAATTATCATTGGAGACTCAGACCATAGCTATTATTGTTTTAACATTTCTACTTTGTTATTTAACCCTATATGAATTAATTGGGTTGGTTGTTGTATAACATAGACTTACTTAGAGACAAAAGAGCAGTTTAGCACTCAGCTGTCACAAAGCCAGAAAAGGCAATGAAGGAAAAGAAAGAAAAATGAATAGCTATATTTCAGCTGGGATAGAAAAATAAGAGGTTTACCCAAAGTATCCAGGTTAGGGTTGTAGGTTGTGAAAGCAGTGAGCTTGTACTAAATAACCTATGTACTATTTCAAACTACTTAAAATAAATAAGAGGAGCAATTTAGATTGGAATCGTAGTACTTCCAATTATTTTTTGTTTTTTATGTATTATGGTCTCATGTTATATATGTAGACTTACCTACTGATTATATTAATCTAATCACATTTGATTTTATTTAGTCAGGTCAAATTTTTCAACTTTCAATGTCCAAACATTATGGGTGCTCAAAAGTTGTAACATGCCTTGAGGATTGTAAAGATATTTTAGTTACTTTAATATCATTTAGATGTGCTTGGTAAATAACTACATAAATATCATAACTTTTTAACATTTTTTTTTTCATTTTACAGATGCAGCTGTCTTTCTCTTTTTGTTAAACGTTATTTTGTCTGACAGTGTTAAATATTGCTGGCCTCATTTCCTGTGAGTCTGATAACTGATCTGTAATGGCTTCTAAAAATAGAACAAGACTAGGAACATATGAGCAACGTAATTGGGATTGGCAGAGACTTGTTGCCATCTGAACTCCCAACACTGCGAGATATTCTCAGATATGGTTTACGGTTAAGAGAACAAAGGAGTGATGATGCTAGAAACTACCCAGCAGCCAATCTTGCAAGAGACATATATCCAAAAGTGCTTGAAAATTGGGAACGAGCAAACAGTTCTTTTGACCCCTGTTGTAAATTCACAAGTGACAATCTTAAACAAGATCCAAGAGTTGGATCATCCCAATTGGGATGATCCAAGCGAGGGAGAGGAGGCACGTCTTGTCGAGTCTGTTTGGGATGAGTTTGACCCTGTGGCTCCCGAGGACGTGGACAGGTTGTTGGGGAGGCTTCACGCCACTACATGTTTACTGGACCCGTGTCCTTCCTGGCTGGTACTGGCCACTCAGGAGGTGACACGAGGCTGGCTCCAAAGGATTATCAACGCTTCTTTGTTGGAAGGGGTTTTCCCTGCCGCCTTGAAAGAGGCGGTGGTGAGACCCCTCCTCAAGAAGCCCTACCTGGACCCAGCTATTTTGGGTAATTATCGTCCAGTCTCCAACCTTCGCTTCGTTGCGAAGGTTGTAGAGTGCTGTGGCGCGACAGCTACCCCAATACCTGGATGAAGCCGTCTATCTAGACCCTTTCCAGTCCGGCTTCCGACCCGGATACAGCACGGAGACAGCTTTGGTCGCATTGGTGGATGATCTCTGGAGGGCCAGGGACAGGGGTTATTCCTCTGCCCTGGTCCTATTAGACCTCTCAGCGGATTTTGATACCATCGACCATGGTATCTTGCTGCGCCGGTTGGGGGGATTGGGAGTGGGAGGCACCGTGTATCGGTGGTTCTCCTCCTATCTCTCCGACTGGTCGCAGACGGTGTTGACAGGGGGGCAGAGGTCGACCGCGAGGTGCCTCACTTCTGGGGTGCCGCAGGGGTCGATTCTCTCGCCCCTTCTGTTCAACATCTATATGAAGTCGTTGGGTGAGATCATCAGTGGCTTCGGGGTGAGATACCAGCTGTACGCTGATGACACCCAGCTGTACTTTTCCACCCCGGGCCACCCCAATGAAGTTGTTGAAGTGCTGTCCCGGTGTTTGGAAGCCGTACGGGTCTGGATGGGGAGAAACAGGCTCAAGCTTAATCCCTCCAAGACGGAGTGGCTGTGGATGCCGGCATCCCGATTCAGTCAGCTGCAGCCGCAGCTGACTGTTGGAGGCGAGTTATTGGCCCCAAAGGATAGGGTGCGCAACTTAGGTGTCCTCCTGGATGAACGGCTGTCGTTTGAAGATCATTTGACGGCCGTCTCCAGGAGGGCCTTCCACCAGGTTCGCCTGGTTCGGCAGTTGCGCCCCTTCCTTGATCGGGATGCCTTGTGCATAGTCACTCATGCGCTCGTTACCTCTCACTTGGATTATTGTAATGCTCTCTACAGGGGGCTCCCCTTGAGGTGCACTCGGAGGCTTCAGTTAGTCCAGAATGCAGCTGCGCGGGTGATAGAGGGAGCTTCGCGTAGCTCCCGTGTAACACCGCTCCTGCGCAGACTGCACTGGCTACCTGTGGCCTTTCGGGTGCACTTTAAGGTTTTGGTTACGACCTTTAAAGTGCTCCATGGCTTAGGGCCTGGGTACTTACGGGACCGCCTGCTGTTACCACATGCCTCCCACCGACCCGTACGCTCTCACAGAGAGGGACTTCTCAGGGTGCCGTCCGCCAAGCAATGTCGGCTGGCGGCCCCCAGGGGAAGGTCCTTCTCTGTGGGGCTCCCACACTCTGGAACGAGCTTCCCCCGGGTTTATGCCAAATACCTGGCCTTCGGACCTTTCGCCGCGAACTGAAGACATATCTTTTCATTCGCGCGGGGCTGGCTTAAATTTTATTGATTTTAAATTTTCTACTACTAATTTTTAAATGGGGTTTTAGTTTTTTATATATTTTAAAGTTTTAGGCCAATTATAATAAGTTTTTTAATTTGCATTTTAAATTGTATATTGTATTGTCTGTTTTTACTTTTGCCTGTACACCGCCCTGAGTCCTTTGGGAGAAGGGCGGTATAAAAATCAAATAAATAAATAAAAATAAATAAATAAGAGAGCTGGGATCAAGCCAAAAGCATATCTCTTGGTAGAGGAAAGTTAGATGTCAAAGAGACTTTTACTGTGAAACTTGACAAACTGTTTGACACTTGACAACTTGACACTGCAAGTGTCAAATTGTTCTGTGTGCCGAATCTGGCTGCACTGCTGGCTGCAAAAAAGAAGCTCACATTAACTGTACCTGCCCTAAGGAGATGAAGACACCACTGAAGGAACTTGCTCAGAGAGACAAGATTGTTTCTTTTGGATCAAACCAGATTGGTTTGCCAGATGTGCCGGAGCAGAAATGGCAAAAGGCAAAAGCAGCAATGAGAGACAAAGGGTCACTAAATATAAGCAGAGAAGTATTCCAGACATTTAGATACTGACAAATGAAATAATTACCTCTTATGAGGAAAATGAAGGACAGACAACTGGTGATGAGGGTAAAGAGGAATGAGAGGGAAGCTATGAAGAGGCATTAGACCAAACACAGGTGCCCTCTACTTCAAAAGAAAAGACAGATTACAATAGATTAGAAATAACAAATGTCACTATGCCGAAGTCACTACGCAGCATAAGGTACAGTATTGGTCTAAATGCCACTGCTGCCATTACCACAGCCGCCTTCATAGATGCTGGCTTGATCACTGAAGAAGACAAGAAACTTGTAGTTGACCACAATAAGGTCAAGAGAGCCCAGAAAAAAATTATGAAGTCCCTAGATCAAGAATTTGTTGAGCTCTATAAGGATGAAATAGAATTCATTTTCTTCAATGGCCATATGTAGATGCAACTACAGTTATGCTAAAAGCAAACAACTCAGACCAGCACTCCCCAGTACCATCAAAAGAAAAATTATTCTGTGTGAAGTGAGCTGGGTGGAAGATATCTTTGATCATTTCACTCCAGAGAAAGGCTCAAAAATAGGAAAACCTGCTCAAGTGATTGCAGATAATCTGATGTATTTCATGAAGAAGAAAGACATTGACAAAAGCTTGAAGGCTAATGAAGGAGATTCTACAAATGTTAATACTGGTTGTGAACGTGATGCCACGCACTGGTGATCTGGTTGGTATGCGCACTTTACCCCTACGACACTTAATCAAAAAATTGGATGGGAAGATTTGTCTAACAACAAATGGGCAGGTAAAATTGGCAACATGCTGGTCCCTGCAACAGAACTTGACATTGATCCTTCATTCACCAGAGTTTCAATTGGTGAGCCTCTCATTTCACTGAGTGTCAGTGTTGTAAAGGATCTCTCTACTGATGAAGCATATGGATACAGGATCATACAGGCAATAAGGACAGGAGAACTTTCCACAGATCTGGCTCTTTTGGAATTGGCCCCATAAGCCATTCACGCTGGTTGACAAGGCTTTGTCAAACATAGGTTTTAAACATGGCTTTAAAGGCAAAACTCTTCAAAACTTAAAAATGATAGTGATATACATCTTTGGTGTATACTGCCCTTGCTGGTTCAAAATAAAAATAAAACATTCCTGGATTGAAGGCCTGCATCATGTGTTATTCCAGATGCAATAAGTCGAACTGCAAAAGAAGGCTGTAGTCGATGCTGTTTTGTCAACTATTCAGCACTCAGTATGGTCTGCTTTCAGTGAAATGATAATCCACACATTCTTGTGTTCAGATGACATTCAAGAGAGGAGAGCTGGTGTGCAAAAAGATCATTGACTTGAGGGGTGCAGACAATGACGCACTCGGAGATTTTTCTGTCCGTGTAAGAAAAACACCTTTAATCAACGTGAGAGCATCCACTCTGTTAGAGCGGATTGACTTGTGTGAAGGTGTATAAAAGCTACCTTTGACATGCAAATTGACTAAAGAGGAAAAAAAAGTTAATTGACGAACCAATGCAAGTACCACAGTGGCACTGCATGCCCAATCAATAGAGATGTGTGAAACAGGTCACAGAGGCAGCAAGCAGAGTGTATACACATGAGAAACATGAGGGTTATAACAGAGACCAAGAAGCAAGTTGGCATCTGATGTTCAAGAATCAAAACAAGAGTTGATGAAACTCTCTTAAACATTTTTGTAACTTAGATAATTGCTTTCTAATATTAGCTTATGATTGCATAGTTTGTTTTTTGCTTAGCTTGATAAGATTCATGCAGAAAAAAACTTTAATTTTTGTAGTACAAGGCGTAATTTTGAGAAGATAAAGTTAATAGTATTTGAGTTACAAGAGACTTGGGTATATGATCGGACGTGGATTTACCATATCAATCTAAACATTGTGCAATTGCAAAAATAATAGCAAATTTGAATTCCTGGTGTAAAAACCCATATTTTTAAAACCCTTCACTGAACAAAATTGCAAAAAATTAATTTTCATCCCATTAAATGACACGCCCTATTAACCAGTGGTGAAATCCAAATTTTTTTACTACCGGTTCTATGGGGGTGGCTTGATGGGCATGGCAGGGGAAGGATACTGCAAAATCTCCATTCCCACCAGGGTGAAATGCTCCCGGTTCGGAGCGGATCGTCCGATCCGGTAGCGATGGCAGCGGGTGGTTCGGAGAACCGGTAGCAAAAATCCCTGCGCTCCCCCACCACCCATGCCCACACGATCATTCTTCCGCTGAAAAAATGCTTTTAAAAGTTAAAAAAAAAAGCCTCTGATGATCGTGTGGCTCAGCTGGGATCGCCAGAACTCTTTAGAAGCATTTTTTCTACAGTCTCTTTGGCCGAAGAGGTTGTAGAAAAAATGCTTTTAAAAATTAAAAAAAAAAGTTGGCCGCACTCACCCAGTCACATTACCCCCACCACCAAGCCACGCCCACAGAACAGGTAGTAACAAATTTTACGTTTCACCCCCAATTCCCACCCCACTCCAGGGGAAGGATACTGTAAAATCCCCATTCCTGGGGGAAGGATATTGCAAAATCTCCATTCCCACCCCAGTCTGGGGCCAGCCAGAGGTGGAATTTGCTGGTTCTCTGAACTACTCAAAATTTCCACTACCACTTCTCCAAACTGTTTCAAATTTCTACTACCAGTTCTCCAGAACCTGTCAGAACTTGCTGAATTTCATCCCTGCTATTAACATAGATGTGAACAATGTCAGTTATCTTTGCCTTAATATCTTCTGCCGTCTATAAAACAGATGAGAAACATTATCAGATGAGAATATTGTAATATAAGAAAACGTACGGATTCACGTGGCAGTAGATAAATAGTTCTTTCTATATTTTTTACTGTTACACAACAGCTCACATAAGACTGCGCCAATTCAATCCATACTTTCCCGAAGAGAAATACCACTCCTAAGTTGATAGAAAACAATAGAGACAATTCACATTAATCAGAACAGTTTAGCACAGCTGATAATGGAAAAGCTACAATATTAATTACTAAATAAGCACACTAATTCACCCTTAGGAACAAAATGATTTCCAATTTGTAATCTCCATTTGACAACTCCTTCTGCTGAACGTCAGCATTGACGTGAGATTGCTTCAAGAATTTTGTAGTATGAAGGCACATGATAGAATGCAAGCATCAGATGCCATATTTTTATCATGAAAGAGTCTTGAAAATAGGCTTTTCTAGAATTTCTATTCACTTGTTCAATCATATAGCTGTTTTTTTTAATGTGCAATTTTAATATTGAGATATTTTTTAAAACACATGAAAAATCAGATCCCTATCCTGATTCTAGGCAGGCAGACAGGCAGGCTGGCGATTGGGTGTATTGGGCCTGATTCATAAAATACCCAGGTATGGCTCCATTACATGGATTAATTCAGCCAGTTGGAACTGATTGCTGGTTTAAGTCTTTTTCAAACTATCTAAGAAGCAAAGAGGAATGGAGACCACAAACAAAACTTTGCATGCAGTTGCAGAAGTTGATGCAAATATCAGTAAATCATGGTTTAACATGACGTTAATATTACATGCATGTGAAATTCTCATTCATTTTGCAATGTCTTCCACATAATTTAGTTAATACCTCATTTGCTACTATATAAGGATCATGATTCTTTTAAAACAAAATGTAATAGCATTTTTTTTCTCTCGACATTACTAATTGAAACCAGGTGCAGTCTTTATTATTCATCCTTGAAAAGTTATGATGATAGGGTCTCTTTTCATAATCAAGGAACAGAAGTCTTTTCATAATTATACATCATTCAGAAGTTACTATACCAAATCTAAGATAAAAGATCACACTGTACAAGGGTCTTCGGGGCCACTTTTTTTTCCTTTTAATATTAGTCACCAATTTCTTTAAAACTTCAGTGATTATTACCTACTGTCACAAAACTTTTTTGTATACTATAGTTTGTGTGTGTGTGTCTGTGTGTGTGTGTGTGTGTGTGTGTGTGTGTGTATGGAGAGAGAGAGAGAGACTCTTATTTGAGATATAAATGAATGATAATTGATTTCTTGTTCTATTTTTTTTTAAATGAAGCATTGGTAATTAACCTTTACTCTCCCCCTTCCTGAATCCACTGTGCAAATGAACAGGGTTAAATGACAGTAAAGATCTAGATTTTAAAAAAAGAAATGAAACTAGTAAAATGGAACCTTTTGCAGTCCCCTGGCTCTTACAATTCACACGTAATTATTTTTAAACACTATACATTCAGGAAGCTTTTAGTTTCATCTTTGCAATAGAAAAAATGATAGGTTTCTTAAAACTTCTTTCCACTTCAATTTCTGTTTTCCTGAAGCACTCTAAAACTGAAGGCTACGGTGAATTAGATGACAGTCACTTATCATATATGCAGATTCAAACTAGGTTCTATTTTTCTCTAATTTTATTTGGTTTTGGAGGAACTTTATATATAAGTCATGCTATATCTATTTCAAGCTACTCTATAGCTTTTATGCGTTTCCCATCTCAGAATACTGTAAAGCTACCCCATTTAGTTAATTACTAAATTACTCCCATTAGAGAAAGCTTTGGGGTTACAAAGTAGAATTATATTGAATATAAACATACCTGGTTGGTTATATTGATCTTCATAAGCATCCAGCCAGTAGAATTTGAAAATGTTTTGCCCTTCTTCCCCCTTTGTAAGTGGGAACTGACTGGAATCCACTTGAATTTCTGAAGATACAAACTCAACTTCATGTTCATCAATTCTATCCCAGCAGGATTTATTATGGAGGGAAGAACATCTGGAGCCCACGTGAAACAAGAAATGATATATTTGAAATTACTTATTCAAAGTTCTTTTTCTCCAACTGTAAAAATTCTGAAGAAAGATTTCATAATTTAAAAAAATCTATTTAGGTCAGCTATGTACAGTATCTTGATAATACAGCTTTAAGAAACATTACTAGTGTTGACAAGGACAACAAATATGCACCTGTTTCCACAATATTTACTTACGGCATTTGTTTCTCTTCCAATTTTATCTCTTCCTTGAGGAATGTGACCTCTTCTGACACAATTCCCATTCCTGGCATAGATTCATCAAAATCCCCATCATCAAAAATAATTCTATTTTGCTCATCTTCTGTAAACAACGTGTAGACACTTAAAGAGACTTACATTTAATTTGCAGAATGTAGTATTTATTTATCAAATATTTTAACTTCAACCTTTCAAGGCAGAGAGAATCATAAGAAAAAATAAAATAAATAATAAATTATCAGAATAAAAATATACTTTTTGGCATTTTGCAATGTGAATTTACAAATATATAATTGCATGATGAGGCAGTGAGTAAATATCCAGTATTAAATTACAATGAAGCCAAATAAAAATCCTGTCTTGGAAATAAAGTATGAAACTACTATGTCCAGCAGGTAGTCTTTGAACAGAGATGTCTTTGACTAACATCTAAAAGAATAACAAGTTAAAACTTAAGAAACATTTTTAGGATTCATAGAGTCATTCTCTTCCTACCCTTGTTTCCCTGAAAATAAGACCGAGTCTTATTTTCTTTTGGGCCCCAAAATAAGCATTAGGGCTTATTTTTGGGAGTGTCTTGATGTTGTTATTGTTGTTTTTATGTATGGGAGCCCCATGGCAAGGCAGGAGCCACATGGTGCACCAGTGCTGTTGCCAAAAGGCAGAGGGTGGAGCTGCCTCACGCACCCTGCACTGGCTCACTTCAGGGCCAGCCATTCCACCCCACCCCCACACTTGCCTCACCTCACAGCGGCAGCTCTGGCCACCCCATCCAGCAGGACTCAGCATGGCTGCTGGCCACTTCTTCTGCTTGCTCGAGACTGCAACAAAGCAGGAGGTTGAGCAATGCGCTGGTGCCATGGCCACAAAACAAGGCGTGGGGGGGCAAAGCTGCTCCATGTACCCTGCACCAGTTTACCTCAGGGTCCCCCGCAGTCAGGCTATCCACAGCCCAAAACCTGCCTCATTTCATGGCCATTCAGCCACCGGCTGCATTGCAGCTGCAAACAAGCAGAAGAAGTGGGCCAGCGGCCATGTGGGCTCCTGTTGCACATGGCTGCTGTTGCTGCAAGGCAGCTGTTGGGGCGTGGATGGCCTGGCTGAGGTAAACCAGTGTGGCGTGGGGCAGCTGTACCCACCTGCCTCGCTCGTGGTCGTGGCACCGTGAGCAACCAGATGGAATGGGTGGCCGGGCAGCCGCATTTGAAAAGTATTATGAATATTCTAGTTCTTAAAATATATTATTTCTGCCATGTACTACTAACACATGAAAGAAAAACTGTGTCTATGCTTTCTACACATAGCCTAGATTCCATTGTCAATTGTGTAAAAAAAATAATTAAATTAACTATGTACTTAGTTTATATGTATTTATAAAGGGGCCATTAACACAGAGAATTAAACTTTCATTAAATTCACCTAATAAGTGAATATAGGGGCAGTGCCAGGAAAGTCTTGACTGACTCATTGATTTTAAGATTTATAAAGCCATCAAACTCAAATAGTAATATTCTGGGCAGTGTAGACTCTAAACACAAAACAGGAAAAATAATCCAAAGAAAACTATCTATAATGAATAGGCAAAATATACATATAGAATGTAAAATGGTGACCACACAACAAAACAATTACATGGAGGAAACCTATTCAACTGGCCCGTAATGCTTGGGGGAAGAGCCAAGATTTAAGGGCTTTCCTAAAGGCGAGAAGAATTTGGGCTAGTCATATTAGAGGGGGAAGAGATCACTCCAGTCGCAGTGGCAACCACAGAAAAGGCATGTTTCCTCAGTCCCATAAGATGGAAAGATTTAAAAGAAGGCCTAGACTACACCTTCTTGTGGGACCATGTGGGGCAGGTTCTTGAAGAACAATTCCCTCAAATAATATAGGGCCCTATGTAAAATAGCATTTAAACTTTAAATAAATAAAGTTCAAATAAACTTTGAACTGCATCTGGAAACCTATCAGGAGCCACAGCAGCTCACAAAGTAGTAGTGTTACATGGGCAAAACAAGATACGTCCATAATTACCCACACTACTGCGCACTGGAGTAATTGAAGCTTCTGGACAGTTTTGAAAGGCAGCCCCATTTAGAATGCATTACAATAGTCCAATTCGGAGGTAACCAATGTGTGAGTGACCATATCAGGACAAATGCACTAAGATACCCAAGGATCCTTTGTACTTCAGAAGCTTACTTCAGCGAACTGCATTTAAGAGGCCAAGGAATATTATACACATGTATTTCATCAAAACTTTCTGCCACTGAATAAATTTATATTCACAAATATAATACAAAGTTAGATACAAAGTTCAAGGCTGAAGGTGCAGTGAGCTTTATTATTGATCAGGTCAGCCTATTATTGATAGGGAAGAAAAATGCCTCAGATCCCCATATGTCTTCCTTCTCTGTTGTGGTTCCCAACCTCAGACCCTGAGATTCAGATCAGAGTAGGATTCACTTACCTTCCCTACGCTCAAATGTGAGCGCACGCACCACCTCTGCACATGCACACGACCTTCTGTGCATGTGCACTAGTCGCACATTACGTCCAGGCAGAGCTTCCTGCAGTTGCCGCTACCAGTTCGCGTGATCCGGAGAGAACTGGCTAAATCCCACCACTGATCCAGATGGTCCCAACTTTGTTAGTTTACCAAACAGCCTTAAAGACCTCTCTGCTTTCAAAAGTGTTGGTGCAGGATATGACATGGTTTGTAGGATTTTCATATATGGGCAGTTTCCTGACTCAGGCCTATAAATGTACTGCACTGATTATCATTGTTTTATTTACCTGTGTTACTGTTAATATGTTAAATTATTGTTGCTGCTCAAAGTTACACATGGGATAGTACAATATAATTCTTTGAAACAAACAGGTCTTCAGAGGTTTAAAACAGCCACATATTGAAACTGGAAAATACTCTTGGACGGCAAAGGAGTATAATTACAAGGTAGATTTAACAATGCTAGCATATTTGAAAAGGGTAAGGTTACCAGAAGTATTACAAATACCTTTAATAGATTCTTCTTTTATTTTTACTAGTTCTTCATTTTCCATCAGTTGCACTCCATTTTCATTATTAATAGTCTCTTCTGTGACTGCCTCTGATCTAGCTAAAGGGACTGAGTGTTTGGACTGTAATGAAGGGATTTCTTTTTTTCCAGAAGGAATAGATTTTCTCACTATAGCAGTTACCTATAATTTCAATTAAACACAAATAATTTCAATTAAAAATGAACTCCAACGTAATTGATTTTATTCAAGTTAGGCCTTGCCCAACTGTAGACAACTCAGAATGACTCACAATGTAACAATAAACTGTAGTATGATGGTTACAAATAGTTACAAATTCCTTTTTTTGTTTAGATTTTTTTTAGTTCTTTATACCAGTACCCATTTTAAACAGAAAACATATGCAAAATAGAGCATTCCCTTTGAAGACCAAACATTTGAAAGTTATGACATTAAGGACTTAAGCATTTTCAGAAAAAGACCTCAGTCATCTATTCTAACTTCATAAGCACAAGGAAATAACAAGGCTTTTGAAATGATATGATTTTCTTTACATTTTCACAAGTGTAGGGGATGCTTTAAAATTATTATTATCAGAATAAAGACATAAAGAGTTAATAAAGCTTGGCCTAACAAGATAATAAGTAAATATGGGATACATGTAATTTGCCATAATGTAGACTAGCATATAGCTTGTATATTTGTTCATTTGCTTAGAGTTAATATTTTAAAGTATAGCCATATTATTACATATCTAGAGCACAGCCATGTTTGCCCGATATATGACCCCTGTTGAAGAATGACATACACAGCTTCTGGCTTGAGATATGTACCAGGTACTGGATTGAACAGAAAAACAAGATAAGAGAATACCAAGAAGATGAGAACTGAAGTGGGCTGGCTGGGTGCTTAGCAACACAGGCCTAATTAATTTTAAAGGTAGAATAATAGAGTAAGAGGTGGTCAGAAAGCATGTGACTGAACCAGGTCTATCAACTGGGCCTGGCTAGGAGGGAAAAACAGCCAGTGATAGAACTGTATAAAATATGCTGACATCTGTAACTGGGTATGGATTTCTGTTGCTGTGCCAAGCCGAAGTCTCACCACCTCTTTAAATAGTTTTTCTAATAAATCTTACTTCTGGTTGACCCAAGTATTGTGGGAATTTGTTACACATACAAATATATAACTTGAAATAGTGTAAGAGAAATATGGTGCTGATTATAATCAATGAAATAAAAACCTCTTTGTCTAATTATCTTGCAAGAAATATAAAGAAACAATTTTTTCTACTCAGGTATAAAAGATTCCAAGGGCCAAGGAATGTTAATATCCTGAAGGGGTATACTAAAAGACAAGTGTGACAAGGATGATTTAACATAGTCCTTAACAGTATATATGTATGTATGTATGTATGTATGTATGTATGTATGTTCGGTTCTGCAACCCAACAAGAAAAACACAGACTTCAGAGGATAATTAGAACTGCAGAAAAAATAATTGCTACCAACTTGCCTTCCATTGAGGACCTGTATACTGCACGAATCAAGAAGAGGGCCGTGAAAATATTTGCAGATCCCTCGCATCCTGGACATAAACTGTTTCAACTCCTACCCTCAAAACGACGCTATAGAGCACTGCACACCAGAACAACTAGACACAAGAACAGTTTTTTCCCGAAGGCCATCACTCTGCTAAACAAATAATTCCCTCAACACTGTCAGACTATTTACTGAATCTGCACTACTATTAATCGTTTCATAGCTCCCATCACCAATCTCCTTCCACTTATGACTGTATGACTATAACTTGTTGCTGGCAATCCTTATGATTTATATTGATATATTGATCATCAATTGTGTTGTAAATGTTGTACCTTGATGAACGTATCTTTTCTTTTATGTACACTGAGAGCATATGCACCAAGACAAATTCCTTGTGTGTCCAATCACACTTGGCCAATAAAATTCTATTCTATTCTATTCTATGTATGTATGTATGGATGTATTTATTTATTTATTTATTTTTTTATTTAAATTTTTATACCGCCCTTCTCCCAAAGGACTCAGGGCGGTGTACAGCCAAAGATAAAAACAATAAAACAAGTTAAAATATCAATTTAAAAAACATATTCAATAATGGCCGAATTAAAACCATCAATTAACCCAACCTAAAATAACCCATATAAAATTACAAAAAGTTAAAATTTAAAATTTAAAAATCAGGCCAGTCCCGCTTGGATAAATAAGTAAGTTTTTAATTCCTGGCGAAAGGTCCGAAGGTCAGATATTTGGCGCAAACCGGGGGGAAGTTCGTTCCAGAGGGTAGGTGCTCCAACAGAGAAGGCCCTTCCCCTGGGGGCCGCCAGCCGGCATTGCTTGGCGGACGGCACCCAGAGAAGACCCTCTCTTGCTGGCGTGGCGGTTGAGATTCCCAGACTTTTAGTCTTGGGGGATTTCAACTTGCCATCGGCCGGCTTGTCATCAACGGTGATTCAGGAGTTCCAGGCCTCCATGACGGCCTTGGACCTGATTCAAGTAACTGATGGCCCTACACACATTGGGGGAGGCGCGCTAGACTTGATTTTTATCTCTGGTCAGTGGGTAAATGATCTGGATTTAGGAGATGTAGTGAAAGAACCGGTGTCATGGTCAGATCATTTTCTTCTTCGCCTAGACTTTCGGACCGCCGCTCACCACCGCAGGGAGACGGAGCCAACACGTTGGTTCCGTCCCAGGTGCCTGATGGACCCAGAGAGGTTCCTGACGGAGCTTGGGCCGTTCCCTGAGGATCTTGCCCACGGCACGACTGAAGAACTGGTTGCGGCTTGGGAACAGGCCGCGGCTGGGGCTTTGGACCGTGTCGTGCCTTTGCGGCCTCTGACCCGGCGTAGATCTCAATTGGCTCCCTGGTTTTCCGAGGAGCTAAGAGAGATGAAACGCCGGAGAAGACGCCTAGAGAGTACCTGGAGGTCCAGCCGTTCCGAGGCTGATCGGACACTAGTGAGGTCTTTTACTAAGACCTACCTAGTGGCAATGAGGGAGGCGAAACGTTCCTACGTTTCCACCCTCATTGCATCGGCAGATAACCGCCCGGCCGCCCTGTTTCGGGTGACCCGTTCCCTCCTTCATCAGGAGGGACGGGATGACCCCCTACAGGGACGGGCTGAGGAGTTTAACGGTTATCTATACGATAAAATCGTTCAGTTTCGGGATAGCTTGGACAAAGATTGCGATGATCCAACCGGGATGACGGAGACACGTCTTCTTGAAGTTATTTGGGATGAGTTTGATTCTGTGGCTCTCGAGGACGTGGACAGGTTGCTGGGGAGGTTACATGCAACCACATGTTTACTGGACCCGTGTCCTTCCTGGCTAGTGCTGGCTGCTCAGGAAGTGACACGAGGCTGGCTCCAGGGGATTATAAACGCTTCTTTGGTTGAAGGGGTTTTCCCCGCCGCCTTGAAAGAGGTGGTGGTGAGACCTCTCCTGAAGAAGCCTTCCCTGGACCCAGCTATTTTGGGAAATTACCGTCCAGTCTCCAACCTTCGCTTTGTGGCGAAGGTTGTAGAGAGTGTGGTTGCATGGCAGCTCCCCCGGCACCTGGAGGAAACTGTCTATCTAGACCCGTTCCAGTCCAGCTTCCGACCCGGTTACAGCACGGAGACGGCTTTGGTCGCGTTGGTGGATGACCTCTGGAGGGCCAGGGACAGGGGTTGTTCCTCTGCCTTGGTCCTATTAGATCTCTCAGTGGCTTTTGATACCATCGACCATGGTATCTTGCTGCGCCGGTTGGAGGGATTGGGAGTGGGAGGCACCATTTATCGGTGGTTCTCCTCCTATCTCTCTGACCGGTCGCAGACGGTGTTGACAGGGGGGCAGAGGTCGTCCGCGAGGCGCCTCACTTGTGGGGTGCCTCAAGGGTCGATTTTCTCGCCTACCCTGTTCAACATCTATATGAAGCCGCTGGGTGAGGTCATCAGTGGTTTCGGGGTGAGTTATCATCTATACGCTGATGATACTCAGCTGTACTTTTCCACCCCGGACCACCCCAACGAAGCGGTCGAAGTGCTGTCCCGGTGCCTGGAAGCTGTACGGGTCTGGATGGGGAGAAACAGATTCAAGTTCAATCCCTCCAAGACGGAGTGGCTGTGGATGCCGGCACCCCGGTACAGTCAGCTGCATCCGCAGCTGACTGTTGGGGGCGAGTTAGTGGCCCCAAAGGCGGCCGTCTCCAGGAGGGCCTTTTACCAAGTTGGCTTGGTCCGCCAGTTGCGTCCCTTCCTTGACCGGGATGCCTTATGCACAGTCACTCACGCTCTGGTTACGTCTCGGTTGGATTACTGCAATGCTCTCTACATGGGGCTGCCTTTGAGGTGCACCCGGAGGCTGCAGTTAGTCCAGAATGCGGCTGCGCGAGTAGTAATGGGAGCCGCTCGTGGCTCCCACGTAACACCACTGCTCCGTAGTCTGCACTGGCTTCCTGTGGTCTTTCGGGTGCGCTTCAAGATTTTGGTTACTACCTTTAAAGCGCTCCATGGCTTAGGACCCGGGTACTTGCGGGACCGCCTGCTGCTACCCTATGCCTCCC
This sequence comes from Ahaetulla prasina, assembly GCF_028640845.1. Taxonomy (NCBI): domain Eukaryota; kingdom Metazoa; phylum Chordata; class Lepidosauria; order Squamata; family Colubridae; genus Ahaetulla; species Ahaetulla prasina. Next base: position 77,186,494 of record NC_080543.1, on the reverse strand, counting down.
ACCGACCCGTACGCTCTCATAGAGAGGGTCTCCTGAGGGTGCCGTCCGCCAGTGTCGGCTGGCAGCCCCCAGGAGTAGGGCCTTCTCTGTGGGAGCATCTACGCTCTGGAATGAACTCCCCCCTGGCCTACGTCAAGTGCCTGATCTTCGGACCTTCCGTCGTGAGCTAAAAACATTCTTATTTATTCAAGCGGGACTGGCATAATAGTTTGATTTTAAATTGGGGTTTTATTAATATTCTTAAATATTTTAAATTTAATTTTAATTATTAGCCGTTTTGTAATTTTGATATGTTTTAATTTGTTTTAATTGTACATATTTTGTATTTTATCTCCGGCTGTACACCGCCCTGAGTCCTTCGGGAGAAGGGCGGTATAAAAATTTAATTAATAATAATAATAATAATAATAATAATAATAATAATAATAATAATAATAATAATAATAATAATAATGTAACAGCAGGCGGTCCCGTAAGTACCCGGGCCCTAAGCCATGGAGCGCTTTGAAGGTGGTAACCAAAACCTTGAAGCGCACCCGAAAGACCACAGGTAGCCAGTGCAGACTGCGCAGGAGCAGTGTTACCCAGGAGCAGCGTGCAGCTCCCTCGATCACCCGCGCAGCTGCATTCTGGACTAACTGGAGTCTCCGAGTGCACTTCATGGGTACCCCCATGTAGAGAGCATTGTAATAATCCAGACGAGAGGTGACAAGAGCATGAGTAACCGTGCATAAGGCATCCCGGTCCAGAAAGGGACGCAACTGGTGAACCAGGCGAACTTGGTAAAAGGCTCTCCTGGAGACGGCTGCCAAGTGATCTTCAAACGACAGCAGTCCATCCAGGAGAACGCCCAAGTTGCGTACCCTCTCTGTTGGGGCCAGTGACTCGCCCCCAACAGACAGCCGTGGTTGCAGCTGACTGTACCGGGGTGCCGGCATCCACAGCCACTCCGTCTTGGATGGATTGAGTCTGAGTCTGTTTCTCCACATCCAGACCCGTACGGCCTCCAGGCAACGGGACAGCACTTCGACAGCTTCGTTGGGGTGGCCCGGGGTGGAAAAGTACAGCTGAGTGTCATCAGCGTACAGCTGATAACTCACCCTGAAGCCACTGATGACCTCACACAATGGCTTAATGTAGATGTTGAACAGGAGAGGCGAGAGAATCGACCCCTGAGGCACCCCACAAGTAAGGCGCCTCACGGTCGATCTCTGCCCCCCTGTCAACACCGTCTGCGACCGGTCAGAGAGATAGGAGGAGAACCACCGATAAACGGTGCCTCCCACTCCCAAACTCCCCAACCGGCGCAGCAGGATACCATGGTCGATGGTATCAAAAGCCGATGAGAGATCTAACAGGACCAGGGCAGAGGAACAACCCCTATCCCTGGCCCTCCAGAGGTCATCCACCAACGCGACCAAAGCTGTCTCCATGCTATACCCGGACTGGAAGCTGGACTGGAACGGGTCCAGATAGACAGCTTCATCCAGGTACTGGGGAAGCTGCCATGCCACCACACTCTCTACAACCTTCGCCACAAAGCGAAGGTTGGAGACTGGACGGTAATTACCCAAAATAGCTGGGTCCAGGGAAGGCTTCTTAAGGAGGGGTCTCACCACCGCCTCTTTCAAGGCGGCGAAAAAGACCTCCTCCAACAAAGAAACATTTATAATTCCCCGGAGCCAGCCTCGTGTCACCTCCTGAGTGGCCAGCACCAGCCAAGAGTAAACACGTAGTGGCATGTAACCTCCCCAGCAGCCTGTCCATGTCCTCGGGAGCCACAGAATCAAACTCATCCCAAATAACATCAACATCCTATATGCTATATTGAAACATGTTCAAGTGATAATCTTCTTCTATTGAGGTTGCATTCCTACTTCTCTGAGTTTGCATTTTGGCGAAGTCTGGTACTGAAATACTATAAACCCGTGATGGCGAACCTATGGCAAGTATTATATTCTGTGGGTTCCGTAATAATTGAGGCTCCACATATGTTCACACACAACGTTTATTTTTAACTCACAGAGACCAGCAACAACCAAGAAGAGCGCACCCGCTTTGATAGCCCTTTTATACTCGGCTGTCAAAGCGGGAGCCAATCAGAACAGAACACGAAACCATCTCCACCACTAGGGGCCGCCACTGCCGGTGCAGGACATAACACTTCTTTCCCCCTAGCTTGCGCAATTGAAATCCAGGAGATACGCTGGGCGCCGCTTGATTCGGCTGGACCGTTGTAGCCATGGTCACTGGCTGGCCCAACTCCTCAGCCTCTTCTGTGGGGGACTTCTCCGGCCCGGGGACCCCTAGCCCCTCCACCGGCAGAGCAGACAGGGCTTCCTCTCGGTTATCAGGTACAGGGGCTGGGCGTCATATTCCCTTGGAGCTTAGCTCCTCTGCCCGGGATGATTGGGTTGGGCTACCTCCTGGCTCTTCCTGAGTGCCCCACTCTGGCAGCTGCCAGTCCCCGACCTAACGCCGGGCCCTGAGCTGGTCACAATGTCTGCGCCACTCTCTACCCTCACCCAACTCGACCCTGTATGAGCACGGGCCGGTGATTCCCACGATCTTTCCTGGGAACCATAGGGGGTGGCCGCTGTAATTCCGGGCGTACACCGCCTCCCCCAAATCAAATCTCCTGTTTGCCCCCATGGAGTCCAATGGCTGACTAGGTGAGTATTGGGGGTGCAATCTATCAAGTGTGGTCCTCAAACACCTGCCCATGAGTAACTCTGCCGGGCTCTTATTCGTAAGTGGGCACGGCGTGGAATGCTGCCCCAGGAGGTACTCATCCAACCTCTCCTGCCAGCCCCCTGGGCCCGACCTGGCCAATGCCTCTTTCATTGACCGGACTGCTCATTCTGCCCGGCCATTACTGGCCGGATGAAACGGGAAAATGAGAGCATGGCGTATTCCTAGGCCCGCTAAGAATGACTCAAACTGGGCGGACGTTAGCTGTGGCCCAAATGTTTCCCAGGCCTATAGACCAGGGAATAGGAATAAGCCGCCAGGAACACCGACCATCTGGTCATTCTTGGTGATAGTACTTGCAGAGTCTGTCTGTCCCCGGCCAAAAGCCCCAACAGCGGCTTGTGATCGGTAACTAGTTCAAACGGGCGACCATAGAGATAGTCATGGAACCGCTTGACCCCCGCAACCAACGCCAATGCTTCTTTATCCAACTGCGAGTAGTTGCGTTCTGCGGCGGCCAAGGTTTGAGAAAAGAATGCAATCGGGGCTTCCGACCCGTTGGGCAGCCGATGACTCAACACAGCGCCGACCCCATACTGAGACGCATCGCAGGAGAGGACAAGCGGCAGGTTTTCGTTGAACTGTGTAAGAACTGCGTTAGACACCAAGAGTTGCTTGACAGCTTGGAAAGCAGAAGCAGCATTCACACTCCAAACCCAAGGGGACCTGCTATCCAACAGGCAGTGGAGAGGCTCTGCAACCGAAGCCTTGTGTGGCAGAAAGATTGCATAAAAGTTTAAGAGCCCCAGGAATACCTGTAACTCTGACTTGCTGCGGGGTGTCGGCGCATCAAGGATTGCCTTGGTCTTGGCAGTAGTGGGGTGTAAACCCGACCTATCCACTAGGAACCCTAGGAATTCTACCTGGGGCACAGCAACTACACACTTGCTTTTCTTAACTTTGAGCCCCACATCCCTGAACTTAACTAGCACCTGGCTTAGTCTGGACATCAGTTCCGGAGTGCTTGCTGCCGAAACCAACACGTCGTCGAAATACGGCACTACCCCGGGTATTCCGTGGAGTAGGCATTCCATGAGGCATTGGAACAACCCCGGGGCCACACTGACGCCAAATTGGGGGCAGCGGCACTTGAACGCCCCTCGGTGAGTGACAATTGTCTGTGCTGCCGCTGTGGACTCATCCACAGGCAATTGTTGGTATGCCTGTGCTAAGTCAAGCCTCGCGAAGATGGATCCTTGCCCCAAAGAGTGCAGCAGATGCTGAACCACTGGCACTGGATATGCATGGGCTTGCAATGCTCGATTAATGGTTGCCCTATAGTCCGCGCAGATGCGGATTGAACCATCCGCCTTAATGGGAGTCACAATGGGGGTCTCCCATTGGGCATAATCTACTGGTTCTAAAACGCCCTGGGCAATGAGTTTGTCCAATGCTGCATCCACCCTAGGCTTCAGGGCAAATGCCACCCGGCGCGGTTTTAATCTGTGCAGCACCATCCTAGGGTCTAAGTTAAATGAAACAGGCATTCCGGTATATTTTCCCAACTGGCCATCGAATACAGTGGGAAATTCCCTGACCAGTTTATCCAGCTGACTAGCTCCAATCAAGTTAACACCCTGAATCGTCAAACCCAGGGTGTTCTATTTCCCTCCCCCAATACTCCCAAGAAAGAGTCCGTCAAAGGCCTCCTCTTCTTCTTTATGTACATAGATAAATGTCCTGGCCACGTCTACCCACGGGCCTGCCAAGTTTCTGGAGATAACAAGGAAATTATAGATAAGGCCAGAATTACTCACGAATATATTCTTCCCTCCATTGATACAGTTTGCCCGCGCAAATTCATTGTTTTGTCCAAGACAAAAAACCAGGAAGTCCCGCCTCCTATTTATAGTCTCTGCAGATGTCACTGCATGACCATCATTCCTTGGTCTTATCCCAACGCTGCTTCTGCTGCGCGCGCCGGTCACGTCTGCGCAGTCTTGCATCACTCCAAAACTGTTCCTGGGGCGTTGCCAAATCAGAAGAAGGCTCAAGAGAATCAGCCGGCCCCTCCTCCTCCCTTTCAGTGGGTGCCAGGGAGGGAGAGGGCCCAAAAGAAGCAGGGCTTGCCAGGTCTTCTCCCTCACTTTCTGAATCATCCAAATCCAGGAGTCTGGGTCCAGGAACCTGGGTCACAACACAGGGCTTCGAACCAATTAAGCCCCAGAAGACTAGGCAATGAGCCATCTACAACTACCAGTGATAGGCGGCCTACAAATTTCTTGAATTGTACCCTGAATTTCCCACTACCCACAATGGGAATTGGCCGTCCCTGATAGTCTTTTAATAACAGCGCACAAGGCTTCAGACGCTTCTTAGCGATAGTAGGCACCAGACGCTTTATCGTGCTCCAGGAGACAATGGAAGTTGCAGATCCGGTATCAACTTCCATCAGGCATGGCCGCCCTTCAATCAGGACGGAAATTCGGATTTTCTGCTGGACCGGTTCCTCAGATTGCCACCTGACCCCTGTTCCTCCCATCTCATCACAGAAAATGGCATAGCAGTCATCCTGCGGCCTCCTGGATCTCAGGTGAGGTCGTCTTCCAAGAGAAGGGCCGGCTGACGGAACCCTCTCAGGCTGGACTGATTGGCAAACCCGGGCAATATGGCCCTGTCGGCCGCAACGGCGGCAAATTGCGTCTTTGAAATTACAGGTGGCTTGCATATGATTTCCCCCATACCCAAAACAGCCAGTCAAAGGGAGGCTATCTCCCGCATGAGTATTTGGTTTCTTAACCTCTTTAAGGAGATGGACAGCGTCTTCCTCCTCCTCCTCCTCATATAGTGGATCAGCTTCGCTGAAATGAATTGTTGCTCCTTTCGCTATCTGCGGGCTCTGCCCTCGAGGCATATCAGCTAATGAGAGGGTGGCCAGCTCTGAGGCATATGCCTCATCTAATGCCATCTGAAATGTGAGGTCCTGCTTAGCGATGAGACGCCGCTTGAGGCGTTCATCCCGGACACCGCTGACGAGCCGGTCCAAAAGGTAATCATCCAGATCAACAAATTTACAATGGCGCGCCACTTTCCGTAAAGCGGCTACATACTGGTTTATCGATTCCCCCTCAGCCTGATCCCTATGGTAAAACAGCTGCCGCTGGGCAATTCTGGAGGATGCCGGGGCGTAATGTCTTTTTAGTTTAGCCATGAAGTCATCCCAAGTCCCTGCATGAATTGACTGAGGGGCCATCAATGTCATGGCTGTCTCAAACATTTCTGCCCCACAGAAACCCAGGAAATAAGCACGCTTCCTTTCACTAGATAGGTTTGTATACTCATTGGCAATAAGAAAGCATTCAAAACGGGCTACAAACGCCTCCCACGATTCGGTCGCTGGGTTAAAAGGCACAAAGTTCTGAGGCGATGCCATGGTTTGCTCTGTAGGACAGGGATCTGAATATCTCTGAGGAGAAATTCACACTTTGGCTCGTTCAGCAGCTCAGCAACTCACGTACTTTCCTCAGTCCTCGTTGCCAGTATTATATTCTGTGGGTTCCGTAATAATTGAGGCTCCACATATGTTCACACACAACGTTTATTTTTAACTCACAGAGACCAGCAACAACCAAGAAGAGTGTGCCCGCTTTGACAGCCCTTTTATACGCGGCTGTCAAAGCGGGAGCCAATCAGAACAGAACAAGAAACCATCTCCACCACTAGGGGCCGCCACTGCTGGTGCAGGACATAACAGCAAGTGTGCCGGAAGTGGCACACAGAGCCATTTCTCCGGGCATGCAGAGACATGGCCCGTTGCTCTTCCGGGTTCTGGTGCATAAGCCAGCATGCCGCAAACCAGAAGAGCAGCTGCCCATTGCACATGCGTGCTTCAGGAAGATGATCTTCCTGTTTCCAGAGTGCACATGTGCACCAGCCAGCTGGTCTGGTTTCTGGCATGCATGCACATGCAAAGACTGGCAACAGGCACACCTGCCAAAACATACAGAGAGGGGATCCCGGCGGTCGCTTCCTAAGGGAGCAGAGCAAAGTAAGCCGGGGCTTCCCTCCCTCCCTGCCCACGCGGGCTTCTTGTGCGGTTCCAGGTGGTCTGGAGCACTGGTGGACCAGCAGCCAGTGAGGGTGGGGTGGTGGTGGTGGGCTGCCTGTGCAGATGACCCCGTGGCCTGGACTCCTCCCTGCTGGAAGCCGTCATTCCCCGGCCGGCAGCAGCGCTCTCAGCCCCGCCACCTTGGCAGTACCATGCACCAGCCAGGGAAGCTCAGAACATAATGGCCTGCCTGAGTTCCTCCCCGCTGGGAGCCGCAGGCTGAGCAGGTGTGGCTGACAGGGCTTTGGCAGCCAGTGGGGGGGGATGGGCTGCCCACACAGATGATCCTGTGGTCACCATAAAAGCAGGGCCGAAATGCCCCTCTTGGCTCATTCCACCAGCCGCGCGGGTCGTCTAGGCTGCGTTCCTCCTGAGCAGGGGGAGCTGCAGGGGGAGGGCAACCAGCTGGCTCAGGTGCACAGGGCAGCATTTGCTGACAGGGCAGGCAGCTGCCCAGCCTGCGGCTCATTCCCTGGCGTACGGCCAGAGAGCCTGGCTTGGATGGCAGCGCAGCAGCTGGGATCGAGTGCGGATTGGGCCCGTCAGCAAGCCCCTGCCATGCCCAATGCTAACCAAAAACACTATTGCCACAATCTCCACTGCCTGGAGATCTCCGCTGCCTACCCGATTACAAAAATTGGGCTTCCAGAGGAAAAACAAGAGCATCATAGTTTCTCGCGCTGCGCAGGTGTAAGGCAAGGTGGCTAGCCGCTCTGCCTGCCCCTTCTCCAGATGACCCAAGCAGAGGGCAGTTGGTTTCTTCTTCTGGCCTAGGAGGGGCCAGTTTGCGGGCCCAGTTACCGGCAAGTAACAAGCAGAGGCTGCTGGTTGGAGCGAGGGGAACTACAATTCTGGCCTGCCGCAGCTGCAAGTACCAAGGCATAGCTAGAATTAGAAGAAAAGGCTGCGTGGCTATGGCGGAAAGAACCAGAGCAATACCCGGCAGCTTGGATGAGAAGGCGCAAGCGAGGCAGCAGCTGCTCTCACCGGTAACTGAGCCCACCACGCCAATTTGCAGGCTCAGTTACCAACAAGAGCAGTTGCTGCCTCGCTCGTGGGTGCAAGGTGACGCACCGTTTCCAGGCCAGTTTGGACAGGGACCTGAGAACTGCACGAGGACAGCTCATCGAAAGAACTATGGCAGAGTCTTGCTGCTTTTATCTGCTGCCTTGCCTCTGGGAAAGGCCCCCCCTCCTCTCCCCTTCCCCTTCCAGACTTTTCCAAACACCTGGGCCAGGCCAGGCCCCGATTGAGGAGGCTCAGACTGTATCCTGCGGCTTGCATAAACCACTCCCTCCCCTTTCAAAATAGCCACCCAGCACTTCTCTCGGGTGCCCAGGGCCGGCAAACAGCTCTTCTTTCGAGAAGCGTGTGTTGGGGGGTAGAGGCAGGCGCACCGGTGGAGACAGGCTTTGGTTGTTAGTTCTGCTGTGACCCCGAACCCTTGCCAGGACTCCTCCCCACTGGGTGCCATGCTTCCCGGCAAGCGCCCTGCGTTTTTGCTGCCTCCGTTGGAGCCTGATTCCAGAAGCGGCCCGCGGAAGTCAGGACTCGGTTGGTGAAGCAGACACTGTGCAGGAGGCGTAAAGCAAGGCGCTGCCACCTGAAAATACTGTTGCTGCGATCTTGGCAAGAGGTTTCGGGCGGCAGGGCTGCAATCCCCTCCCCAAATTTCAGGCGGCAGATCTAGCCAGGAGGAAAGAGAAAGTGAGTGTGCGGAGAAGGAGGAGGAGGACGCCCGACTCTGCAATGTGTATTTCCAGGGAGGAAAGCTTTCTCCTGCCTTCTGTGCCTTCTCCGATCTCCATACTCCCCCCACCATCAAGTCCTAGCTTTCTCCTGCCTTCTCCGATCTCCAAACTTCCCCCGCCCTCAGGTACTACCTTTCTCCTGCCTTCTCCGAATTCCACACTTTTTTGCTTTTTTTTACATTTATATCCCGCCCTTCTCACAAGACTCAGGGCGGCTTACATTGTGTAAGGCAATAGTGTCATTCTATTTGTATATTTACAAAGTCAACTTATTGCCCCCCCAACAATTTGGGTCCTCATTTTACCCACCTTATAAAGGATGGAAGGCTGAGTCAACCTTGGGCCTGGTAGGACTCGAGCCTGCAGTAATTGCAAGCAGCTGTGTTTTAATAACAGGCTATCTTACAGCCTGAGCCACCACGGCCCTTTCCTCCCCCATCAAGTCCTACGTTTCTCCGAATCTATTTCAAGCAACACATTATACAATCTCTTTATATGCTCCTGGGTCTGATTTCTAATTTGCTTTATTAAGTTTTCCTCCCTTTGCATTATACCAATTTTTTGATCTTCTTTCCATCTAGCACTTAGTTGCCTATATTGAAACCAAGTATATTTCCTCCCTTCATTTAATACCTGTAAAGATTTTAATTGCAAGCTACCTCCTTCAGCATATAAAAGTTCTTTATAAGTAATCGTTTCCTGTTTCTGTTCTATATTTATATTCTCTATTGCATGTCTGGGGCTTGCCCATATAGGAATCTTAGAGTCTAATTTATAGGAATATTTTTTCCAGACACACAAAAGAGCACTTCTCAACACATGACTCTTAAAAGCCCTATCCACTTTTTTTTTTCATAAAATAAATACGCATGCCATCCATATAGTAAGTCATAACCTTCTATATTCAAAATTCTTTCCTCCGTTAAATTAAACCAGTCACTTATTACTGAAAGGGCTACTGCTTCATAATATAGCTTAAAATTAGGCATTTTTAGGCCTCCTCTTTCCCGTGAGTCCTGAATTATTTTCATTTTAACCCTTGCCTTTTTATCTTGCCATATAAATTTGTTAATCCCAATCTGCCATTCCTCCAAATTTTTATCTTTCTTGATTATTGGTATCATCTGGAACAGAAATAAAAATCTAAGCAACACATTCATTTTAATAGCCGCTATCCTTCCCAATAGCGATAGCTGCAGTTTTTTCCAGGCGTTCATGTCTTTCTGAACTTTTTGCCATAGCAACTCATAATTATTCTTATAAAGTTTCCTGTTCGATGAGCTAATATAAACCCCTAAATATTTAACCTTTTTTACCACCTCAAATCCTGTTATCTCCTCTAATTTTTATTTCTGTTGTTTAGACATATTTTTGATTATCACTTTTGGTATTTGGTAAAGGATTGTATGATAAAATGGGCACAGAATATTCAGGAACCAATAATGTTGGTAACATGGGAGAAAATCTGGGTTAGAAATGTTAAGTTTACACAAGCACAGAATCTAAGGGAAAATTTTTATAAGATGTTTTATAGATGGCACTTAGATCCCAAAAAATTATCATGTATGTACCCTGATATCCAAGCAAAATGTTGGAGATGTGACTGATGAAACTACATATTTTCATATTTGGTGGACCTGCAAGAAAATTAAGGCCTTTTGGATAAGAATTTGGTGGATTATTCAAAATGTCTTGAAGAAGAAGATAAAGTTCCTGCCGCAATTTTTCCTGTTGGGAATTATAACGGATTGTACAGTGACTGAGATTAAATTGATTTTGAACTTAATAACAGCAGCAAGGCTGCTGATTGGACAATATTGGGGGGGGAAAGAATTACCTACAATAGAAGAATGGATATTGAAAGTTACTAACTTGGCTGAGATGGCTAAAATCTCAGCCTTTTTGAAAGACAATACGCAGGAAAGATATTTAATTGAATGGAAAAAATGGATTGATTATTTACAAAACAGATATCAGATTAAGAGATATCAGACTGCTTTGAATAATTAGGATGTATTATTTTAGAATGTAATGGGGGAGGTTAGGAAATGAAAAGACTCGGATGAGGTTAATTGGATTAGAAGGGAAAATTTTACTCTGTTTGGTTCATGTATAACAATACCTTGTAATTGACCCAGGAAGCCGGGGAGGGTGAAGGGAGGAGGGGGGGGTTGAGGGGGGAGGGGGGGAAAAGGGGGGGAAATATTTTTGTTTGTTAAAACGTTTTCAATAAAAAAAAAGTCCTACGTTTCTCCTGCCTTCTTTGCTTTCTCCGATCTCCACACTTCCCCTCCCCCATCAAGTCCTAGGTTTCTCCTGCCTTCTGTGCCTTTTCCGGGGAAGCCTAGCACCCAGCGGGGAGGAGTCCAGGCAAGGTTCAGGGTCACAGCAGAACTAACAACCAAAGCCCGTCTCTGCCGGCGCGCCTGCCTTTACCCCCCCCCCCAACACACACTTTTCGGAAGAAGAGCTGCCACCTCGCTCATGCCTTCTCATCCAAGCTGCCGGGTATTGCTCCGGTTTTTTTCGCCATAGCCACACAGCCTTTTTTTCCAATTCTAGCTATGCCTTGGCACTCGCAGCCACGGCAGACCAGAATTGTAGTCCCCCTCGCTCCAACCAGCAGCCTCTGCTCACATCAAGGAACCAGCAGCCGGGCAGGAGGAGGACAAGGATGGATGCAAGGTGACACGCTGCTTCCAGCCCAATCTGGCTGGTGGGTGGGTGAGCAGGCAGCCCTCAGGGAAGAGCGCTACACTGGGTGACACATCTCCCGGTTTCAGGCTGCATGCAGGGCCCGAGGTGGAGGGGTGAACTTCCGCAGCTGGCGCATGGTGCTGCCGAGGTGGGGGGGGGCGAGAGTGCTGCCGCCGGCTGGGGAACAGCTGTCATGCCAGGGAACTGGCCAGTAGTCTTCCGTTATGAGGCACACCGGCCCTCTTGGAAAAAGTGGGGCGCGCACATGCACAGTGCGGGGCGCATGCGCACAGGGAGTGTGATGGTTGGTCATGCGCACATGCATAAATGGGGGCGCCAATTGCATTATGGGTGCTGGCACGCGGGAGCGCTCGTGCGCTCAGACTTTTGGCACGCAACACCAAAAAGGTTCGCCATCACTGCTACAAACAATCTGTGCTTCAACAGAAATGTGCATTGGTTTAAAACAAACTTCAGGGAAATTAATAAAAGAAATGTCCCCTACAATAGCAAGCCTATTTAATTTGGTGGGCAAAATAAAATTGTACTGGCATCCAAAGGTACATTTTTTTCCAATTTGATGACTAAATAAATTACACCAGTTTTATTTTCCACTTGTTAGAACAACAAATAAAATCAAAGTACCAACAACATCAAAAATCTAGAAAGCTAAAAAACAACACTTCCATTTCAGAGCATTACCTTGGAATCTTCGGATTGCACAGAAAAAGGATTTAATGGTGTTCCAACAATTCTCCTTTTTTTAAGCACTGGAACTGGTGGTACTATATGAACAGGCTATAGAGAACACAGATGTTGATACTGCTTTAATATAACTTCCAAAATAAAGAGTCTTATCTCTTCCTCACTGATACATACTCTCAGAAATATCATCTTCCCCTCGTCCCCATACACTTGCACAAAGCATCAGACAGAAATGGATGCAAAATAATGAATAAATGCAATCTTCTACTAGAACCACCTTTTAATAACTGAAGCTCCCCTTTTACAGTCTGCAGCAGGCAAATCCAATTTCTATTAAGCATATTTTCACATTTGAATAAAAATAAACCATATAAAAATAAACCAAGATACCTGACTTATAATTAAATAGAATTTTGAACTCATTTATCAAATTTATATCTGAATTTTCTTCAAAATATCTCAAGAAACAGTTGTACAGTTGCAAAACAATATTCTCGCTTTATAACCTCTACCCCACAAATGGGTCTTGTCTCCTACCCTTGGCTCTCCTCCTCCTCCAGGCTTCTACCTCTGCCCATTTAACTCCAGCTTTCCTCCTCGGCTGGCCCTCACCCACCCATTCGTCCTGGCCAATGGGCCTGTCAGCTTGCTTCAGATCAATGTTTAAGAAAATAAAGACCCAACTCCATCATTTTGAAGAAATTGGTAATTTTTACTAAACACGTCAGATTGCAAATGAAGCTAACTGAAAGTATACTAAAACCACAGATGTCATATCCTCTCCTGAACCCTCCTCCCACTAGAGTTCAGTTATAATCCAATGTTGTCTTCCTCCTTGGCCACGTGTAGTTTCACTTCCGATATTCTCCCTCTGTCAGACTTCTGGATGAAATGTGAAGCAGGCAACTCCCGTTACATTCACGCGCCAAATCACTTCAAACGTCTGTTTGAGAGACTATCTCCCTCCCCCACACATGCAATGTCAGCCGAATGCTGGCAACAGTACAAACCTCCCCCCTCCTCCATAAATCATGTAAGACATTCAGTAAGAAGAAAACCTTTAATGAAGTAATAAAACAGTAAAACAGTCTAGTAGGAGAAATACGCTTAAATAAAGCGGAGGCTGACATTTGGCCCTCCTTCGAAAAAAGGATGTTAGTCCTGGAAACGATAGGTTAGGTCCATCATGAAGAGTGCACTCATGCGAATGGGCTAAGAATCAGTCATCCTTGTTTAAGGCTTCCTTGAGCAAGTTGGTGAGATCTTCTAGTAGTGCCACATCGGTACGTGCTTGGCTTTGTGCTTGGCTACGGGTAATTGCCGGGGCAACTAGTTGTTGAACTGGGAGTATAGGGCGTGCTACTTCCTTGCGAGTAATGTTGTACTGAGGCAAATGGGAAACGGCATCCACCAGAAAGTTCTTTCCCCCAGGAATGTATCGCAAGGAAAAATTAAAACGTTAAAGTATTGGGCCCATCGAGCTTGTTTTGGCGATAGTTTTCTGGGAGTTTTTAGGGCCTCTAAGTTTTTATGATCAGTCCACACCTCGAAAAAGTGTTTGGCCCCCTCCAAGAATTGTCTCCATGTTCAGATAGCCCAGTGCACTGCAAAAGCTTCTTTCTCCCAGATGGCCCATCTCTGCTCTGTTTCAGTGAGCTTACGAGATGTGCACGCGCACGGTTGAAGCTCACCTTTAGCATTATTTTGGAGTAAAACTGCTCCAACTGCTACATCGCTAGCATCTGCTTGAACCACGAATGGGGACTCCATGTCAGGGTGCTTGAGGACCGGCTCGGCGGCAAACAATCACTTCAATTTTTCAAAAGTGGCCTTACACTCCATTGACCACTCCAGTGGTAAGGAAGGTTTGGGTTTAATATTCCCTTTTGTTTTGAGGAGATCGGTGATTGGCAGGGCAATGTCAGCAAATGAGGGAATGAACTGACGATAAAAGTTAGCAAAACCCAGGAAGCTTTGTAACTGTTTGCGGGTGCGAGGGGGTGCCCACTCTAATACTGCCTGGACTTTTGCAGGGTCTAACTCCAAACCTTCAGGGGAAATACGGTATCCCAGATAATCAATTTTCGTTTGATGAAATTCACATTTATAAAATTTTGCATAAAGCTCAGCGGCTAGTAATTTTTTGAGTACTGCTCTTAATAGCTTTACATACTCCTCCTCTGTGTAGATAAGTATGTCACCAAGATAAACAAGAACCCCTTTAAACGACTTCCGGTCTCTGTGTAGATAAGTATGTCACCAAGATAAACAAGAACCCCTTTAAACGACTTCCGGTGGCGCCACCTTCTTCACTGAGTTCCTAATTAAGGGGCTCCGTACTGAACATCGTAAAAGCCAGGAAAAGCTGGCTTTAATCTCTTTCCCTGGATGAAAGGGAAAAGATAAGAGCTGCAGGGGTGTGGTGGTAGACCTCCCCAGGGGCTTTGTTTTTAATTAAGCAGAGCCCTGAGGGTCGAGAGTCCCATAAATATTCCTGCCAAGCTCCGACTTCAGTGCGTGCCTGCAAAAGCAGGAAAAGAAGAAAGTGTCCATCTCTGCTAATTGTCTTAACTTTATGGATTTCTATAAGCAGACGGAATGAGCTCGAGTGAACAATTACTGGATTGCAAGTATTTTTGATTTCCTGACTTCTACCCTTTTAAAAAGAGAAACTTTTTTTTTCTTTGTTTCAACTGACTCTTTAAGATGGCGCCTGAAAGGGAGTGAAAGAATGGAATTCTAAACAGCCTGTGTAACTAAGAAGCTAAGAAATGTTATCTGTGGATTTTAATGAAGTGAAGTGAGCTCTCCTATACTTAAAGGGGAAAAGAGAAGTTTCTAGACTTATATTTTGTGAATTTTAAAAACTGAAATGGCTACTAAGCCACCTAAGACTGGGGGTAGAAGGGGTTCTGAACCAGCTTTAGAAGATTTGATTAAAGAACAAGGGAAAGTCTTTGAAGAAAAGTTTAAGGAGATAATGGATAATAATGAGAAAATAAGAGAGGAAATAAAAGAGAATAATAAAAAAATAAGAGAAGATATTTTGATGGCTTTCCAAGGTTTGGCAAAAAGACTGGAGGTGGTGGAGGAGGAGGTGCAAGAAATTGCTCAGTCAAATCAGCAAATAGAAAATAGAATGGGGGGAATGCAAATTAAATTGGACAAAAATGAAGATCAAGTGGTGGTGATGCAGTATAGAATGATGGAAGGAGCTCTAAGAATTAGGGGCTTGAATGAGGAGAAAGGGGAAGATTTAAAAAAAAATTTATCAGAAGCTCTGGCTGAATTTATTGAACTTGATCCACAAGAGGTTGCTTATCAAATTGACAAAATTTATAGAGTTAATTCCTGGATTGCTAGGCAGAAGAAACTTCCTAGAGACATTGTGGTTTATTTTTTGAAAAGAACAGTGAAAAATCAAATTTTGCAAGTTGCATTTCAGAAAAACTTGAAAATAGGGGAACAGGAGCTGAAGGTTTTGAAAGAGATTCCTCCCAAGATGTTAAGGGATAGAAAGGACTTTACATTTTTTACACAAGAACTTAAGAAATACCAGATTCAATTTAGATGGGAGGTTCCAGTTGGTTTGACAGTGTATTATCAAGGAAGGAGATATCGTATTGATACAGTGCTTAAGGCCAAAGATTTTCTTTCCACCGTGCTGAAACTTGAAGTAGAAATAATAGAGAAAAGAATTCAAGAGACTCAAATGGGTGTGGAAGCTGAGGTGATTTCAGTGATGTTACCATCTGAGGAACAACCAAAAGAACAAAGACTGACGAAGGGAGCCCTTAAGCGTAAAGAAAAGGAGCAACAAACTCAAAGTAAAGTTCAGGATTCTGCTACAGAAGCGGTGGGAGGAGCACGGCCGAAGATACGGGAGGACGATCTTCAGCTGATCGCTCAAAAGCTTCAGCAGGCCAGTAATGGCAAATAAAATCTTGACCTGGAATGTCAATGGTTTGAATTCAGCTCAGAAGAGAAGAAAAATATTTCATTATTTGAAACAATTTAGAAATGATGTAATTTGTTTACAAGAAACGCATATTAAACTATCAGATCAAAAGTACTTAATAAACTCAAAGTTAGGTAAACATTTTGTTGCTTCTGCTTTGGACAAAAAACATGGCATAGTGGTTTATTTGAGAAAAGATATACCAGCCAAGTTAATAGAGGCAGATATTCATGGAAGATGTATTGCTATTGAACTTACAATAGAAACAAAAAAGACCCTTTTGTTTGGTATATATGCACTCAATCAGCAACAAGAAAAATTTTATAGAATGTTGTATGATAAGTTGATTCTATGGGATTATAAATCGTGTATTATATTGGGAGATTGGAATGGAGTAATAGATACACGAGAGGACAAGAGAACTTTTTCTAAGAAGATACCTGCACATGCAAAGCTGCCTAAATCCCTTTTTGACATGATAGAAGATTTTGAGTTGAGAGATGTATGGAGACTGCGGAATTTGGAGGAAAGAGACTATACTTTTTTCTCTGATAGGCATCAATCCTTCTCACGTATTGATTTTATTTTAATTTCTAACGACTTGCTTTTTAAGGTGAAGAAAACTAAGATATTTCCAAGATGTTTGTCTGATCATAGTCCTGTTTGGATGGAATTGCAATATGGAAAAGAAGGTAGAAGAACTTGAAAATTAAATGAAAATTTGTTTAGATATCAGGATAATGTAATTCAATGTAAAAAGCAGATGAAAGAATTTTTTGATTATAATTTGAATAACGAAACATCGATAGAAATGGTTTGGGACGCTAGTAAAGCTTTTATGAGAGGTGTATTAATATATATTAATAATAGACAGAGAAATAAGCAACAAAGACAGCGTAGGTATTTAGAAGAGGAAATTTATAAGAAACAACAATTATTAATACATAACCCGCATGATCAAAAACTTAAAGATGCAATAAAGTTATTACAGAATCAATTTAATATGATAATAGCTGATCAGGTGGCAACAAATATACAATATGCCAAACATAATACTTTTTGTAATGCAAATAGACCTGGTAGATGGTTAGCATATACCTTAAGGAAAAGACAAAAACAACGTACTATAGAAAAAATAGAATATAAAGGTAAAGAGAGATACCAACAGGATAAAATTAAAAAAGCTTTTTTAGAATATTATACAAATTTATATCTTAAAGATAATATATTGAACAGGGATATTGATAATTATTTGAAGGAATATAAGGTTAAAAATTTAACTTTAGAACAAACGGATGAACTGAATCGGCCTATAACTTCTGAAGAAATTATTTTGGTAATTAAACAATTAAAAATGGGGAAAACTCCTGGTACGGATGGGCTTACAGTTAGTTATTATAGGAATTTACAGGATGAGATGTTAGGTCCACTTAAGGAATTATTTAATCAGATACAAATAGGAGGGGGAATTCCCCCCTCATGGAGAACCTCTTTTATTTCATTGATACCAAAAGAGGAACAGGATTGTTCTAAACCTGGGAACTATAGGCCAATCTCGCTTTTAAATAATGATTATAAGATTTTTGTTAAAATAATAGCTAATAGATTAATGTTGATTTTGCAGCGAAGAATTCATAATGATCAATCTGGATTTATAAAAGGGAGACAGATGAGGAATAATGTTAGGCAGATTGTTAATTTACTGGAGTATTTAGAAAAGAAAATTTTTATTCCAGCAGCATTTATTTTTCTTGATGCAGAGAAAGCTTTTGATCGATTGCATTGGAATTTTTTATTTAAATTAATAGAAAAGATGTGATTTGTTTACAAGAAGCATATTAAACTATCAGATCAAAAGTACTTAATAAACTCAAAGTTAGGTAAACATTTTGTTGCTTCTGCTTTGGACAAAAAACATGGCATAGTGGTTTATTTGAGAAAAGATATACCAGCCAAGTTAATAGAGGCAGATATTCACGGAAGATATATTGCTATTGAACTTACAATAGAAACAAAAAAGACCCTTTTGTTTGGTATATATGCACCCAATCAGCAACAAGAAAAATTTTATAGAATGTTGTATGATAAGTTGATTCTATGGGATTATAAATCGTGTATTATATTGGGAGATTGGAATGGAGTAATAGATACACGAAAGGACAAGAGAACTTTTTCTAAGAAGATACCTGCACATGCAAAGCTGCCTAAATCCTTTTTGACATGATAGAAGATTTTGAGTTGAGAGATATATGGAGACTGCGGAATTTGGAGGAAAGAGACTATACTTTTTTCTCTGATAGGCATCAATCCTTCTCACGTATTGATTTTATTTTAATTTCTAATGACTTGCTTTTTAAGGTGAAGAAAACTAAGATATTTCCAAGATGTTTGTCTGATCATAGTCCTGTTTGGATGGAATTGCAATATGGAAAAGAAGGTAGAAGAACTTGGAGATTAAATGAAAATTTGTTTAGATATCAGGATAATGTAAATCAATGTAAAAAGCAGATGAAAGAATTTTTTGATTATAATTTGAATAACGAAACATCAATAGAAATGATTTGGGACGCTAGTAAAGCTTTTATGAGAGGTGTATTAATATATATTAATAATAGACAGAGAAATAAGCAACAAAGACAGCGTAGGTATTTAGAAGAGGAAATTTATAAGAAACAACAATTATTAATACATAACCCGCATGATCAAAAACTTAAAGATGCAATAAAGTTATTACAGAATCAATTTAATATGATAATGGCTGATCAGGTGGCAACAAATATACAATATGCCAAACATAATACTTTTTGTAATGCAAATAGACCTGGTAGATGGTTAGCATATACCTTAAGGAAAAGACAAAAACAACGTACTATAGAAAAAATAGAATATAAAGGTAAAGAGAGATACCAACAGGATAAAATTAAAAAAGCTTTTTTAGAATATTATACAAATTTATATCTTAAAGATAATATATTGAACAGGGATATTGATAATTATTTGAAGGAATATAAGGTTAAAAATTTAACTTTAGAACAAACGGATGAACTGAATCGGCCTATAACTTCTGAAGAAATTATTTTGGTAATTAAACAATTAAAAATGGGGAAAACTCCTGGTACGGATGGGCTTACAGTTAGTTATTATAGGAATTTACAGGATGAGATGTTAGGTCCACTTAAGGAATTATTTAATCAGATACAAATAGGAGGGGGAATTCCCCCCTCATGGAGAACCTCTTTTATTTCATTGATACCAAAAGAGGAACAGGATTGTTCTAAACCTGGGAACTATAGGCCAATCTCGCTTTTAAATAATGATTATAAGATTTTTGTTAAAATAATAGCTAATAGATTAATGTTGATTTTGCAGCGAAGAATTCATAATGATCAATCTGGATTTATAAAAGGGAGACAGATGAGGAATAATGTTAGGCAGATTGTTAATTTACTGGAGTATTTAGAAAAGAAAATTTTTATTCCAGCAGCATTTATTTTTCTCGATGCAGAGAAAGCTTTTGATCGATTGCATTGGGATTTTTTATTTAAATTAATAGAAAAGATGCAATTTGGAGATGGTTTTTTAAGAATAATTAGGGCAATTTATGGAGAGCAAACAGCACAGATTATAATCAATGGTAGCTTAACAGAACCTTTTAAGATTGCGAAAGGAACAAGACAGGGATGTCCTTTATCACCATTATTGTTTATTTTAACTCTAGAACCATTATTGGATAAAATACGAGAAGTAAAGGAGATAGAGGGAATTAAAGTTAGACAACATGAATATAAGCTGAGAGCTTTTGCAGATGACCTGGTGATTACTTTATCAAACCCTATAAACTCTAGTAAATCTTTGTTGGAAATAATTGATCAATATGGGAAGGTTTCAGGGTTTAAGGTAAATCAGAAAAAAGACAAAAGTGATAATAAAAAATATGGCCAGACAACAGAAAGAAAAACTAGAGGAAATAACAGGATTTGAAATTGTAAAGAAGGTTAAATACTTAGGGGTTTATATTACATCGTCAAATGTGAAATTGTATAAGAATAACTATGAGGTTTTATGGCAAAAGTTCAGAAGGAGTTGATTGTTTGGAAAAATTGCAATTATCTTTGCTGGGAGAATAGCTGCTATTAAAATGAATGTTTTACCTAGATTTTTATTCCTCTTTCAGATGATACCAATAATTAAGAAAGATAAGAATCTTGAGGAATGGCAGAAGGAATTAATAAATTTATATGGGAAGGTAAAAAGCTAGGGTTAAAATGAAAATAATTCAAGATTCTCGGAAAGGGAGGTTTAAAATGCCCAATTTTAAATTATACTATGAAGCAGCTGCTCTCTGCAATAAGTGATTGGTTTAATTTAACGGAGGAAGAATTTTGAATATAGAAGGTTATGACTTGCTATATGGATGGCATGCATATTTAATTTATGACAAAAAGTGGATAAGGCCTTTAAAAATCATGTGTTAAGATCTGCTCTTCTGCGTGTTTGGAAAAATACTCTTATAAACTAAATTATAAGGTTCCTATATGGGCAAGTCCTAGACATACAATAGAGAATATAAATATACAACAGAATCAGGAAATGATTACATATAAAGATCTTTTGTATACTGAAAGAGGTAATTTGCAATTAAAATCTCTGCACGTACTAAAAGAAGAAGGGAAAAATTATACTTGGTTTCAATATGAGCAACTACGTGCTAGATGGAAGGAAGATCAGAAAATTGGTATAGAGCAGAACGAGGGAAATTTGGTAAAGCAAATTAGAAATCAGTCTCAGGAGCATATAAAGAGATTGTATAATGTGTTACTTGAAATAGATTCTGAAAGGGACTTGGTAAAGGACTGTATGATAAAGTGGGCACAAAATTTTCAGGAGCCATTATTATTGGAAACTTGGGAAAAAATTTGGGTTAGAAATGTTAAATTCACGCAGGCACAGAATCTGAGGGAAATTTTTTATAAAATGTTTTATAGATGGCATTTAGATCCTAAAAAATTATCGTGTATGTATCCAGATATGCAAGCAAAATGTTGGAGATGTAATTGTGATGATGCTACATATTTTCACATTTGGTGGACTTGTAAGGATATAAAGGCCTTTTGGATAAAAATTTGGTGGATCTTACAAAATGTTTTGAAAAAGAAGATAAAGTTCCTGCCGCAATTTTTTTTGTTGGGAATTATTACGGACTGTACAGTAATTGAGACTAAATTGATTTTAAATCTAATAACAGCAGCAAGATTACTAATAGGACAATACTGGAAGAAAAAAGAACTACCTACAATAGAAGAATGGATATTGAAAGTTGCCAATTTGGCTGAGATGGCGAAGATATCAGCCTTTTTGAAAGACAATACACAAGAAAGATACTTAAAGGAATGGAAAAAATGGATTGACTATATTCAAAGTAGATATCAGACTAAGAGTTATCAGATTGTTTTTGAATGATTATGATGTATTATTTTTGTTTGTTTTTGGGGGAAGTTAGGAATTGATGATTGTAGGGGTATAATTATGTTGGGACGAAAATTTTTTTAGCATATGTTTGTTTTATTTTTAACTATACCTTGTGCTCGTTCCGGGAAGTCGGGGGGGGGGAGGGGGGTTGTGAAGGGAGGGGGGAGGGGAGGTGGGGGGAAAGGGGGAAAAAAATTTCTGTAAAACTTTTTGAATAAAAAAAAAAAAGAACCCCTTTAAACAAATGTTCATGGAGCACTTCATTTATTAGCTGCATGAAAACTGCTGGGGCCCCTTGCAACCCAAATGGTATGACTTGGAAATGAAAGCAACCAAGGGGACAATTGAACGCCGTTTTCCATTCATCCCCTTCTTTTATGCGCACTCTGTAATACGCTTCCCATAAGTCCAGTTTGTTGAAGAACTTTCCTTTGGCCAAGTGGGCGACCATGTCCTTCATAAGAGGCATGGTGTATACATTTTCCACACACACCTAGTTGAGATTTCTATAATCTACTATTAAGCGAAAAGTGCCATCTTTCTTTTCCCGGAACATGACTGGGACTGCAACCCAAGGCCTAGCCGGTTGAATGAATCCTCGCTCCAAATTTTTAGCTTTAGTTCCATTTTCTCCACCACCTCGGGGCTCATGATACATCGGGTACACCCAGAGTCTAAGAGGGTTAGCATTTCCCCCTGCATTCCCGAGGATGGGACACACAGTTTTACTGGAATGGTAAAGGGCCCCCTTTCCAACTCACCAGGAGATCTTCGTCTGATTCCAAAGATAGCTCGCTGTCATCTGACCCAGAAGGAGTCCCAAGTTCCTCCTTGATGGGAGGACTGTTCTTGGTGACATCTGCTCCCCTCTTTGCGACCTCTCGCATTTTAGGTTCCGCCTACACCGTTGCTTTTCTGCAACTAGGGGTCGTCTTTGGCACCAGCTTTGCGCGACAATCAGCCGCTCGGTGGCCCTCCCTTCCACATCTGAAACAGCCTGTGGGTTTCTTCTTCTCACCTTCCGCTGCAGCAGAATCCTTGGCCGGTTCTCTGTGGAACTGAGTTGGGGTCTGCTTCCAAGCACGATCACTTCACAGGTGGTCCTTGGCTAGGTCGATCTCCATTTCTGCTGCCAGGGTGTACCAGCCATGCAAGGTAGTCGGGGATGCTTGGGCTCTGCACAACTTATATAAATCCCCGTTTAGGCCATCTTTATATATGTCCAAAAGAGCCACTTCCAACCACCCTCTCATGAGAGGCACCAGATCGCTGAACTCTTGTTTGTAGTCAGCCACTGGTCTCCTCCCTTGTCTGATGGACCTCATGTGAATCTTGGCCTTCTGCTCTGCCAAGGGGTTCTCAAATCTCATTCTCAGGGCTGCCATAAAGTGGTGGTAGTTCCTCGAGAGGGGAATTCTCTTGGTACAAGGACACGTACCAGGAAGCCGTCCTTCCACTCAAGACTTGGGTCACGCTTCTCACTTTAGAGGCTTCTGACAGATAATCTTCACCCCATTCTTGCATGTGGCTGTCCACCATAGCCTGGAATAACCCTAATTCCTTAGGGACTCCATCAAACTTCCCGGGAATTGCGGGAATTTTAGGTTTTATCCCTCTGCAAGGCAACATTTGTGCAGCAGGGGTCCCCCAGCCTCTTATCAAAATCTGCAGCCCCTGGAAAACGCAGCTCAGGCTCTCATTCCTCCAGAATTTCTCTGCTGTATGCTGCTCCCCCGGTGGCTGACAAAAATTCTGTTTCCACTTCTTCCCCCTCCCTCCAGGGATTCTGGGTGGGGACCTCATACCTTTCACGGTCTATCTGTCGCTCTATCACCTCACGATACAGTCTGACGGCTTCTGCGATTTGTAACTCATCCTTAATTAACTGTTCACGTTGCCAATCTGAGAGTTTCTTTTTCTGCTTATGTTTAGTAACTCCGGATTGTAGTTCCCCCGGGTCTGGAACTTTTCCAAAATCCAGTTTGGCCTTCTCCCATCTCTCCTCTATTTGTAGTTTCTCCAACCACTCTGCAGAAATTCCTGAATACTTGGGAGGGCCCGATGTGGCTGCCAAGCCTGCTCCCATCTCCTCCGGCTCATCTTCTGGGATTGGCTTTCTCCCCAGAAAAGATTCCTTATCAGCTCCTCTGGAATAGTCCTGGGATGAGATGTCTGCCAGCTGCTCATTATCAGCTCTGCATTCATGCTCCGACATCGTTAAGAAAAACTTTTCAGTCCCCTAGGTTGTGATCCTGGATGACTGATTTTTGGCAGTTCTGCTTAATGTCAGCTTGCATCAGATCAATGTTTAAGAAAATAAAGACCCAACTTCATCATTTTGAAGAAATTGGTAATTTTTACTAAACATGTCAGATTGCAAACGAAGCTAAGCCAGAACTGAAAGTATACTAAAACCACAGATGTCATATCCTCTCCTGAACCCTCCTCCCACTAGAGTTCAAACAGTTATAATCCAATGTCGTCTTCCTCCTTGGCCACGTGTAGTTTCACTTCCGATATTCTCCCTCTGTCAATCTTCTGGATGGAATGTGAAGCAGGCAACTCCCGTTACATTCACGCGCCAAATCAGTTCAAATGTCCGTTTGAAAGACTATCTCCCTCCCCCACACATGCAATGTCAGCCGAACGCTGGCAACAGTACAAACCTCCCCCCTCCTCCATAAATCATGTAAGACTTTCAGTAAGAAGAAAACCTTTAATGAAGTAATAAAACAGTAAAGCAGTCTAGTAGGAGAAATACACTTAAATAAAACGGAGGCTGACAGGGCCTCTGCCCCTTTCCATGTCCCATTCGCCAAAACACCATTTGTCCCAAGCAGTGGTGGGGTGCAAATTTTTTAACAATCGGTTCTTGGCCCTAATGACTGGCTGGGTGGGCGTGGCCAACTCGATGTCACGTACGTCGAGGAGTACTTCACCTTGCCCACTCTCTCATGACTGTGGGGATGCTGCAACGGTCTTAAGTGTGGAAAACAGTCATGTCACTTTTTTCAGTGCCCTTGTAACTTTGAATGGTCACTAAATGAACTGTTGTAAGTCAAGTATTACCTGTACAAAAATACAAAAAGCTTCTTTGCTTGCAAAAAGCTGTCCTAAATACCAGTCATTAGATTAGAAATGTGTTGTGACTCCGGCTCCTGAGCCTATCCTCATGGAGGAGGATGACTCTGAGAGTTAGAGGGAGGAGCCGACAAGGCCTCCCTCTCCAGGTTCCTCCTTTCTGGCAACGCCTCAGGTGCCAGCTGAAGGCCAGGAAGAAGGCGTGTCGGAGCCCCCACAGACAGAGGGTGAGGAGGATCAATTTTGGATTGATCCCAGGCAGCGTCGGAAGGAGAAGCGTGCACAGCAAAGGAAAAGGTGTGGCAGGCCCAGAGATTGCTGAGCCATACCCCACAGGGGATAAAAGCGGGTGGAGTTGCTCTGTAGCCCCTGTGACGGACATAAATCGGATTGGTTGTTTTTGAGTTAAGGCCTGGACTTTGTGAAGGAATTATTCTGTGAACTCTTGGCTGCCCCGGCAACGGCAAGTGGACTCCCGTCTCTGACAGTGATAAGGAACTTGGCAGGCATTTGAACTGTAGCTGCCAAGTCTTTTATCCATAAAGGAAATTCAGGTCGGTTGTAGAATAAATGAGTTAGATACTTGCTTCTGCGTTCTTCTATGAGGTGGGGAGGGGGACAGAACAAAAAGGGGGAATACACACTGAAGATCAATGAGTCACAGCGGTCATGGCCATTCTGTCTGAATACTTTCCTTTTCCTTAGCAATACCTGCAACCTGGAGTTACAAATCAGGCAGGTTGCCAGGGCACATTGAGGAATTAAAATAGTTAAAATACAAGGATAACTATCAATAGCCAAGTTACTCTTGCTCATAAAGTGAAACCCTTTAGCAGAGAGGTCATTTAAGCTCTCCAGAAAGTGGGTGGGCATATTTGGGCTACAAAATACAGAGCTAAAGAGACAAATTAACAAATTAACATCTTGAGTAAAAGTTAATTCCATTCTTCCTTTGTTCAGACCTTTCTATAATGTTCCATGTTACTATGGCACTACATGATACATAGTACATACTACAATGTGCCATGTTACTATGCCATATTATCATGAGAGAAAACTAAAACAAACTGGAAGAAGGATCCACTTATTATCAGTAGCAATCATGTGTCTTGCCCACTCCGAAACAATGCAAGAGAATTCTGTCCCAAAAGTGCTTTTTTCAAGAGGCAGCTGGACTTTCTGGAAACAAAGAAAGTCCAGTTGCCTCTTGAAAAAAGCACCTTTGGAACAACCATGACCTGGATGACTGAAGAATCCGCATAAAAAAGACTCCATTAGATCCATCTGCACCACTTAAAGATACCAGCTGGTCTCACTCACCTCACAAGATATCCTTAAGTAATTATCCAGATTTAAGGAAAGATCACATGCCCCCAGAAAGGCAGTAAAAAAATCAGACAGAATGCCAAGCTTGCATCCTGCCTCTCAGCCATTTCTTCCATGGCTATGCCAACCCTTCTGTAAATAGCTGTTCCAGCTGTGTTGGAAGTATACTCCAAAAAGCTTAAAACAACCCTTTAACAATCTTTAAGAAAGTCAAGACCCAGGTATAAAAGCCAATCATGTGGTGACTTCCTTCCTGCTGCTGCGGTGAAGCCAGTTGGGTTTGGTTGGAAGGTGGGGAGGGGTGGGGGAGGGAGGAAGGAAGAAAGGAAGGAGAAAAGAAAGAAAGAGGAAGGGAGGGACGGAAGGGAAGGGAAAGTGAATGAGATATGGAGGGAGGGAGGGAGGGAGGGAGGGAGGGAGGGAGGGAGGGAGGGAGGGAGGGAGGGAGAGAGAGAGAGAGAGAGAGAGAGAGAGAGAGAGAGAGAGAGAAAGGAGAGGAAAGAAGGACTACAAACCCAGGCATTAAATGCAGCTTCAGAAGACGCTTTGAAACAGCACAACAATCCAGAGCTGGAAGGGACCTCAGAGGTCATCTAGTCCAACCCGTCCAACCCCAAAATGTTGGGCTCAGTTGTGGACCATCTTTCCAAGTTGAGGACCATCTTTCTCCCTCTGCATGGCAGCCTTGTCCTAGTAAACTCCTTCCCTTTTCTGGGAATTTTCCTCTAGAGGCAGCAAAATAATGGCAGCCAGATGATATAAGGTCTCCTGCTCAAGCAGGGGGTTGGACTAGATGACCTCCTAGGTCCTTTCCAGCCCTGGATTGCTGTCCTGTGTCAAAGAATCTTCTGAAGCTGCGTCTAGTGCCAGGGTTTATGGTCCTTCCTTCCTCTCCTTTTTCTCTCTCTCTTCCTCCCTTCCTCCATCCATCCATCCATCTATCATTCACTTTCCCTTCCTTCCTTCCCTCCCTTTCTTTCTTTTTCTTTCCCTTCCTTCTCTTCCTCTTTATCTGCCTTTTCTTCCTTTCTTTTTCTTCCTTATTTTCCCTCTTTTTTGCCTTTCCCTTTTCTTTTTCTTTCTTTCTCTTTCTTTCCCTTCCTTCTCTTCCTCTTTCTTATTTATCTGCCCCTTTTCTTCCTTTCCTTTTCTTCCTTTCCCTCTTTTTTCTTGCCTTTCCCCTTTCTTTTTCTTTCTTTCTTTCTTCCTTCCTTCCTTTCACTTTCCTTTCCCTCCCTCCTTTCTTTCTTCTTTTTTTCTTTCTCTCTTCCCTTTTAACCAAACCAAGCCGGCCTCACCGCAGCAGCGTAGGAGGGGTCCGCACACACATGGCAGCCAGGAAGGAAGTTGCCACCTGATTGGATGGCGGCTAACTGTCCCATGCATGGGGACATGGGACGGACAGGTGGAGGCCCATTGGTCAGGTGAATGGGCGGGGGAGGGCCAGCCAAGGAGGAAAGCTGGAGTTAAATGGGCAAAGGCAGAAGCTCGGAAGAGGTGCAGCCAAGGGTAGGAGACCGAAGGTCCCATTCCGTCTACAAATACATACAACATACATTTCCTACCTTAGCATTCAGATCTTGCAAAATGTCACCTAGTAAATCATCTTTAGAGAGATCAATTGCTTTCTGCAAAGGAAAATATAGGTTTTCCATGAACTTTTGAAGATTTTCCAAACCCGTTCAAGATAAGCAATGATATACTTTACCTTAATTTCAGAAAACAAGAAATAATTAATAGGGAGTTGACTGTAAGATCGGTGGCGTTATAAATGTTTTAAATAAATAAATAAAATGGAAAAAACTTGAGAGAACAATATACAATTTCAAACTATATATTTTATGCAAATTAAAACTTACATCAGCATTTTTCTTGCCAGTATTAACCATGAACATGGATTTAATAGTGTTTGGCTTTGATACCAGTGTCTTCTTCAATTTGTTTTTGTCATATGTGGAAGCTGTATCTTTTCTTCCTGGTAATAATAAAAAAATTAAAACATTGAAATCTATTCATCAGGAATCATTTTTAAAAAATCTAAAACCAATCTTGAGTGCAATGTTAAATCATAGTGTAGTGTTGCAAATACGGACTGAGGCTTCTCTTACTTCCATTCTATTGGTTATTAAGCACTTATGCAGCACTTATGTTTTTGTCACCACTGTACAAATACTGAACAATAAAATCTGTGCCCTGTACCTTCTTTGTCATCTAACTGATCTTGAACAAAAAGTAATGGGAATGGGAATGGAAAAGGAACAATCTGCCATTATGTTCTTTCTGACAGGCAAAGCAGCAAGACATCTAAGGATTCATTATTCCCAGGCCAAATCATGAGAATGAATTTCCAGCACCTCACAAACTAAACCTCCCTCCTCAAAATGCTTGGTAGAATAATGTGAAAGGGTCTGTGGATGAGGACAAAATGCATACAAGAGAATAACTATTGCAAAAAAAGAGGAAAAGGAGTTGCAAAATATGTAATCAAATAGAACTAGAGGAAAATGAACAGTTTTTCAGGACTTCCGGCGGCTTCCGTCTTCCCCGGAGGATGCCTGAAAAGGCGCCCCGAACCGAGATCCTGTAAAAGCTGGTGAAACAGCGAAGAACAGCTGTTAGCCAGCTTCAAAGCTTTCTCTGGGTGAAAGAGAATAGCGAAGAGCAGCTGGAGAGCAGAAGATTGCCCCAGGGGCTCTGCTTTGTTATGCGGAGCCTTGGAGGGGAGCCTGCCTAACCCAGCCCTGCTCCGGACTCGGCTCGATCCTGCTAATTAGGCAGGACAAGAGGAAGACGTCCACCTCTGCTCAATTGATTCTGTTTTGAATGCTGGATGCAGACAGGACAAATATAAGTGATCGATTACTGGGGAAGCAAGAAGAGAGCTGACTTCTACTTCTTTCAAAAAAAGGAAAAAACTTTTTCTCACTTTAAATTAGTGAAGGAAAAATTGGCGTCTGAGAGGAAGTGGATTGGGGGTTGCTTGTGAGAGAAAGCGAAGTTCGTCTTTGTGGATTTTAGCTGAATTGAAGCTCTCCATAGGAAGCAAGGTGAAAGTTTTTATTTTACAACTTTAATTTGAGACTTCATTTAAATTAGAATGGCTTCTAAGCCACCTAAAGTCCCCATATCGAGGAGGGGGTCTGAATCTAACCTGGAAGAACAGAACAGAGTTTCTGAAGAAAGGTTTAAGGAACTTATGAATAATATTTATGAGGTGAAGGACCAGCTTAGAGAGGAAATTAAAGAGAATAATAAACAAATTAGAGAAGATTTATTGATGGCATTTCAAGGTTTGGCAAAGAATTTGGAAGTAATAGAAGATAAAGTTGAAGAAATTAGCCAAACAAATCAGTATTTGGAAAATATAACTGCAAAATAAAGTGGATAAAAATGAAGATCATGTGGTAGTGTTACAACATAGGGCGATGGAGAAGGCTTTGAGAATTAGGGGCCTTCAAGAACAGAAGGAAGAAGATCTTAAAAAGGTTATTTCAGAAGCTCTAGCTGAAATGTTAGGATTGGACCCTCAAGATGTTCCTTTTCAAATTGATAAGGCATATAGAGTTAATTCATGGGTAGCGAGGCAGAAAAAGCTCCCAAGAGACATTGTAATTTACTTTTTGACCACCACAATGAGAAATCAGATTTTGCAAGTTACATACCAAAAGAAATTACAAATAGGAGAACAGGAGGTGTTGGTCCTGAAAGAGATTCCTGCTAAAATGTTAAAGGATAGGAGGGATTTTAGATTTTTTACACAAGAGCTCAAGGAACTTCAGATTCAATACAGATGGGAGGTGCCAATTGGTTTAACAGTGTTTTTTCAGGGTAGGAGATACTGAATTGATACAGAGCTTAAAGCAAAAGATTTTCTTTTTAATGTGTTGAAAGTGGATGTAAATAAAAGTGGATAAAAGTCTTCAAGAGGGACAAATGAGAGAGGAGGTTGAAACAGCACCTGTGAGGTCATTATCTCAAGAACAACCTCAAGAACAAAGAAGACAAGGGGAGCTATTAGGCGTAAGGAGAAAGAGGAACAACTACAAAGAAAAGAACGGGATATTACTTCTGAAGCCGTGGGAGGAGCTAGGCTGAAGAGTGAGTTTTCAGCTGATTGCTCAAAGGCTTCGAGAAGCCAGTGATGGCAAATAAATTCTTGACATGGAATGTTAATGGTTTGAACTCAGCACAGAAAAGAAGAAAAATATTTCATCATTTGAAACAATTTAAAAATGATGTGATTTGTTTGCAAGAGACACATATTAAATTATCAGATCAGAAATATTTGATTAATTCAAAATTAGGTAAACATTTTGTTTCTTCATCTCCGAATAAGAAAAATGGTATATAGCGATATATTTGAAATTAAATATACCAGCTAAATTAATCGAAGCGGATACTCAAGGAAGATATATAGCTATTGAATTGGTATTAGAAGGAAAAAAGACACTTTTGATTGGTATTTACGCACCTAATCAAGAAAAAATTTATAAATTGTTACATGAAAATTTGACTTCTTGGGATTATAAAACGTTTATTATATTAGGAGATTTGAATGGTGTAATGGATATTAAAAAAGACAAAAAAACTCTTTCTAAGAAAATTCCTACGCATGCAAGATTGCCCAAATCTTGTTTTGAGATGATGGAAGATCTTGAGTTGAGAGATATTTGGAGAATACAGAATTTTGAAGATAGAGATTACACTTATTTTTCAGAATGACATCAATCTTTTTCACGTATTGATTTTGTATTAATTAGTAATGACTTGCTTTCTAGGGTTAAGAAAATGAAGATATTTCAAAGATGTTTAACTGATCATAGTCCAGTATGGATGGAATTGCAACAAGAAGGAGGCAGAAGATCATGGAGAATAAATGAGAATTTGTTTAAATATGAGTATAATGTAAATCAATGTAAAAAACAAATGAAAGAATTTTTTGATTATAATTTGAATAGGGGAACATCAATAGAAATGGTTTGGGACGCAAGTAAGGCCTTTATGAAAGGAATCCTAATATATATGAACAATAGACAAAGGAGAAAACTACAAAAACAGCGTAGGTATTTAGAAGAGGAAATTCAGAGGAAACAACAATTATTGTACATAACCCATATGATTCAAAAACTAGGGATGCAATAAAGACAAAAGAAAGAAAATGAACAGTTTTGAAGGTAAGATGTTTTGGAAGTGGGTAAAGAAAGTTAAACAATTATTCTGCCAGAGTAGATAAAAATAAAAAATAATGAAATTGTATGGGATGAAACTAAAACACAGGAATCTAGGAAGAAACATTCTAGATATCAATAGATATAACAGCATTATGCTGAGGGCAGAATTGAAACAGGTATTACATTACTGTACAATAGAATACTGATGTAATGAAAGGTATAAAATGCTGCAGAATAGTATGACTACATATTTAGATGATATTAGAGAAATATTAAAATATGGATGCAGTTTGCTTATGGAGTGGCTGTATGTTGTAAATCTGGATGCTACATACAGTACGAGCAATACACTGCGTGCACAATTATTAGGCAAGTTGTATTTTGGAGGATTAATTTCATTATTGAAAAACTATAGTGCTCTTGGTCAATCCAAAAACCGCAAACCTGAATATTTAAGAAAGAAAAAGTGAGATTTTGGCTTTCCTAGGAGAATATCTATGTGTAAACAATTAGTGGGCAACTAAGAGTGCACCTAAATGAAAAATGAAAAACTGCCCATCTCACTCGTTTATTTGCATCTGTTAAAGTGAGAATAATAAACAAACAACTCAAAATGTACAAATAAACATTTCTGACATTTCAAAAAAAATAATCAGTGATCAATATAGCCAGCCTTCTTTTCAATAAGTCATAAGCCTTCCATTCATGGAGTCCATCACTTTCTTGATCTATTGACAGTGAACTTTTTGTGCAGTAGCAACCACAGCCTCCCAGACACTGTTCAGAGGTGTACTGTTTTCCTTCACTGTAAATCTCCCATTTAAGATAGACCCACAAATACTCAATAGGGTTTAAGTCAAGTGAGGAAGGAGGCCATGTCATTATTCTTTTATCGTTAAGGTATTTACTGGAATGGAGTGGAATACTTTGATCCATGTGATGGAGCACTGTCCTGCATAAAAATCATAGTCTTCTTGAAAGATGACGGCCTTGGACCTGATTCAAGTAACTGATGGCCCTACACACATCGGGGGAGGCGCGCTAGATTTGATTTTTATCTCTGGTCAGTGGGTAAATGATCTGGATTTAGGAGATATAGTGAAAGAACCGTTGTCATGGTCAGATCATTTTCTCCTTCGCCTAGACTTTCGAACCGCTGCTCACCACCGCAGGGAGACGGAGCCGATGCGTTGGTTCCGTCCCAGGCGCCTGATGGACCGGAGAGGTTCCTGGCGGAGCTTGGGCGTTTCCTGAGGATCTTACCCACGGCACGACTGAAGAACTAGTTGCGGCTTGGGAACGGGCGCGGCTGGGGCTTTGGACCGTGTCGCGCCTTTGCGGCCTCTGACCCGGCGCAGATCTCAATTGGCTCCTGGTTCTCCGGGAGCTGAGAGAGATGAACGCCGGAGAAGGCGCCTAGAGAGTGTTTGGAGGTCCAGCCGTTCCGAGGCTGATCGGACACTAGTGAGGTCCTTTACTAGGACCTACCTAGTGGCAATGAGGAGGCGAAACGTTCCTCGTTTCCACCCTCATTGCATCGGCAGATAACCGCCCGGCCGCCCTGTTTGGTGACCCGTTCCTCCTTCAACAGGAGGGACGGATGACCCCTGCAGGGACGAGCTGAGGAGTTTAACGGTTATCTATCGATAAAATCGTTCAACCGTGATGGTTTGGATCATGATTGCGATGATTCAGCCGAGGCGGCAGAGACTCGTCTTGTTGAGGTTATTTGGGATGAGTTTGAGTCTGTGGCTCTCGGGGCGTGGACAGGTTGCTGGGGAGGTTGAATGCAACTTCCTGTCTACTGGACCCGTGCCCTTCCTGGTTAGTACTGGCTGCTCAGGAAGTGACACGAGGCTGGCTCCAGGGGATTATAAATGCTTCTTTGGTTGAAGGGGTTTTCCCCACCGCCTTGAAGGAGGCGGTGGTGAGACCTCTCCTGAAGAAGCCTTCCCTGGACCCAGCTATTTTGGGTAATTATCGTCCAGTCTCAACCTTCGCTTTTAGCGAAGGTTGTAGAAAATGTGGTTGCATGGCAGCTTCCCCGGCACCTGGAGGAAGCTGTCTATCTAGACCCGTTCCAGTCCGGCTTCCGACCCGGTTACAGCACGGAGACGGCTTTGGTCGCGTTGGTAGATGACCTCTGGAGGGCCAGGGACAGGGGTTGTTCCTCTGCCTTGGTCCTATTAGACCTCTCAGCGGCTTTTGATACCATCGACCATGGTATCTTGCTGCGCCGGTTGGAGGGGTTGGGAGTGGGAGGCACCGTTTATCGGTGGTTCTCCTCCTATCTCTCCGACCGGCCGCAGACGGTGTTGACAGGGGGGCAGAGGTCGTCCTCGAGGTGCCTCACTTGTGGGGTACCGCAGGGGTCGATTCTCTCGCCTACCCTGTTCAACATCTATATGAAGCCGCTGGGTGAGGTCATCAGTGGTTTGGGTGAGTTATCATCTGTCGCTGATGATACTCAGCTGTACTTTTCACCCGGACCACCCCAATGAAGCGGTCGAAGTGCTGTCCCGGTGCCTGGAAGCCGTACGGGTCTGGAGGGGGAGAAACAGACTCAAGCTCAATCCCTCCAAGACGGAGTGGCTGTGGATGCCGGCACCCCGGTACAGTCAGCTGCACCCGCAGCTGACTGTTGAAGCGAGTTAGTGGCCCCAAAGGAGGTGGTTCGCAACTTGGGTGTCCTCCTGGATGGTCGGCTGTCCTTTGATGAACATCTGGCGGCCGTCACCAGGAGGGCCTTTACCAAGTTTGCTTGGTTGCCAGTTCGTCCCTTCCTTGACCGGGATGCCTTATGCACGGTCACTCACGCTCTGGTTACGTCTCGGCTGGATTATTGCAATGCTCTCTACATGGGGCTGCCCTTGAGGTGCACCCGGAGGCTACAGTTAGTCAGAATGCAGCTGCGCGGTGGTAGGGAGCCGTTCCTGGCTCCCATGTAACACCACTGCTCCGTAGTCTGCACTGGCTTCCTGTGGTCTTTCGGGTGCGCTTCAAGATTCTGGTTACCACCTTTAAAGCGCTCCATGGCTTAGGACCCGGTACTTACGAGACCGCCTGCTGCTACCTTATGCCTCCCACCGACCCGTCGCTCTCACAGAGGGCCTTCTCAGGGTGCCGTCCGCCAAACAATGTCGGCTGGCGGCCCCAGGAGTAGGGCCTTCTCTGTGGGAGCACCAACACTCTGGAGCGAACTCCCCTGGCTTCGTCAAGTGCCTGATCTTGGACCTTCGTCGTGAGCTTAAAACATATTTATTCATTCAAGCAGGACTGGCATAAATAGCTGTTTTAAATTGGGGTTTTAATAATATTTTAAATTTTTAAATGTTTTAATAATCGGCCACATAGTAATAGTTCTTTTTAAATTCTTTTAATTGTATATATTCCGTGTTTTATTTTGGCTGTACACCGCCCTGAGTCCTTCGGGAGAAGGGCGGTATAGAAATTTAATAAAATAAATAAAATAAATAAAGATGCAGACTTTTTCCTGTACCACTGCTTGAAGAAAGTGTCTTCTAAAAATTGGCAGGAGGATTGGGAGTTGAGTCGGTCTTCAATCCAAAAAGGTCCAACTAGCTCATCTTTCATAATACCAGCCATTCCAGTACCCCACTTCCATCTTGCTGGAGTCTGAGTCAAAGTGGAGCTCTGTGCCTATTACTGATCCAGCCACAGGCCCATCCATCTGGTCCGTCAGGAGTCACTGTCATCTCATCTGTATTTTGAAAAATCTGTCTTCAGATATTTTTTGGGCCCAGTCTTGCCGTTTCAACTTATGTGTCTTGTTCAGTGGTGGTCGGGTTTCAGCCTTCCGGATCTTGGCCATGTCTGAGCATTGAACACCTTGTACTCCAGGTAGCTTGAAGTTCTGGAATATAACAGCACTGGAGGATAATGGGTTCCTGGTAGCTTCATGTTTGATTCTTCCTAAATCTTTAGCAGTTAATGTGTGTCTTCTTTTCTCAACACATTTCTTGTGACCTTGTTAACTATCTGCAACAAAATGTTTGATGGTTCTGTGATCATGTTCCAATATCTCAGCAATTTTAAGACACTGCCTCCCTTTGAAAGACTTTTTACAATGTTTGACTTTTCAGAGTCAGTTAAATCTCTTTCTTTGGCCCATTTTGCCTGAGGAAAAGAAGTTGCCTAATAATTATGAAAACCTTGATATAGGGTGTTGATTTCCTCAGGCCACATTCCTCAGGCCTCCCTCATTGCACTAATACACAATTTGGTTTGCATGGTTTCTAGCAAGTTTTTCTTTGCAAGGATTCCTGTTTGTGCCCCATAAAGAATTTGCGCCAATGTTTTGTCCTCAAAAAGTTTTAAGGCCGCAGGTACTAATTGACCTCCGCCTGTATAAAAGAAATGTTTAATTGCATTTGAGGACCTATTGGCTGCTTGCAATGTCTGCTCCAGGTGTGCCTTCCATGTCCCTTGCGAGTGGAAGACCACCCCAAGGTATCTAAACGTCCTAACCTGTTCCAATCTGTGTCCTTCAACTTTCCAGAGTCTTGTCTGGGTCTTTTAGCAAAAACTAAAATTTTTGATTTATCAAAGTTAAGGACCAACTTGTTCTGTCTATAAAAGCCAAGTGTTGCCCTAATTTCTCTCTTCAGACCTATGGGAGTTAATGTCTAAATGGGACCCAAGTAGCTGTTTTCCCTCCCTGGTGTCATAGATGTATGAGTGCTGCCAGCATTGCTACAGAGGTTGAAGGAGTGAGGGTTCAGCCTGTCAGTGCTCAGACCATACGTCGCACGCTGCATCAAATTGGTCTGCATGGCTGTCGTCCCAGAAGGAAGCCTCTTCTAAAGATGATGCACAAGAAAGCCCACAAATGATTTGCTGCAGACAAGTAGACTTAGGACATGGATTCCTGGAACCATGTCCTGTGGTCCAATGAGACCAATATAAACTTATTTGGTTCAGATGGTGTCAAGCGTATGTGGCAGTAACCAGGTGAGAAGTACAAAGACAAGTGTGTCTTGCCTACAGTCAAGCATGGTGGTGGGAATGTCATGGTCTGGGGCTGCATGAGTGCTGCCGGTACTGGGGAGCTACAGTTCATTGAGGGAACCATGAAAGCCAACATGTACTGTGACATACTGAAGCAGAGCATGATCCCCTCCCTTCGGAGACTGGGCTGCAGGGCAGTATTCCAACATGATAACAACCCCAAACACACCTCCAAAACGACCACTGCCTTGCTAAAGAAGCTGAGGATAAAGGTGATGGACTGCCCAAGCAGACCTAAACCCTACTGAGCATCTGTGGAGCATCCTGAAACGGAAGGTGGAGGTGCACAAGGTCTCTAACATCCACCAGCTTCATGACATCATCATGGAGGAATGGAAGAGGACTCCAGTGGCAACCTGTGAAGCTCTGGTGAACTCTATGCCCAAGAGGGTTAAGGCAGTACTGGAAAATAATGGTGGCCACACAAAATATTGACACTTTGGGCCCCGTTTGGACATTATCACTTAGGGGTGTACTCATTTTTGTTGCCAGCAGTTTAGATATTAATGGCTGTGTGTTGCATTATTTTGAGGGGACAGCATATTTACACTGTTATACAAGCTATATACTCTCTACTTTACATTGTAGTAAAATGTCATTTCTTCAGTGTTGTCACATGAAAAGATATACTTAAATATTTATAAAATGTGAGGGGCTGTACTCCTGTGACATACTGTATATTGGAGAAAGTTGCTGAAAAAAATGTACTCACGTTTCTCGTCAGAATTAAGAGCATCGTCTTCTAAGTCTTCATCAAAAATTTCCCTGCCATCTTCTACATAACCAACCCCATCTATGAAAAAATGTCACTCTTTACAACCAAGTCACTATATTTATATTTTGCATTAAAAGTTATACTTAGGAAGGCAAATTAATCCAGGTTCACTCAATTTTTCCATCATTTTGCAGTGATAAAATAACAAACCTGTGGTTTTTCAAACTAAACTACAATTACTATTTTCCATAACCACTCAGCAGACTGGCTGTGATAATGGTTAGATGGCTGGGATAGTTTAGGGAGATCCATGTTCCAATTTCTTAAGTTATCTTTCACTAATCACTATCATCAGTCTATCTAAAAGGCTTGTTTTAAAGATAAAATTAAAAATGAAATAATATATATTCTTAGAAGATGCTAAACTGTAAAATACAAAGATACAAATGCATTTTATAATCTATTGGCTCACTCTCACAAATAAAAATCAACCTGTAATTTCTAATTCTTGACATTTCTCATATTCTTGACATTGCACAGTACATAATATTAGAAGAAATTATTTACTTTCTGTTAACCATCTTAAAATGTAGACACAAATGACTTGGTAGCTGATAACTTAGAAAAAAAACCTTGGCTGCAGCACAACCAGCTATAAAAATCATGCCAAATAAGCAGGCGATGTAGTCATTAAGCAAATCAGATAGTCATTACATTAATCCAGCTTCTCCGAATAACTTGTTTGTTGGAAGACCCATGAGAAGATCAAAAATAGTGATCATATGACCCCGGATGCTGCAACCATCATAAATACATACTCATTGCTAGCACTTGAATTTTGATCACATGACTGTGGGGACGCTGCAACAGTCATAAGTGTGAGGACTGATTGTAAGTCACTTTTTTCAGCACTGTTGCAACTTCAAATAGTTGCTAAATGAATGGTTGCAAATTTAAGATCTACCAGTAGTTACAGTTTTTTCTATTATTATAAGAAATATTCACTTATTTTAGATTTCTTTAAAAAATTTAATGACAAGAGGCTAAACCAATTGTTCTCTCACTATGCCTGTTTTGAGAGAATTCTTCCTTTGTTCTTAATATTACAGTTGAGGTATCAGAACAGTAACCAGAATAACAGATTCAGGCAGTGTTGTTATATAAATCAAATTGAATCCATTGCCAGAACAACAGCTCAGTTAATGCCACTAACTGATATTCATTAGCTTCCCTTTAGATCTGCAGAAGAGATTCAGGCAAATTCTATAAAGCAGTTATTTTTAAAAATAACAAAGTTTGTTTAAATCACACTGCCAGAAAATGAATGGAAAAACAGTTTTAGTATCAGCCCAAAGATTTAAAAAAACCAATTTTACAAACCATCATCCACAATCCAGTCATCATCCTGGCGTTCTCTGACAATCTTAGAATATTGTTCTTCATCAATTTCTTCATAAATGCCTGTAAATTCCTCAACCTACAAAAAGAAAATAATTACAACTTTTTAAAAAACAACAAAGAAAGTAAGATTTTGATATTCTGACATTACTGGGATATTTATTGAAATAGATATGCCTAACCAAGCTGCAGCAACTTTTTGACCTTCGCTGATCTCAGAAGCTAAATAGAATACCAGTTCCTAAAACTGAGTTAACAAATAAATGTAGATAAATTCTCATAAAAAATGTGTGTGGACACATTCACTCACAAAACAATATGGTAATTACATATCTACATTGATTAAAAAAAGAAAACTGAAATTACAGCAACTTTTTAGTTACCTCGTATTTTATTTTCTCACCAGTCTTTGCCTTCTTCAGCTGTTCTAGAGCTTCTTGCCTTCCTTTTTTAGATTTTTTCTCACGACGCAAACGTGAAGATGCAAGATTTGCAGTGTTTGTTGTTTCTGAAAAACAGAATTGATAACGTATTAAAAACAGCATGTGGGAATGTAACTAACAGAGACACACACAAGGTCAAAACTGATAATAAATATCAGTGTCAATGAAAGATAAAAGATGTTGATTAGAATTCTACCCATTGAAACTACAAATGAACAAAATGCTGTGCATTAACATATGTAGTAACTTTGTTTAAATTATATATACTGTTTCTTATTTTATAGAAAAATCAAATAAAAATGTACCAAAGACTGCAATTGCATACGATAAAACTAATTAATATCAAATCTTAAATTTAAAAAGGAAATGCTCTGTAAAAGGAAGTATTTCAGTCTCTCAATAAATCTTTGAATATTGAATAAATAAGATTGAATAAATATTCAATCTTAATTGAATATATTTTGTAATTAAATGTATTAAGATACTATTTTTTGCACTTTTTCAGAATTCTTTTTCTACAAGTCTACAGAAGATTAAAGATCTTGTGGGAAGAAATACCCATCTGGTTCAGTTCCAAGCTGGGAAAAAAGCACTGGAGACAAAATGGAGGCTGAAGGCTGATTGGAAAGAGGGTCCATTTATTGATGAACAGGACATGTTTGTGATCCTGATGCAGCTAACCAAAATAAGTTGAGAGTGAGGTGTTTTTATACCTACTCTTGTGTTTTGCACTTGAGCTTCCTGTTCCTGTGCAATAACATGTATTCTATTCGCTGTTGTCAGACTCCCATGTGGTCATGTAGGGGTTATGTAGGGGTCTATATACTCTATAGGGAAAGTACAAACATTTGGTCGATATTTCTGAGGGTGATGCAATGCAATGTCTGAAAGGATGCTGGGTAATTCCTATTGTGGCTTAATGGCTCTGTCCTGGTTCGGCTCTTGGGTCAGGGTATTTGCTTATGAATAGTTATCTAGTTTTCAAAAAGCTCTTTATCTCTTAAGTGCTGACATCTGCTGATGGCTCTTAAGAAAGGTGGGGGCTGCTTTCTGTCTCCAAGAGCATGTTTCTCCATTCCTCCCATTCCTAATATTCTGCCTTTTTAAATATTTCTCTATTTCATTCTTCTAGGAGGGGGGGTGGCTTCCCACAATCTAAAATAGAATATATTGGTTTATGCCTCTGTACAGACACTACCAGAGAGCATCATACTAGTACATTTACCATATTTTTCAGCCTATAAGACGCTTCGGACTGTAAGACGCACCTAGCTTTTGGGGCGGAAAACAAGAAAAAAAATCTGCCTCTGTCTCCCAGCAATTTGCCTCCTTGCAGCAAACAGCCTGGTCAGCTTCAGTATAGCCTAATTTAGCACAAGCAGCTGATTGGAAGTTGGATCTGCCTCCCGAAATATGACCTATCAGCTATTCCAGGCTGTGGGGATTGCTGCTGCTGCTTATCGCCACCTCCGCACGTCCCATTTTTGGCCACCATGCGTCCTGTTTTCCACCTCCATGTGTGCCATTTTTGACGCATTCCAGGCAGCAGGGATAAGTGGCAATAGTGATCCCTGCCACCTGGAACGGGCTGAAAACGGGGCATGCAGAGGCCACAAACAGGATGCGCAGAGGCCAAAAATGGGATACACAGAGGTGGAGATAGGTCGTGGCAATGGGTGGCAATGATGGCGATTGGCGATGGTGATCCCTGCAACCTGGAACAGCTGATAAGCGGTATTCCGGGAGGCAGATCCAACCACCAACCAGCTGCTTGTGATAAATCAGGCTGTGCTGAAGTTGACCAGGCTGTTTGCTGCAAGGAAGCAAATTGCTAGGAGGCAAAGGCCGAAGGGTGGGGGCCGGTGGGTAGGCGGGGCATTCGCTTATAAGACACACAGAGATTTCCATCTACTTTGGGGGGGGGGGAGAATTGCATCTTATACACCAAAAAATATGGTAGCTTTCCTTTCAGGGAACAGCACAGAGAACAATCCCTTGGAGCAAATATCAAGAGTTAGGTTTGTGCATGGAACCCACAAATAAAATACCCCAGAATTTCAGGCAATGTTGAATGATACTAATAGCATCTAAGACAAGACACTAGGTAATAAGAGTTCAAAAATAAATGTAAACACAAGAAGAAACAGCTAATGAAAGGAAAATTAAGAGCAACAGTCAAAATCCTTTTTTTAGACCCAAACACACACACACACACACACCAATGTATTGTAAACATGAAATATGGGATATATTAGTCTACTAATAAGTATTATCATACATATTAGTAGACTAATATATCCCATATTTCATGTTTCATGTGAAGATAGCTCGATAGTCGTGGGTATGCATATCTTTATTCCCAAGAGAATGGGTCTTCACTCACCCTCAAGCTTTTTCAAGGAGCTCTAGCCATCTTAAAGCAATCCTTGAGCAGCCAAGGAACATTTGCAGAATGTAATAGGCAATAGGTATACTTAGGTGGACAAATTATATTTGTCATAATGTCACTATTCTATTCTATGACATACAAACTTGTAACCAAAAAAATGAAAAGTTTGCATTGTGATATCATTATGCAATAATTTATATATTTATATATTTTCATCATTATGGCTAGCTGAAGATTTCTATACAATAGGCTTGGAGTTTGGCTATTATTCTCAACTTTTATGTAAAAAAGGAATCAAATGGAGCACAGAACTCTTCCTATTAAATTGGTGACTAATGGGTACAAATGAGTCCACACAGAGGTTGTAACGAACACAACCTTTATTTAACTCAACTGTGGATAACAACGAGATAACGTGTATAACAGCAAGCTAAGAAACCCTGCGGTGACAGCCCTTATATACGAGCTGCCTCAGAAGCTTAACCAATGACAGGACTTCCAAACTCCCGCTTTTTCCTGCAGGCGCATCTTAGCCAATCAGGGACCGCTGGCTGTTGTTAAGGCTCTGGCACATCGTAGCCCCGAGGACTTTGTCAGACATAACACCCTTCCCCTCCTGGATCGCACATGCGAAATCGGCTAAGTAAGCTGGGTGACGTCGGCTCCGCCCAGACCTTCTTAGTACAGGGGCGGACGCCGAAGAAGCAGGAGTGGGCGAGGCTTTATCTGGCCTTGTCAAAGATGACGACTCCACCCTCGGAATAGGAATGGGCGAGGCTTTATTGGGCCTCGCCAAAGATGATGACTCCACCCCTGGGGAAGGACTAGACAGCGCTGGAACTCCTGGAATCCCAGGTAAGTGTGCCGACGAGATCAATCCACGTTTTGAGGGTTGGTGTCCCTCCCCGGCCTCTTGGTCCGGAAAGCTAGACTCGGCTAAAGGCCCAGCGTTGTCATAGGTTTCTCTCGGGGTCATTGCCCTGGCGGTTGGACCCTGTTCGGTTGGGTAGTCCTGTTTATGGTGTGGCTCCTCGGTACCCGGT
Source organism: Ahaetulla prasina (assembly GCF_028640845.1). Classification (NCBI taxonomy): domain Eukaryota; kingdom Metazoa; phylum Chordata; class Lepidosauria; order Squamata; family Colubridae; genus Ahaetulla; species Ahaetulla prasina. The sequence goes on along the minus strand of NC_080543.1, from coordinate 77,144,521 downwards.
ATCCTCCGCCTGAGTTGGTTCACATGCCGGCGCCACTCTCTCCCATCGGCCTGCCAGACCCTGTAAGAATAGGGACCCATCATTTGCGTGATGACTCCTGGCACCCATTTTGGTGACGATCCAAAGTTCTGGGCGAATACAAGGTCCCCTGAATTAAAAGCCCTGGGCGTTGGAACGGGGCTGGTCAGTATCATATTGTGGGTGTAATCGGTCTAGGGTTGTCCGGAGTCGCCAGCCCATTAACAACTCGGCCGCGGTGAGATGGGTAACTGGGCACGGAGTGGTATGTTGTGCCATTAAATACTGGCAAATTCGGGGACTTCCGCTCGGGCTCCGCTTCGTTGAAAAAGCAGTCTTGTTTAGACAGCTAACCCTGTAGTCTGTAGAGCTGTCAGGACATCGTAAATTATGTCCGACAGCTTGTAAGTCTCTTCTCTCGGGCAAAGAGGGAGAGTTGAGACACCCAAAAAAGCCCCAGAAAGTTTCTGGAGGCTTGAGGGGAGCGCTCCTTCCATAGCCTGAAAAGCTCCAGACTGGGGGGGCTCCTGCTTTCTTGCAGGAAAAAACGCAGCGTCCAGTTTCCACGGCAGAAATTGATTTATGATGGATTGTAACGTGGACAGAGCAGAAACTGGAGTTCTAGCATTTGTTTGTAAGAAGACTGCAAGCCCCTGAGGATATATTTGTTGCGAAGATAGGAGAGAAGAAAGCAAATGGCGTTTTGTGGAATGTGCGTACTGGAAACGAAAGTTAAAGAAATGCTTATTAACAGCTAGTGTACTAGAAGATATATAGGAAGATACTGACTAAATGGAAGAAATGAGAATTTTATGATTTATATTTTTTCTTCTTCTTTGGGATTATAGTGATTTAGAAGAAAAGTTTTTTGAATTTTTCTTTTTTAACCTTTTTTTGTCCGTTATTAGGTTACATTTTAAAAAAATGGCTTTTAAGCAAATAGTACCAAAAGTCATTAAAAATTTTGAAATTTCTTCAGTTCAGATTCAAAAATTAAAAGAAGAAATCAAAAAGGAATTAAGGAATTTTTTACAGGAGTTTTTGGAGAGTCGTTTTTCAGAAATAGATCAAAAATTTGATGAAATAGAGAAAGAGATGTTGGATTTTAAGGAAGTGGTGGAAGAGCAGAAGAGGGAAATGAAAATGGTAAAGGATGCAATTGCGCAAATATTAAGCTCTTGTATTCAGATGGAAGATAATCTTGAAGAAATCAATAAAGCTAATTTAGAGTTGCAAAGGAAAATAGAGGAAATTCAAAAGAATCAAAACAACTGGAACTTAGATAATAAGATGGAAGATATACAGGCAAAGGTAGATAGGGCAGATGAAGAAAGAGTAATATTACAATATAGATTGATGGAATATGCTATAAGGGTGAGGGGGTTGAAGCAAAGTAGGAAGGAAAATTTAAAAGAGATTTTTACGCAAGCCTTTGCTCAGATAAAGGGTGTGGAGCCAGAAGACTTTGAGATTAATATTGAAAGAATTTATTGTGTTAATTCTTGGTGGGCAAGACAAAATAGAGTACCGAGGGATGTGGTTATTTATTTTACAACTAAAAAGATTAGGTATGAAATTTTGCAAGCCTTTTATAAAAATAAATTTCAAATATTGGGACAAGATATAAAAATGATGAAGGAAATTCCTCCTAAAATGTTAAGAAAGAGAAGAGAATTTGCTTTTTTAGTGGATGAGTTTAAGAAATATCAGATATATTTTAGATGGGAAGTTCCAATGGGTTTGTCAGTGAATTTTAGAGGTAGAAAGTATTTTCTTAATTCAGTTATGAAAGCAAGACATTTCTATATTAATGTTTTAAAGAGTGGGAATCCTTTGTTGTTAGATCCTAAGTTAACTGGTTTGGAAACGATGGAAAATAGAATAGGAGAGGGGAGGAATGTTTAAGATGTGAATATGATGATTACAGTTAATTTTTGGAATTGATTTGTTTAGGATATAAATTATAGGATTTTTGTTATTTGTTATTTGTATGGTATAAACCTATGGGATGATATTATTTAATTGTGAAGGATGGAAAGTAAAATTTATGAATTTAGATAATGTTGTGGATGTAATGATTTTAACTGTTTACTGTTATATTGTGGATGTAGTTTAAATGATTATTTGTTTTAATTGACACGTTTATAGACAGTAAAAGTTATGAAGTTAAGCTGGAAATATTGTATTTGAGAGATTTTATTTGAAATGTTATTTGATTGATGGAGTAGTATTGGAAGATCGGACATTAAATGTTATGACAATTGAAGAAATATATAAGTGGTGAGAATTTGAGTTTGAGAAGCTGGATTGTAATTTAAGAAATGGACTTATGAAATTTGAAGGAATATACAAGCGGGGGGGGAAAATTGAATTTTAGGAGATGGAGTAATTTTTAAAATGGACTGTAAGAAGAACGGACATTAAACGTTATGGCAATTGAAGAAATATATGTGATGAAAATTTGAGTTCGAGAAGATGGACTGTAATTTAAGAAATGGACTTATGAAATTTGAAGGAATATACAATATTCCCGTACGCTCTCACAGAGAGGGACTTCTCAGGGTGCTGTCCGCCAAGCAATGTCGGCTGGCGGCCCCCAGGGGAAGGTCCTTCTCTGTGGGGGCTCCCACACTCTGGAACGAGCTTCCCCCAGGTTTACGCCAAATACCTGACCTTCGGACCTTCCGCCGCGAACTGAAGACACATCTTTTCATTCGCGCGGGGCTGGCTTAAATTTTATTGATTTTTAAATTTTCTATTATTAATTTTAAGGGGTTTTAGTTTTATATATTTTAAAGTTTTTTAGGCCAATTATAAAATAAGTTTTTTAATTTGTATTTTAATTGTATATTGTATTGTCTGTTTTTACTTTTGGCTGTACACCGCCCTGAGTCCTTCGGGAGAAGGGCGGTATAAAAATCGAATAAATAATAATAAAATAATAATAATAATTGGAAAAAATTTGAATTTGAGAAGATGGATTAATTTTAAAAATGGATTTTAAGAAGTAATATGTGAAGTTGGTACTGCTTCTTTTCTTTTTTATTATTCTTTCCTATCTCTTTATTTTTATTGTGAGGGGATTTAAAGTTTTAAATTTTTGAGGGTGGGAGGTGATATATATTTTGTATACTGTAGCTTGTGATTGTTGGTCATAATAAGTCCGGGGGGGAGGGGGGGAAATGATACATGGATTGATTATTAATGTACAGTAATGTTTGAAGATATGAAATTAAAATTTAAAATGATATTAGGGCTGCCCGACTGCCATTTGAGAAAGAAAAGGAGAGAGGGGTAGAAGGAGGAAGTAGGTAGGAAAGAGTTGAGAAGGAGGAGGGGAATAAGAAGGTTAGATAGGGTGGAAGAAGGGAGGAATGGAGGAGGAGAAGTAGTAAAGTGAAGGAGATGAAGGATCGGAAAGTAGTAGAGAATAGAGAGGGAGGTTGTGAAGAAAAGAAGTGGCAGTTGGGCAGGCCTGAATCAGTAATAAATAAAATTAATGATTAATGATGGATAATAGTTTGTAAATAAATATAATGTTGGAAAATGGAACTAAAAATTATTTAAAAGCAAAAATACTGGCAAATTCAGCAATGCCAATTAGTGGGCCCCAAACGGGCCAGCGCCTCCTTTGCCGATCTGACGGCCCGTTCTACCCGGCCGTTCGCTGCCGGATGGAACAGGGCCGTGGGTGCATGGCGAATGCCATGCTTGGCTAAAAACATCTGGAATGGTGCCGACGAGAATTGAGGCCCGTTGTCCGTCACCACGAGATCTGGCAACCCGTGGGTGACAAACCATTCTAAAACTCGGATGGTGGCCTCAGCGGTAGTAGAGGACATACTTGCCAACTCCACCCACTAGGAGTAGGCGTCAACCACCACCAAGAATGACTGACCTAAGAACGGTCCTGCATAATCCAAATGGATTCGGGACCAGGGTGAGCGGGGTATCTCCCACTCCCTAATGGGCACCGCCGGGGGAGCTGGCCTCGACTGCTGACAGCTCTGGCAACCGGAGACACACAGTTCAATGTCCCTGTCCACCCCGGCCACCACACATAACTCCTGGCCAGCAACTTCATGCGGACAATGCTAGGGTGGGCCTCATGTAGGGTATTTAATATGACCCCCTTCAGGTTAGACGGAATCACTACCCTACTCCCACACAGAAGACATCCCTTGAGTGCAGACAGCTCATGCTGTCTGCGCCGGAAAGGAAGAATTTCCTCCGGCACTGGGCCCACAGGCCAACCCCTCCGGACCCAGTCACGAACCTGGGTCAGGGTTCGGTCCTTTGTGGAGTGGCGTGCGATGTCCGAAGCAGATACTGGGGATTCCCACTCCTCAACTAGCAAGACCGAAGCTGCAGGGGTTGGGTCACAGACCAGAGCAGGCAACGGGCAGCGACTTAGGGCATCTGCATGCCCAATCACTTTACCTGGGTAATAAATCATTTTGTAATTATAAGCGGACTAGAATTCCGTCCAGCGAGACATCCTAGGGGACAATATCTGGGGCGATGGCCTGTCCCCTGCTAAAATGCCAAGAAGCGGCTTATGGTCGGTCACTAAGGAAAAGAAACGGCCTTAAAGATAGTGGTGGAATCTCTTGATTCCAGCCACTGCTGCAAGGGCCTCTTTATCCAACTGGCTATAATTCCGTTCGGACGCTGAAAGTGTCCAGGAATAATATGCAATTGGAGCCTCTGCCCCGCTAGGCAGCACGTGATTTAAGACGGCTCCGATGCCAAACGGGGAGGCATCGCAGGTCAGAGTGACAGGAAGGAGAGGGTCATATTGGACGAGGACCGCTCGGGAAGTGAGGAGGCTTTTAACAGCCTTAAATGAAGCAGCAGCTTCTCTACCCCACCTCCAAGGCGCATTGGCCTCTAGTAGTAGGTGCAGGGGCTCCACCAGGGACGCCTTATGGGGCAAAAATACTGCTGTTCAGTCCGGTATTATCTTCTTTAAGTTAAAATTGGTCCCGGCTAATATTACGTATAAACCTTTTAAGCCTTCTTTTTTTTTTTAAATCAGTCTCAGTATCTCGATCTCTTCTCCCTTCTTATTACAGTGTTTAAAAAAATTTCCAGCTGGCCTTCAGCAATAAACAGCAGACAGAGAATTGTAACACTTTCGTTTTCAACTGCGTAGCTCATTAAAGAACGATCGCCATTTTCACTTTGAAGTCAAATCCAAAACTTAAAAAAAAAAAAATAACAGGGAATTGATTGATTACTTGCTTTTATAATTAGAGCTCTCCTGTTTCTGTTCAGTCCGGTATTATCTTCTTTAAGTTAAAATTGGTCCCGGAAGTTGGTCGCGGCAATTAGGTCTGCCGGAGCAGGAAAAAAACCTCAGATCTGGAGCACTTTGAAGTTCTGAGGGGGCTTAACCCTTCGAGCCCCCTGGTATCTTCCAGGAGCTCTAGGGAAGCTCTACCTCTGCTTCTTTTTGCTCACCACCGCTTCTTCTCCCGAAGAGGGGGATTTCCGAACTGCTGGACAGCTGATTGTCGCTGTCTTAGCAGTCCAACATGATCCAGAGGTTGGTGACCAGAAAGATCACCTCCATTGCCAACGGAGCCAACCAGGAAGTGCCTGAAGCTCCATTTTATTAGAAGAGGCGGGGGCCTGTAAGATAGCCTCAACCTTGGAAGGGGCAGGGTGGATTCCTTGAGAGTCCAGAAGGAATCCCAGAAATTCCACCTGACGGACTCCAATCTGGCACTTCTCCCTTTTTAATCTAAGTCCCGCCCCTCTGAAACGAGATAAGATAGCCCTCAACTTCTCGGCCAGGTCCTCCGGACCAGCAGCCAAAATGAGGACGTCGTCAAAGTACAGGAGGACGCCCTCAACCCCTGGAGCAATCGCTCCATCAGGCATTGGAACAACCCGGGGGTAATGCTAACGCCAAATTGTAGGCGGTTACATTTGAAAGCCCCCCGGTGCGTCACAATTGTCTGGGCCAGGGCGGTGGACTCGTCTACCGGCAATTGCTGGTATGCTTGAGCGAAGTCAAGCTTCGCAAAAAGGGAGCCCCGTCCCAAGGTGTGGAGCAGATGCTGCACCACAGGAACGGGGTAAGGATTGGCTTGCAGAGCCTTAATAAGCATCCTCTTATAGTCGGCACAAATCCTGACCAACCCATTGGATTTAAGGGAAATCACTATTGGCGTTTCGCAGGGGGAATGATCTATGGGCTCTAGGACCCCCTGGGAAATGAGTTTGTCCAATTCCGCGTCAACCTTAAGCCTCAATGCGAGTAGCACCCCTCCTAGGTTTTAGACAAATCGGCGCTATTTGGGGATCCAAATTGAACGATAATGGAGTACCCGTATATTTACCCTACTGACCGCTGAAAACATCGTCAAACTAGCGGATGATGCCCTCGTAGCTGTCGGTAACAGTGGAATGGACCCCTAGGACGTTCAGGCCAAAAGCCCTGAACCAGTCCAACCCCAGTAGAGTGGGCAGGTTCCCCCTCACCACGATCAGAGGCAAACTGCCAGAGAACTCCCCATGATTAACAAAGACCGTGCAGCCACCCATGACCGGAATAACCTGCCCCTGATAGTCTTTGAGGGTGACAGGGCATGGTATCAGGCGACACTTGGAGAATGTCAGCAAGCGTCGCTTAAGAGTGGACCAGGCGATTAAGGTTTTGGATGAGCCTGTGTCCAGCTCCATTCTGTACGGCTTGCCCTCCAGATTCACCATAAGGTGGATCTTATTACCAAGAGGGTCAACGGTGGCATGCCCAACAGCAAAACACACACCCTTGCGTCTGGCCGGCAGTCCGGAAGACTTCCGACAGGGAGCAGGATCTCTAAGGGAATCAGCCATAGGCAAAACCGCCCGGCAGACCCGGACCAGGTGGCCTCGTTTCCCACAACAGCGGCAAACGGCATTTTTAAAATGGCAGTCAGCCCTGCCATGGCTTCCCCCGCAGCCAACACAACTCGGCGGTGAAGACTTGGCCGCAGGCATCCCACGCCGAGGAACGGACTTGATGCGGCGCACATCATCGTCTTCATCCGAGGAGTCAGATGGTGTACCGGATGGGTGCACATCTTCGTAGTGAACCACCAGGCTAGGCACGGCTTGAGTCTCAGGCGGGCGGAATCTCTGAATCTCTGCCGCGGACTTCTCCACCATCTCGGCCGCCCGCACCTCATCCAAGGCTGTGGCCAGAGTAAGATCTGAGCGGGCTAGCAGCCGACGCTGCAGCCGCAGGTCAGCAATTCCAGCCACCAGCTGATCCAGAAGGACGTTGTCCAGCTTAGGAAACTCACAATACAGGGCAGCAGAGCACAGGGGTGCCACATAATCGTTGACCCGGCCGCTGGACACGCCACCAGAACGCATGCCTCCGGGCTATACGGGAAGGCGTGGGGGAGTAATGGCCTTGCAGCTTGGTCAGTAAGGCGTCCCACAGCATCTCAAAAACCGGCAACAGGGCGGCCAGGACCCTGGTCGTCGCAAAAACCTCACGGCCGCAGAGGCTCAGGAAATATCCACGCTTACGAGAGGCAGGCAAATCAATAAAGTCCTGGGCCTGCAAGAAACACTCGAAGCGCTCCAGGAACGAATCCCACATCTCGGATGCCGGCTCAAACAGCACGAACGTGTGGGCATTCGCCATCATGAGGGAACGAGTTGAGCCACAGAACCAAAAAAAAAAAAAAAAAACGAACTGGTTGCTGCGCTGTGCGGACTCTCCACAACCTCGTCGCCAATATTAAATCGGTGACTAGTGGGTAAAAATGAGTCCACACAGAGGTTGTAACGAACACAACCTTTATTTAACTCAACTGTGGATAACAATGAGATAACGTGTATAACAGCAAGCTAAGAAACCCTGCAGTGACAGCCCTTATATACGAGCTGCCTCAGAAGCTTAACCAATGACAGGACTTCCAAACTCCCGCTTTTTCCTCCTGATTTAGCCAATCAGGGACCGCCTGGCTGTTGTTAAGGCTCTGGCGCGTCGTAGCCCCGAGGACTTTGTCAGACATAACACTTCCAGATGCTGTTTGATGTTTTCTTAGTGATACACATAAGGGGTAGATAGAATGCTTATAAATTCTGTTAATGAGACAAAGTCATTTTGCATTTAAGTGCAAAAGAAAATAATATAAAATAGGGACATTGATGTGGTAGGAGTACATGTGAAAACAATGTCGGTTTCTAAATTAAATTGAATATGACACTGCAATGCTCTACAGCTATATATTCAATCTTGCAATTTCGTAACACAATCTTGCAACTTCTTATGACAACTATGATCAGCTTCAGTCACACTTGGAGTACAGCATCTAGTTCTACACATGGTTTATCATTGTTCAACTAGAGCACATCTATGGAAGAACAAGGACAATACACAAGCTGTTACCAAATCCTCTGAAAAACAGTGAAAAAGCTAGATGTACTGGATTTGGAAGAATGGTAATAGCATTCAAATATTAGGAAAATTGCCTTTAAAACACAGCAAAGTTGTTCTCTGTTGCTCTAGAAACCAGAACTAGAATCAATAGATATGAGATGCAAGGAACAAAATTTCTGCTAAATAAGAGGATATGAACAGCGAGAGCTGTTTAGCAGTAGAGTAGAAAGCTTATAAAGTTTATTTATTTTTCAAATTTTTATACCGCCCTTCTCCGAAGACTCAGGGCGGTGCACAGCAGATAAAACACCAATAATCCAAAAGTTTAAAATACAATATCCAGTTTAAAAATCTAATTCGATCGCTATAGGTTAAAAATATTAATTAAGAAAATTACAAAAATAGAATAAAACCCCTATTTAAAAGCCCACTAAAAACCCACAATATTAAAATCAATCAGGCCAGCCCCACTTGGTGAAAAAAGAATGTCTTGAGCTCGCGCTTAAAGGTCCGAAGATCAGGGAGAAGACGGAGTCCCATCGGCAAATCGTTCCACAAGGCCGGAGCCCCCGCAGAGAACGCTCTTCCTCTGGGGGCCGCCAGCCGACATTGGTTGGCCGACGGCACCCTAAGAAGGCCCTCCCTGTGAGAGCGGACTGGACGCATCGGACGATGGGAGGTAACTGGCGGCAGCAGGCAGTCCCGTAAGTATCCCAGTCCCATGTCATGGAGCGCTTTAAAGGTGATAACCAGCACCTTGAAGCGCACCCGGAAGACCGCCGGCAACCAGTGCAGCCTGCGCAGGTGTTACATGGGAGCTATGAGGTGCTCCCTCAATCCCCCGCACGGCCGCATTCTGTACCAGTTGGAGCCTCCGGGTGCTCTTCAAGGGGAGCCCCATGTAGAGAAAACTGCAGTAATCCAGATGGGAAGTAACAAGGGTGTGAGTGACTGTGCATAACGAGTCTCGATCCAGGAAAGGGCGCAATTGGCGAATCAGGCGAATCTGATGAAAAGCTCCCCTGGCGATGGCCGTCAGATGGTCTTCTAAAGATAGCCGTGCATCCAGGAGAACACCTAAATTGCGCACCGATTCCCTGGGGGCTAACGATTCGCCCCCCCCCACAGTCAACAATGGGGTTAGTTGACTGTGCTGGGACACTGGTATCCACAGCCACTCCGTCTTGGATGGGTTGAGTCGGAGTCTGTTCGTCCCCATCCAGACCCGAACGGCCTCAAGACACTGAGTCATCACATTGACGGCTTCGTTGGGGTGGTTCGGGGTGGAAATGTACAGCTGAGTATCGTCAGCATACAGTTGGTATCTCACCCCAAAGCCACTGATGATCTCCCCCAGCAGTTTCATATAGATGTTGAACAGGAGAGGCAAGAGAATCGACCCCTGCGGCACCCCACAAGTGAGTTGCCTAGCGGTCGACCTCTGCCCCCCTGTCAACACCGTCTGCAAACGGTCGGAGAGGTAGGAGGAGAACCACCGTAAAACGGTGCCTCCCACTCCCAAACCCCCCAACCGTTGCAGCAAGATACCATGGTCAATGATATCAAACGCCGCTGACAGATCCAACAGGACAAGAACAGAGGAACAACCTCTGTCCCGTGCCCTCCAGAGATCATCAACCAACGCGACCAAAGCCGTCTCCATGCTGTACCCAGGCCTGAAGCCGGACTGGCACGGGTCTAGATGAACAGTGTCATCCAGGTACCGAGGAAGCTGCCATGCCACCACACTCTCAACAACCTTTGCTAAAAAGCAGAGGTTGGAGACGGGATGATAATTAGCCAAAATAGCCGGGTCCAGGGAAGGTTTCTTAAGGAGGGGCCTCACCACTGCCTCTTTCAAGGCGGCTGGGAAGACTCCCTCTGTCAAAGAAGCACTGATAATTCCCTGGAGCCAGCCTCATGTAACCTCCTGAGTGGCCAGTACCAGCCAGGAGGGACATGGGTCCAATAAACATGTGGTGGCATTCAACCTCCCCAGTATCCTGTCCATGTCTTCGGGAGTCACAGAGTCGAACTCAGCCCAAACAATGTTCTCAAGACGTGCCTGTGTCATCCTGCGTGGATCCACCCAATCGGCATCCAGCCCGTCCCGGATCTGAGCGATTTTATCGTGCAGATACCTTCCAAATTCCTCAGCACGTCCCTGTAAGGGGTCCTCCCGAGCCCCCTGAAAAAGAAGGGAGTGAGTCACCCTAAACAAGGCGGCTGGGCGGTTATCTGCCGATGCTATAAGGGCGGAAAAGTATTCTTGCTTTGCCGTCCCTATTGCCACTAGATAGGCCTGAATATGTGACCGCACTAGTGTTCGGTCAGATTCGGAACAGCTGGCTCTCCAAGCGCTCTCTAGGCGTCTTTTCCGGCGCTTTATCTCTCTCAGCTCCTCAGTGAACCAAGGAGCCGGTTGAGAGTAGTGCCGGGTCAGAGGCCGCAAAGGGCCACCGCCGCCCTTTCCCAGGCGACAATGAGTTCTTCGGCCAAGCTGTGGGCTAGATCCTCAGGAATCGGCCCAAGCTCCGTCAGAAACCTACTCTGGTCCATCAGGCGCCTGGGACGGAACCACCGAACTGGCTCCGTCTCCCTGCGGTGAGGGTTTGCGGTTTGAAAATCCAGGCGAAGGAGAGAATGATCTGTCCATGGCAGGGGAGTGATGACTAAATCCCCCACTTCCAGGTCATTCAGCCACTGTCTCGAGACAAAAATCAAGTCCAGCGTGTGTCCCCCAGTGTGTTTGGGCCCATTTACTAACTGGGTGAGGTCCAAGGCTGCCATGGAGGCCATGAACTCCCAAGCTGTCGACGATGTCTCGCCTACCGACGGCAGATTGAAATCCCCCATGACCATAAGCCTGGGGGTATCAACTGCCGACTCGGCTATCACATCGAGCAGTTCAGGCAGGGCTGCTGTCACGTGGCAGGGAACCAGGTATGTGATCAGTAAGCCCACCTGTACCCCTCGGCCCCACCGCACAAAGAGAGACTCACAGCCGGCTGTCTGCGGGACAGTGACCTCCCTCGGCTCCAAACTCTCATTAATGATAACCGCAACCCCCCCACCCCTGCCTTGGACCCTCGGCTGATGAAATGCATGGAAACCCGGTGGACACATTTCAACGAGGGGCACCCCTCCTTCTCTGCCCAACCAGGTCTCCGTAATGCCCATCAGGTCCGCACCCCCCTCTTGAATCAGATCTGAAATGAGGGGGGCCTTATTAATGACGGACCTGGCATTGCATAACATCAGCCGAAGGTTGCGGCCCTGAGGAATCTCACCACTCGGGGAACGGGAAAAGGTAGCAGGACCGGAGCACACAATCACTTGCAAAAAAAATTGGCGCGCTCCCCGAACATGATATGGTCCCCTCCTTCCACCATATCTGCCCCTCCCATAGACCGTGCCAATCGGATAGCCCTCTTATCCATGGTAGACCAAGTTGGTGGTCTATCTTTCATTAGAAGATGTAAGCAGAGACAGGACATCTATCTGTTAAGGATGCTATAAAGCACCTTACATCAAACAGAAATTAGATTATCTCAAATCCATTTCTGCTGTATTATTTCAGGAATACTGTTATCTCATTTTTGCCATAGTTCCTCAAGTTCATAAAAATCTCAATCAGTTATCTGTTTTTCTTTCTTCTTTCTAAATTAAAATGTTTTCAATACAAATTCTTTAAATGAAGAAGGGAGAAATCTTGCAGGCTTGAAGATTAAAAGAAACTAGCTGCAATGTTCTTATATTTCTTCAACAATAGCCCTATGAGGATGATTGATCCAGCTGTACCAATAATCATCTACTTATAGATTCACCTACTACCTTGTCAATACCTAGTTTCATCTCAAAAGCTTATGTCTTGAAAACTTTTGTTATTTCAGCCTTATACTACAACTACAACTGCAGCAATATAGTTTTAATGCATCTGAAAAGCCTAAGAGTCTATCATTCATATAAAAATGACAAATTTGAATCTTCAGTTAGAAAATCAGCAAAAAAGTCACTAGAAGAAAAGTAGAAATAAAGACTGCACATCTTTGCACAATCACTTGACAATAAGTATCTAGCTAGATGACAGCGCTTAGTCAACCTTAAAAAGCATAGATTCAGTAGTAGTTAATATTTGGATAGAAGACAAATACCAAGATAACAGGCTAGAGCTGAAAAAAAAACATGTCAGAAGAAATAATGGAAAATGAAAAACTACTTATTATTGTCATTAAAACTTCACAGATATGTTATGTAATTCCAAAGACAGAGCTCTCAGAAGCTTTATCTTGAAAGTAAGCACCACCACCATCAGTAAGAATTATTGTAGTCCCAGATAAACATTCATGGAGTATCACTGAAAAGGTTTGAGAAATTTTAGAAATTGGGTTTACGTCACAGAAATTCCTAAATTCCTAAAAAAAATCCTATTTTTTAAAAAAGATTTCAATAGAACTCTTTCTGAGAAGCAAACCTCCATGAAACCAGTGCAGCGTATTCTTCAGTAGCACTGAAATGAGATTAGAACTGAAACAGTAAAACTATTTATGCTTCCAATAAGCAATAAGGCTTGAACCACAGACACTTTATTTATCCTGAATTCAGAGTCAAAATATTTATTTTCCAGATACAGCTGCTGCTGTTGCACTGCTTTCTTCCTTTCGGAGATTCAGTTTATGCCCACCACTACCGCCTAAATCTTCCATTCACTTCTACTATCTCTCTGTCCTTTGCTAGCAGTCCTCCGATTTGAGACTTTCCTCCGCCACCCCCTCATCCCACATCCCAAGGCATGCTAACCTCCATGGCAATCTTCGTTATGTAGACGGTCGCTCAGCTCCATAACTTGGGGGGGGGCGTAAAAGCGAGGTTCGCAGCTCCCTCACAAATCAGATCTCAACTTCACGCTCTCGCGCCAAAGCGCCTGAAAGTGGCGCGAGAAAAGAAACCCAAGGGCCCCTGCGGTCTGAACAGCCAATTAGAAGCCAGATGATGATATCCGCCTTTCCTATTCCGCTTCAGGGTGGGAACAGGAAGAGTGGAGGCGAGCCGTCTGTTTCTGGAGAAAGGAAATCGGGCGCACGAACATTACGGAAAACTACCGTTGTTTTCTGTATAGTTTCCTATATTTCTGATGTCTTGGAAAAATAACACGGATAGCCGAGGAGGAGGAATAAAGGAATGAAGCTTCTGACTTGCCAAAAACCAATAGAAGAAGAGTTTATTTAAAAGAGGGCAGAAGCAATGAAATTGACAAATACGAATTGTTCGTTTTCTGGCATGGGCTCTGAATTTAAATATGTTATTCAGAAGCAATACTGCAAATGGTAAAATTGTGTCCTTAATACTTTCGGTCTGCTCTTTTAAAATGTCTACCACCCACCCCACTCGCGGGCTAAATTCCCGTCTCTTAATGATAAAAGGAAGGGGCGAAATTAGTAAAACATTTATTACCTATTCTTATACATCTCTGATCTTTCACTCTTTTAATCATTTGAAATGTGCATGTGAAATTTAAATTTACAATTTTTCACTGCTGTCATTTGTAAAAATTTGACCTTTACATTAGTTTGTATTTAATTTACAGTGTTTTTTATATACTGTAAGCTATTCCAAAGAATTTAGTACAGATGTATAAAATAAATCACAGTGTTTAATACACACCCCATCAGTCTCTGCTATATGGTTATTGTATATATTTGCTATTATTTATTATTTCAGTTCTGTTATTGAATTAGCTTCACTTTTATAATGAGACATTAAGGTAAAGAATTGACACACACAAATCAGATCACTATTTAATTATACAAACTAAACTGACACTATGGAACCATTTGGCTTTCTAATCAGCCCTTAAACTTATGAACGATCTGTACACTGCCATTCATGTTTCATTTCAATGTAAACATGTATATTGGCACAACATAACTAACAATAGTTTGTTCAACTAGATTACTTTTCTGAATTTACATAATACATTAAGACAAACAACTGACACTAGCTGGACTTAGCACAATATTCTAGACCAGTGGTAGTCAACCTGGTCCCTACCACCCACTAGTGGGCGTTCCAGCTTTCATGGTGGGCGATAGAGGTTTTGTCCGATACTGAAGCACTTTTCTTTTTTTAATTTAATTGACTTTTTAAAAAAAAAATTCATAGCATTATTTAAAAACATTTTCATTACGTTTTCATAAAATTCCCCGTGACAATTTAAATTTCTGAAAATATACTATTTGTATCGCCCGCGTGTAAGTTTATTCATAAGTGAATTAGTTCATAAGTAAATTTAGTTTCATAAGTGAAACTAAATGGCGCTATATTGCAACCGCAAACAAAAGAGCCTCGTCCCAGAATAGCTCGTGCATCTCCCCCCACACCACACAGCTATAACAGACAAGCAGAGCTGGTAGCCGGCGCCCCCCCACAAACCCAATCCACGATGCGCAAGAGGCGCAGATGACGATACACGGCGCATTACTGTGGAACCGGTGGGTGGTTAGAAAATTTTACTACTAACAGAGATACAAAAGTGGGCGGTAGCTATAAAAAGGTTGACTACCCCTGTTCTAGACGTATATGTGGATGGATGGCTTGTGGTTCAGTGTTTGGTAGGAATCGAGCTAGCTTGTTCATTACCAGGAATGAGCTGTTTTATATTCCACTAGCTGAATACCAGTGCTCCGCTACGAAACTATATGATCATGAAGTGATGATAAATCAACATTTACAGCTTGAAAATTAATCAGTAATTAACATCGGCCTCTCTTCTCCCATTCTCTCCCTCAGCCTTGTCCCATAGAAACCTATCCTATCACCTTTCTCTCCCTCAGGTTTGCCCCACAGAAGCCTCTGCTATCCTGTCCCCTGCTTGCTGCTGTGAAAGTAAAGCTGAAACAACTCCTCTGCTTGTGTTTTGCATTTGGAACAAATTTCTTTTCAGGTAGGAGGGGGAGTAGAACTCAGGTTTGGACAGATCGGCCAATCCAATAGCGATGGCGGGTGGTGGTTCAGAGAACCAGTAGCAAAAATCCCTGCCCAGCTGAGCCACACAATCGTGTGAGCCTTTTTTTTTACTTTTAAAAGCATTTTTACAACCTCTTTGGCCAAATAGGTTGTAAAAAATGCTTTTAAAAGGTTAAAAAAAAGGCTCTGACGATCCCAGCTGAGCTGTGCTAACATCAGAGCCTTTTTTTTTTACTTTTAAAAGCATTTTTTACAACCTATTCGGCCAAATAGATTGTAAAAAAAATGCTTTTAAAAGTAAAAAAAATGCTTTTAAAAGTAAAAAAAAAGATCATGCACCACAGCTGATCAGCCCCCCCCCCATGCACTGTTCTACTTACTGTATGCCTCCTTTTGCTGTGCACTGCGCATTTGGTGTGTGGTGCACATGCGTGTGCAGCAAACCGGTAATAAACCAGTTCAGATTTCACCACTGGTAGAACTCCTTAGCATCAGAGCATGTTAATAATAATACAGGGAATACTAATGCTCTGATGGTCATTTTGAAAAATTCTTTCTTATCACCTAGAACAAGAGGAACATATGTGGCAAATTTCAAGTTTGTAGGCTTTATGATTCTGGAGATTTTGTGATGATGTGCGAGTGGTATTTTGGTATTTTGTCTTTATATATATTTAGATTATGGATAGACTTGCCCTATACATGGCTTATCAAACTTGTTCAAACATCTCACCAAAGATACTGGGATTCTTAATCCAAAAATGTGTGTTTAAGAAGTATTCAACTTCACACGTATGTACTACTGTAGTCTTTACATCCTATTATAATCACATTTTATTTTTTTTAATTACCAGGATTATGTTCTAAAAAAACTGTATAGAATTACATTTTAATACACTTGCATTGAAATATAATGCTTTGTGCTACAAAAAAATCGTTGTCATTGCTTCAGTGAATTTATTTTTATCCCACTTTTATTATTTTCACAAATAACTCAAGGCAGCAAACATTCAATATACCTTCCTCCTTCTATTTTCCCCATCACAACTCTGTGAGGTGAGGTGAGCTGAGAGAGAGTTATTAGCCCAAGGCTACCCAACTGGCTTTCATGATGGCTAAGGTTGAAGTTGAGTTCACAGTCTCATACCTTCTAGCCTGGTGCCTTAACCACTATCAAATTGGCTTTCTTTAAAATTACCGTATATACTCGAATATAAGCCGATCCGAGTATAAGCCGAGGTCCCCAATTTTACCCCAAAAACTGGGGTAAACTGGGGACAGGTGGGAAATGAGGCACCAAACCCTCCTCCTCGGCCGAGAAGGCTGGCGGCTCCCCGCCCGCCTCTCACTGCACCGCAGGGCTTCCCGCTAAAGCAAAGCCCGCCAAGTTTGCGCCCGGCCGGTATAATGTGAAAAAACGAAGAAAAAAAACTCGAAAAGATATATACTCGAGTATAAGCCGAGGGGACGTTTTTCAGCACAAAAAACGTGCTGAAAAACTCGGCTTATACTCGAGTATATACGGTAAGCCTTTTATCCTAGTGTCTGATCTTAAATACGTGCAAATCTAATTATTTCCTAGACTAAAATTTCAAATAAGTATGTTAGACTTTCTGATGCACAGCTCCAGTGAAATCTGAGTGGATATTTTCATAACTTAGCAAGCCATAAAATAGGATATAGACCTGAAAAAGAAAACCAATCAGCAATTTAGTCATCCTATTGCAAATAGTCTTTATCTCCAGCAAGTTATGTTTACATGATCTTTAAACATTGAGACAGTCATAATGTACAACTTGGCAAAGCCTTTGTTCATTTCTACAAAGTAGAAAAAGAATTATATTTGTTCAATTTGTAAATTAGAAGTGTGCATGCAAAGGGATTTAAAGCAGCAGTCACCAACTGGTGGTCCTCGAGAAAATTTTGGTGGTCCACAGAAAAATTATTTGCATTTTTTATATTGCACTAAATCGGAAGTTCTCAAACTACGGCACCTGGGACGAATACGTGCAATGAATGTTTGTGTTGCTGCAGAGAGTCTCCCCCTTTGGGGTCTTTTTTGTGTGGGTCAGAGGGGGGCAGAAATTCTGACTTGGGGTCTGCTTCAGCCTCCTGGTGTGGGGCTTTGGGCGAAGGCTGGAGGGAAGTGCCGCTGGTGGCGAAGACCCAGAGGGCCTTGTTCCAGTGGGACTGCCTCATGGTCTGGAACTGGCTGGCCATCTCAGTCTGCTGAGCCTCCAGGCGCCAGTACCTGGCCTTGCACTCCCGCAGGTCTTCCCTCTGCTTGGAAAGCCTATGCTCCTAGTCCTCATTGAGGTGCTTCTGTGAGACTCTTCTCGGTCAGATCCAATTTGAATTGGCCAGCTGTTTGGCCAACTCTTTTTTGTGGTGGCTGCTTAGCTCCAACAACTGCTTCCTATTGGGGCCCTAAGGAGCCCGGGCGGGGAGGCGAGGAGTGGCTGGGAGGGGAGGAGCGAGTAGAGGCCGGCGAGGTGCCCCTTAACGTGAATGATATTGAGTTGGCCATGCCCACTTAGTCCCATGACCACCTAGCCACACCTACCCAGCCGGTCATTAGGCACATCATATTAGTGGTCCACGGAATTTAAAATTATGAATTTGGTGGTCCCTGAGGTCCAAAAGGTTGGGGACCCCTGATTTAAAGTACATTGGCAGCCATGGTAGGCCAGCAGAAATGCAAGACTGAAGATACTACATTAAATGCCTATCTATGACATCAAAAAGTAAGTGGTTCTATCATTTTTTTGATGTAAATACAACTTTATCATACCAAATTATTGAGCCAATTATATATTAGATATATAAGCTATTATATAACACATATTTGAACACTAAAAAGTCTTACTGTATTGTGCATGTGTGATGTACATACATATTGAGATTATCCTAATGCAAGTTTCCACTACATCTCGTACAAAAAGGATCTAAAAGTATTTGAAGGCATGGCACCTGTTCTGTCTCCTTTCCCACTTCAGATCAACGAGCTGGCCTTCAGCCAGTGGATTCACGGCTCTTATCAGTCCTGGCAGAGAAATCGCAGCTGCCTGCCAAAGTTCAAACGAATAGCAAGACTTTCAGCTCTTTTTGAAATGGTTCAGCTAAACTTTTGCTTCCCGTGGAGTGAGAGCAGTCCCAAAGCTCTGAGGTTTTTTTATGCAGAATAGGTTTTTCTGGAATCTTGACACCTTATATATCCTGTGGGGTAGGGCTCCTGCCCCACCTTTGCTTTTGATGACGCCGCCTCTCTAATCTTCTGAAGCACGGGTCAATCCAAGCTTGATTATTATTATTATCAGCTGGATCTGAAGGCGTAGCCTGGGGAAGGGAGGAATCGGGATGACGGCCTCATTACGTCCTCCGACTGGTCTGGTTCTGGCTCCTGGAGCCAGGCCAAAGGAATCGGTGCTCCCGAGGTAAGCCTTACCAGCCCTTCCCTCTCACTCTCAGAGTCACTGTCGCGCATGGGGCCAGGTTCGGGGGCTGGAGTCACAACAGCGCCTTGCAAAAGACCAAAGTATAAGTTGTAATGTATTAAGCTACCTCTAGACGAGATGGGCAGCACACAAATCTAATAACTAAATAAAATAATACAAATTAAATATAAACATTAATCTTCCATTCTTAATATTATTTCTATAGATATAATTGCATAGGTAATATATACAAAGTGCAGGGCTTATATCTAGATTGTTCTCTGCCATTTGTGACTTGGATTCCTATTGAAGTGGCTACTGCATGGAGAAAACAGGCTGAAATTAACGTGCAACAAGATGGAGTTGACACCAGTATTAACATTGGACAAGCTTGAAATATCTTTGAATGAACCGATGTAGGATTTGAAGATGTTTCTGGACTCATGGCTCATGTTGGAATAGCAACTAGATGACATGGGTTATTATTATTATTATTATTATTATTATTATTATTATTATTATTATTATTATTATTATTATTATTATTATTATTATTATTATTATTATTTAATTTTTATACCGCCCTTCTCCTGAAGGACGCAGGGCAGTGCATAGCCAGATAAAATCAACAATCAATAAATACAATATAAATAAAAACAATACTAAAAAACTTATTAAATTTGGCCCCTGAATTAAAATACATAAACCATAAAACCCATTTAAAATTACAAATATTAAAACTAATTCTATGGGTAGAGGGCCCTTTGTCCAACTTCTGCTGGTACTACAACTAAAGCTAATGATGGGAATATATAACACCAACATTGCAGGCCCTGCATTGGTTGCTATTGGATTATGTTGGTTTGTGTTCAATTTAAAATGCTTATTTGACTACAAAGACATTTATGATTTGGTACCCGAGTACCTGCAAGTCTGTCTGCTTCAGCCTGAAGTAGTTTGATCTACCAGTTCATCTATGGAGACGTTCCTTGTAGTTCCACACTTTGGGGAAGTGAAGGAGCCAAAGCCATGCAGGTGCTCTCGAATAGTTGCTCAAGTGAGATCAAATTAGTCCTGCAGTGATAACATTTAGAAAAATGCTAAAAAAGAACTTTTCCAGTGAGTGTTTTGCTGAGTTTATGGTTATGCCATCTTTGATTCTTTTTATTTATTTTTTAACCTTAATTTTTGTGATTATTATTGAAATGATTGATTGGTTTGTTTTAATGGTGATTGAATAATATATAATTGACATTGTTACATTTAATGTTCTGTAAATGTTTTAATTATTTTTCCTATCCTGGAAACTTCTGAGAGTTTCTTGCTTTACTATTAATACATTTATCAATCTTCTCTCTCTTCTTTCTTCTTCCCTTATTTCATTACAATGTTACCCTATATATATCTCTTCTCTAACCAATGGTAAAATTGTCCCCATATCTTAAAATATTCAGATTCCTCTCTTTCTTTAATTGTCAAAGTCAATCTATTCATTTCTGCACAATCCAATATTTTCTTAATTACTTCCCCTCCGTAGAGATTTTCTCTGCTTTCCATCTTTGCGCAAATACTATCTTCGCTGCAGTTATTACATGTATAATCAAATATATATTTTCTTTACTAAATTTCTCTGGTAGGATACCCAATAGGAATAGTTTAGGTTTTAAATCTATATGTTGTTGTATCATTTCTTCTAACCATATTTTAATTTTAATCCAATAATTTCTTGCTTCCGGTCATGTCCACCACATATGATAATACAACCCTGGTGATCCTCCACGTAATCTCACACCTTGTAACATTTTTATGTTGATTCTCGCTTTCTTCCCTTGCCATATAAATTTCCTTATTATTTTATTAAGATGTTCAAAATATGACTTTTCCACTTTTATCAGTATTGTCTGAAATAGGAACAATAGCCTCAGTAATATATTCATCTTTACTATCGTTATCTTTCCCATTAATGATAACTGTAAATTTTTCCATTTCTCCAAGTCTTCCACAATTTGTTTCTTTAGTTTATAATAATTATCTTCTTTTATTGTTACACATCTTGAGAAATGTATTCCTAAATATTTCATTTTCTTCACAATTTGAATATTTAATTTCTCCATCAATTCTCTTTTCTGTTTCTCTGTTACATTTTTAATCAATATTTTTGTTTTGCATTTATTTATTTTTAGTCCTGCAACCTCTCCAAATTCTTCTATTTGTTCTAATAGTTTGGGGCCTGTTGTTTGAGGCTCTTCCAATATAAAAACTAAATCATCTGCAAAGGCTTGTAATTTATATTCTTCTTTCTTAATTTTCATTCCTTTTATTTCTTCACTTCATCTTATATTTCTATTTAACACTTCTAGCATTAAAACAAATAACAAAGGTGATAATGGACATCCTTACCTTGTGCTTTTCATTATGTTCCCTTTTTCTGTCATCTCTCCGTTCATCATTATTTTTGCCAATTGCTTTTTGCCAATTGTTTTTATCATATTTATGAATCTCTCCTCAAACTCCAGCATCTGTAATTGTTCTATCATAAATTGCCAGTTCACATTATCAAACACTATATGTGCATCTAGAAACATCATCACCATTTGTTTTTCTTAGTGTACCTCATAATATTCCAAAATGTTCAAAATTATCCTCAAGTTGTCTCTAATTTGTCTCTTAGGTAAAAACCCATTTTGATCCATATGAATACATTCATTTAAAAGCCTTTTTAATCTATTCGCCATTATTGAAACAAAAATCTTACAATCAACATTCAACAATGAAATTGGTCTATAGTTTTAAACTTCTTGTAAATCTGTATCTTCTTTAGGTATAAGTGTGCCATAAACCTCCGTCCAGAGTCTGGTATCTTTGCCTTCACCAGTAGTTCATTAAATAATTCCAACATTACATTGCTTAACACATCTTGAAATGATTTATATAGTTCTGCTGGTAGTCCATCTGGGCCCGGTGTTTTCCCATTTTTGGGTTTTTTAATTGCCTCTGCCAATTCTGTCAATGTTGGATAACTATCTGTCTGAGATGATGTAGGGCCGTGATGGTGAACCTATGGCACGGGTGCCACAGGCGGGATGTGCAGCCATATTGGTAGGCACGCAAGCATTGCCCTAGCTTAGCTCCGGTGCGCATGTGCGCACCGGCCTTCTGGACCCACTATAAGTTAGGAAACAGGCTGTTTCCAGCCTCCAAAGGGCCTCGGGGGGAAGGCTATTTTCACCCTCCCCAGACTCCTAGAAAGGCTCTGGAGCCTGGGGAGGGCGAAAAACAGACCTACCATCGTGTGCCAAAAGCGGGGGTCGTCGGGGGGGTTGCGCACGCATGTGTGGGTGGGCAGGGGCTTTGAATTATGGGTATGGGCATGTGTGTGACCCCTCCACGCTCCCCCCACTTTTGGCACGCGATGGCAAAAAGGTTAGCCATCACTGGTGCAGGGTTTCCTGCCTGGGCAGGGGGTTGGACTAGAATGCCTCCAAGGTCCCTTCCAACCCTGTTGTTATTATTATTATTATAATTCCATCATCGATATTCTTTCTTCTAGGGCTTCCTTATATAGTTCAGGTATTTTAGGTAAGTCAGATTTCTCTAAAACTTGTTTTATCTTTCCATCAGGTATCATCTCTTGATTATACAGTTTCTGATAATAGTTTTGAATTATTTTTTTCTTTTCTTCATTTCTATAACATATACTTCCTTTTTCATCTTGTAGTTGATTAATTAACTTCTTCTCTTTTTCCTTTTTCATTTTATATGTCAACCATCTGCCTGGTTTATTTGCATTTTTAAAAAAAAGTTCTGTTTCGTGGATCCAATTTATGTGCCAAAAATTCTTGTTTAATTAAATTTATTTCATGTTTTTTCAATTCCATTTGTTTTTTAACTTTATCATTTTGTGGATTTTTTTGTAATTCTTTCTCTAGTCTTTTGTATTCTTCTTCCAATTTCTTCTGCGTTTGTCTCTTCTTTTTGTTTTTTCCCCCCCAAATATGTTATTGCCAGGCTTCTAATATATGCTTTCATTGTATCCGATACATTTTGAAGTGATGTATATTCCTTTTGTTTATTTTGAAGAAAAACTCTAATTCTTTTTCCAGAAATTCTTGAAATTTTTTTTCATTTACAAATATTTGGTTCAAAGTCCACCTATACTTTTTCTTTTGTCCTTTCCATTTTATAATAATTGGATTATGGTCTGCTGAGCCGCACCATCTGCAGAGGTTTTTTTTTTTACTTTTAAAAGCCGGTTTTGCTTCAGCCGAAACAGGCCTTTAAAAGTAAAAAACAGCAGAACCTTACTTGTACTCTTACTTGTAGAAAACATGTTTTCTACAAGTAAGAGTAAAGATTCTAAGGCACTTACCTGATTACTGATGAACGCATGGCTCTCTTTCCAGCCCGAAAGCAGTTTCAGTTTCAGCTAGACAGAATCAATCGCTCAGCTAATCTATTACCTCGGTGATCAACTGGATGGCTTTGCTAGCTGAGGAACTCTGGGATTTGAAGTCCACAATAAAATAAAATAAAATAAAATAATAAAATAAAATATTTGTGCAGCTTTCTAAGATTTGGTGTGTTTCTGTAGTGTTTCACTCTAACTACACAAACACACAAAATCTCAGAAAGCTGTATGTGGCATATTGTGTGTGTGTGTGTGTGTGTGTGTGTGTGTGTGTGTTGTGTGTGTGTAAAGTGTGAAAGTTGGTTTTTGAGTTTTTTGTGGCTGTGTGAAGTGTGAAGTGCAGCTGCTTTTACACTGTGTGTGAGTCAGTTGTGTTGTGTTGTGTGTGTGTAAAGTGTGAAAGTTGGTTTTTGGTACCTCTTGTTGTTTTTTTATACTTTGTTTATTATTTTTATTATTTATTGTTATTGGCCATGCCCACCAAGCCATCTGACCACCAAGCCACGCCCACCAATTAAGCCACGCCCACAGAACCGTTAGGGAAAATTTTTAGATTTCACCCCTGGTCTCAACCAATATCTTTTTATCTTTATATTTCATTGCAGTGTTTCTGGTTATTTGTTGTATCTCTGTTTTTATCACTTTCATTGTAAATCTTACATGGACTTCTCTTGGTAAATTATTTCTCATTGCATATCTTGTATGTACTCTAAATACCTCGTCCATCTTCTCCTTGGGTTGTTCCATCACTTTTGCCAACATCTCTGTGATTATCTGTGGCAAATTTTTCCCTTTCTCTTCCTCTATATTTTGAAATAATCAGATCTATCCATCTCGAGAGAAATAATTGTTCACTCTTGATTTTTATCCACTAATGTCAATTTTTCCTCTAAGTCTTCCACTTTCTTTTCTGTTAAATCCACCTTTTAAAATTCTTTCTTCATTTTTCCCAATCATCTCCTTGACTTCTTTTAAGTCTTCTTTCAAATCATCATGAAGCGACTGTATGAGATTTTCTAGATCCATCATTTCTGTTGTGGAGGGGCTTGCTGCTGAATGCAGGTGTCCTGTAAATTTCTACATCTCTTAACATTATATATCCCAAATTTGTAATTCACTTATGTTTAGTTTTTGTAATCCAAATATCTAGTTCACCCTAATGAGTAAACTAGAAGAAAAAAGAAAAAATATAAAGAAAAATAAATTGCGAAAAAATCCAGTACGCCCCCTCAAGAGAAAATTTACTATCCAGCAAAGAAAGAAAAGAAAAAAAGGGGAGAGAAAGGAAAAAGAAAAATATGAAAAAAAATCCCAATGCTAAAGCCAAAAAATAAAAAAAGAACATTTGTAGACTTCTTCAGCTCTTCTTGCCTTAATCCAAATTTTAAATGGACCACCTTTAACTTTTTTCACTCACTTAGAAAAGAAAAAAAAAAGAACGAAAACAAAAAATTTCCACGCTTTGTTCCAACACCAAATAGTAAACCAGGAAAAAAAAAACGGCAGCAGAAGAAAATAACCAAAACACTAATTCCAAAACAAAGTACATCAAAAAGCTCAAGAAAGACAAACAGAAAAATAAAAAAAACAAAAACTCAAGAAGTAAAATCAAATTCAGCACTCCAAGCTCTTCATTCCTTTCCAGAATGTGTTTCTCTCTTCAACATCTGTTTTCTTATCATTACAACCAGCATTGTCAAGGTCAGCTTTAAGTCTTATGATCAATTCCCAGTATAACCAAACTATACGTTTCCAAGCTTTGAGTCTTTTAATCAGTTTCTATTCATTTTAAATTCATTTATAATCATTCTCTTTCTTTCTCAAAATAATCAAACAGTTTTCTAACCCTACTTAATTCCAAATCCACTCTTTTAAGTCAATCCCCAATCAAGTTTTTCAATAATTCATTAAAAAAAATTTTCTTCCCTCTTTGGGCTTTCAATTTTTTTTCCACTTCAATACCAGAAATGGAGAGCCGATACACACCCGCTCTCCCTCCTTGTTTAGCCACTTATCCACTCTATTAATTTCAAGTGGGTATAAAAGAAAATCTTTTCTCTATAAAGCCTCATTCAGATGATGCACTTTCTCTTGGTTCCACCTTTCCATTGCGACCACCCCAGCTTCTTAACGGCTCCTATGGCCGCTATCTCAGATGTCTGGTTCAAGAAGCTACCTCTGATCAATCTGGAAATTTGCGGATTTCCTGAATTGATTAGTCCATGCTTCTCTAGTTCACTGCCCCTACAATGGCTTAGATCAATTAAAACTCCCAATCAGGTGAGATGTAAGCGGCTTTTCTGGAGCCCCGAAAAAAACCACTCTAACACCGCAATGCTGATCACGCCTCCCATCCTGTCTTGTTTTGAATGTGCAATCTAAGTTGCCATTGTGACTAGATTCAGCAAGTCCCTTCTATATTTTTACCTCTTGGTGTTTTAATCAATGAATGTTACATGAGAAGAATATTTAGCAAAGTCTAACTTAATTGCTTGACTAGATTAGAGAGTTTAGATTAGATTAGAAATGCATTTCATTTATCCAGAGTTTAATTGTTATTAAGATGAGGGCAGTCTAGGAACTGCAAATATATCAGGTTTTTGTATGTTTTGGACTTTGCTATTCAGTTGTTTCTGATTCCTTTTGACCTGATGAACATTTTAACAGGATTTGCAGTAACTGTTTCTTTCATTTCTTCTAAGGTTGTGTTTGTATCATTAGTAATATTATCTTGTCAACTTGTCTCTTTTCAGCCTCTTTTCTGATTAACTTTTCCATGTTTTGGAAGAAATGTCCATCTGGGTTCAGTTCCACATGGGAAGGAAGACACTGGAAACACAGAAGCTGTTTGGAAAGATGGTTTTAATGGTGAACAGGATCACATGGTTTGAGGTCCTGGGCACTTGAGCACATAGGTGAGAGAGAAAGAGAGGATTTATATTCTCTCTTGGGCTCTGAACTTGAGCTGGTATTCTGATTGGTTGTCAGACTCCTAGGGTGCTATACAGGGGTAACATTGTAGGCTGTCTTGAGTTCCAGGCTTGGTTGAACCTTGCTGGGTGATGATGTAATGAAGAGGGTTGTGTTCTGAAAGGGTGTTGGGCAATTCCTGTTTGTGTGTGCTCCGATTTGCAAACTGTTAGCGAAGGTAAGTGAATACCACCCCTGCTACAGTTATTGTTTGCACATTTTTAAGCCTAGGAAGATAAAGCTTATTTTTACTTCATACAGAGACATAATTATGATATGGCTAGATAGAACTTGTTAGGAAATTGTTATTTGTCTAACTAGTTGGCCAGGCAACATATAAACTAACTATGTATGTTTGCAGTAAGAAAGGTATTATGTTGCTTTTTTATTTTTCTGAAAGACTATAGATCCTTTTCAAGAATAGATTTGATTTGGATTTCAAAAAAAATTGACTACCAAGGTTCATAATATAAGATAAACATAAAAAAAATAAAGCCTTTTTCAAATCATAATCTTTTGGGTTTGACACATAAAAAGAAATCTAGTTCTGTTGAATGGATACTTAAATGATATGTTGCAATGATCAAGAGAAAACACAAGCTATTTTGGATGAAATAAAGAGCAAAAAGAATTAAACAAATTTCCAGAAAGACTTATTTCTCAACAAATTAAACTTTGACAATGACATTGCAGAAAGTTAGCACCCACCCCTAGAAGAATGAAATATTTTGAGGAATATTTTAAAAAGGCAAGATAAAATATTTCCCCTAAAAGAAAAATAAAAGATCTTTTTTTAATATAAAAAGGACACAAGACAAGGAGACCCACTATTCCTTCTCTTATTCATACTAACCTTGGAAGTCCTTAGACAGATCAGACAAGACCCAGAAATAAACAGTTTGAAGATTAAAAAAAAAACACTACAAAGTACAAGCATTCGCAGATGATTTAGTATTTATTCTGGAGGAACCCCTAAAAACGGGATCCAAATAAAAAAAGAAAATAGAAGAGTTCGATGCGGTGGCAGGACTTAAAATAAACAAGGAAAAGACCAAGATATTGACAAAGAATCTTACAAATAAACAGAAAAATGAACTGACAGAAAAGTTGGACATGCAGATAACTAAAAAAATTAAATACTTGGGAATTTGGCTAAGAGAAAGATGCACATCCATTAAAAAAGACAACTATACCAAATTAATACAGCAAATAAAGACAGACTTGGACAAATGGAAAAATCTATAGCTATGGCTAGTCAGAAGGATAGCCACAACAAAAATGAATATTTTACTGAAATTGCTATTTTTATTTCAAGTAATCCCAATAAAATTAGGAAAAAAAAATTTTGAGGACTTAAATAAATTGATGTCAAAATTCATCTGGCAAGGCAAAAAACCAAGAATCAAATTTAAAATGCTACAAGATTCTAAAAACAAGGGAGGGTTTGGGCTATCGGACTGGGAGCTGTATTACCAGGCTTCGGTGTTCATATGGATGAAGGAGTGGATAAATCTGAAGACAAAAGAATATTGATGTTAGAAGGGCATGATTTACAATTGGGGTAGCATGCATTTGTATGGGACAGGAAAAGTAAACTACATAGATACTTCCAAAGGCATTAAGAATGTTCTGTTGTCAGTATGGGAATGTTCTGTTGTCAGTACGGAAAAAAATCAAACAGAATCACTATATGAAAATACCATTCTGGCTATCACGATGGAAGTGCTAATATATCCTAATGTTTTAGAACTAGATAAAATTGTAAGGTACAAAGATATACTAAACGAACAAGGGGACTTAAAATCAAAACAGGAACTAAAAAATCAATTGACTTGGACTGGTGGCCATCTATCCAAATACAAATGAGACATAAGAAAGATGCAGAAAGATATGGATTTTATAAGGAACCCCAAGAATTGGACCAGATATTGCTAGGGAAAGATGATAAATTAATAAAGAAAATTAATAATTACCTATTGAACTTTAAGATGGAAGATGAATATGTAAAAGAAATCATGATAGTATGGGCAAAAGATTTTGGGCATACCATAGAATTAGACAATTGGCAAAAATTGTGGGAAAGAAAGATGGCTAGAAGGGATGACAGCACAACAAATAAACCTAAAACCAGAACTGTTTTTACTAGGTATACTACCGAGGAAATGCAACAAAAGAAATACATACTTAATGTTACATGTAATAACAGCAGAGAGAATCACATATGCACAAAATTGGGAAAATGAAAGTATACCGATAGATGAAAGAAAGAAAGAAACTATTAAAATGCGCTGAAATGGACAGGTTAACAATGGAAATTAAGGAGAAAGAGAAAACAGAGTATTACTTAACATGGGACTTATTGTACAAATGGTTAGATAGTGCAGAGATTAGTAATTTAATATTGAAAGAAGATTAACAAAATAGAAATAAATACATATAGATATAGATATATATTTAAGTATATATGCTACAAGTAATATTTACATTGGACTATACTAGACTATCGATTAAAGTGTATAGAGTGACAAATGTATAGAATGTTATGATATAACTATGAGAATAACAGTTATAACTAGGACGTACGATTATATGTGTAAAAGAGACTACATTGTATAATTATGAGAACAATGGTTATAATCAGGGTGTATAATACTATGTATACTTAAAAGAGACTTGATACAGACAGTACACTGTTGTTGCAAAAATGGAAGCATGATGTATAATAAAAGAAAATGTATAATAAAAAATAATAATAAAAAAGAAAGGAAATAAGAAACTAAAGAGAGAGACAAATGAAAAATCTTAAGGGACATAGAAACTCAGAGCCCCAGTTCCCTGCCCCCAGCCATTATTTTGTGCCCATTAAGAAAGACTGGGCCAGCCTATCTTCAAAACAAAAGACCTTCAGCTCAGGGTGAAGGGATTAAGACATGGCCTTTTGGGACATAATGGGATTAACCCACTAGAAAAACCCTCAGAAACTTCAATCAAACTTAGCTCAGACAACCTACAGAGCCAGCTATAACCCCTACATAACCCCATAGGAATCTGACAACAGCCAGCAGAACACATATTCTTTTACAGGAACAGGAAGCTCAAGTGAAAAGCCCATAAGAAGGTATAAAATCCCTCACTCTCAACTCCATGTATTCAGCTGCCGAGAACCACCCATGTGCTTTTGCTTCAACGTTAAACCATCTTTCCAATCAGCCTCCAGCCTCCATTTTGTCTCCAGTGCTTTTCTCCCAGCTTGGAACTGAACCAGATGGATATTTTCTTCCAACAACAGTTACCTATATTAATAGTAAGACAATGAAAATTAAAGTGATTATATAAAGAAATAAGCGAGAGAAATAGCAGATCAATTATGAAAAATAAAAACGTATTGAAATTACAATAGGGAGGACAATATGGACATACAAATTTTTTTTATCAACTTTATTTCCATTTGTATAAGAGAAGTGACAAGAAAATAGATGAATATCTAAATAAACAAAATTTACCAAGAATTATAGAGGAAATTTCTGAAGCTATAAAACTGTTTGAACTAGGAAAGTTCTGGCATCAGACTGATTATCAGGTTTTTATTATAAATGTTTTGAGAATGAATTTTTACATTTACAAACCATCCTGAATTCTATTTTAGAGGGAGGATAGTTGCAAGAGAATTGGAAAGAGGCCAATATAGCATTAATATACAAAGAGAGACAAGATTTAACTTTAACAAGAAACTATAAAGAAACTTCATTATTGAATAATAACTACAAGTTCAAAATGATTCTAGTTGATAGTTTGAAAATAATTTTGCTTTTTTCTGTTCCTTTGTAAGATTCTTAGTTAGAATTTTAGTTTTCTCTTTGTTTATTTTCAATCCTCCAACATCACAATCGTCTTCTATTTTCTTTATTAGTTTGGGTCCTGTTTCTTGCAGTTCCTCTATGATGAAAACCAAATCATCTGCAAAAGCTTGTAGTTTGTATTTTTCTTTTTTTTATCTCCATGGCTTTTATTTCTATATCTTGGAGGATGTTTCTATTTAACACTTCCAGAGTCAAAATAAATAATAAGGGGGACAATGGGCATTCTTGTCTTGTGCCTCTTTTAATATTTATATTCTCCATTATGTCCCATTCACATGCACTTTTGCAGCCTGTTTGGTGTATATTGTCTTGATCAGATTGGTAATTTCCCCCCAAATTCCATATATGTTAGTTGTAGTATCATGAATTGCCAGTTCACATTATCAAATCTTTCTGGGCATCTAGAAACATCAGCGCCATTTGTTTTTCCGGATGTGTTTCATAGTGTTGGAAGAAATATCCATCTGGGTTCAGTTCCAAGTGGGGACAAAGACACTGGAAACATGGAGGCTGCTTGGAAAGATGGTTTAATGGTGGTCAGGATCACATGGCTTGAGTTCCTGAACAGAAAAGGGGCAAGATCCTGTGTGCTCCCTGGCTTTATGCTTTTTCTGAGCTTTGAACTTTCTGGGGCACAGGAAGAGTATCCTGATTGGTTGTCAAACTCCCAGGTGGTCTAGGGGTCTTAGCTAACATTGTAGGTTGTCCCTCAAGCTTGCCTGAGCCTTGCCATGTGATGAGTTTCTGTTGCTAGATGGGTCCTATTATGTTGCAGATGATGATGGCCCATTGACAAAGGTGCGGAGAATGAGTTTTTACCTCTGACCCATTGACAAAGGTGGGGGGAAATGAGTGAGCTTGGCTGAGGCTTTAATGGCCCATTGACAAAGGTGGGGGGAGTCAGGAAGCTGCTTTGTCTTTAAAACATGTTTCTCCATTTCTCATCCAGGGAAATATATTCTGCCTTTTTAAATATTTTCTAAAATATTTCATTATTCTAGGAGGGGGGTGAGTGCTAAATTCCTACAATCCCTACTTTTTTTTTTTCAAAACGTGAGTTTTGAAACATGCTCTTGGCAAAAAATTAAAATTGATCAAATCAGGGAGGCTTGATGGGTGCTTTTAATTTTTCTGATGCAAAGGAAGCCATTGATAGAGACAACAGAAAAAAAGATTCCTTCAGTGGCTCCCAAAAGCTTTCAACCATGAAGGTCTAGCAGCCAGGGGAAAAGTTCTGGTAAGAATTTTACAGTATCCAATTTTCTATGCCAATTAATTTCAGCTGTTAGATATCACTTTCTGTGAGCTTCCAGTCAGGTTTCAAGCAAGCACACATCCCAAAATTTTCACAGCCATGGTTTTCCTTTAAATTACAGGCTGCCCATTTCCAAGGGTTGGTTACTGAACCTGCCCTAGCTCTTACTTTAGTGGATCCAGATTTATTTTAGTCCAAATTGAGGTTAATCAGTGTGCAATCCAGGCTTTTTCCTTTCTTTTCTTTTTTTTTTAAATTACACACAATGAGCCCTGGGACTTCTACTCATGAGACCACCAGTGCAACATATCTTGCTTTATTGGGCAACTGGGCAGCATCATTTGTGAGTCATAGTCAGGGCTTGGGTTTTGGATATCACTTTTTCTGCTATCTCTTCAAGTGAGGAATTGCCTGAGGGGAATGCCCCTCCCCCATGGAATTAGCAGGGAGATCTGACTCCTTGGGCTTTTAGTGCCACAGAGCAAAAATCAACCTAGAAGTCTTGTGTGGAGGTAAGTGAAAGGAATAGACTAATTCTGAATGGTGTGTGTCTCTGTGTGTGCCTGTGTATGCAGCTACCTTTACAATTCAGGCAATACAAACAATACAAACATGCTGGACAAATTTCCATACCATTAGACAGTAATCTCAGGTGTTCAGAACTTGCTGTGGTAGCCACTTTCAAATACAATCCTTACATGAATACTTTAGACTGATTACAATATAAAGGAGACAAGACAGAAAACCTTACAATGAATTTCCACCCTCCCCCATAGTCTTTCCAGCTGTCTTCTGGGAATTGAAAAGAGTCTTTTAGTCTTTACTTGTACATCGCAGGGTCCTTTCTTTCATGTCTGCTGGGTGGCATGCTTGTTGGTCAGTCAGGTTTGGAAAGGTCTGCTCCAATCTGGTTGCTGTTATGACTTTCAGTGGGGGCTGGATTCAAACTCAATTCCTGGCTCCAACAAATGGAAGGTCTCCTCTGGGGGCAGCATCTGGAACCATGTGCTCTGCTTCCACACTTGCAGAGTCATCTTTTCAGGGCTGAAAGACATTAGAACAGGATATCTCCTCCCCACTTTTGTGGGTAATCTTCTCAGGAAAGGCATTGTAACAGGATTAAAAAAAGGGGGGGTAGATATCTTGCAGGCAGAGTTTGAAAAGAAACAACACATCAATATTGCAGTTACTAAAAGATAATGCAGTTTCAACAAAATGGAGACACAACTGATGAGAAAGAAAAAACTGGATTCACATGCTTCAGGAAGAGGATGAACAGGTAAAATCATTTAAACACACAGTAAATGCAAGACTGATTGTTTTTTTCCTCTTGTAAGTGAACTTAAAACGTTTCCTCATAAACTTGAGTTGTTACTTTAAGATAAAGAGAGGGAAGGAGAAAAAAAAACAGAAATGAAAAGTTCTCTGTACTGTTTTGTTGGCCGGACAAAGACAGGGCAAAGGCTCTTTCTTTTTCTTTTTTCTCTTCCCCATTTTCATTGCTTCAACCTTTTGTTTTTCTTTTTCCCTAACAATTTAAAATTCTTGTCTCTAGAGATCAGATACATTTTACAGTTACAATTACCTCAAGGGCCCACAAAGACAGACATACACACATAAAAAAAACCAAGGAGGACAAAGAGGAAAACAAAACTCTGAGATTTACACACACACTGATCATTCCCGCCATAAATCTCAGTTAAATTAGGGAAGGCACAAATCTTAATAGACATATCACGTGGTTCCATAAAAGAAAGAGAAAGAGACAAACAAACAAACAAACAAAACAAAAAACCAAACATTCCTATTTACATATTTCCCTTTTCTTTTAAGTACCTTTATTTAGCCAAATTTGTCTTCCTGGTGTTATCTCTTAGCAAAGCCCATTTTTTACACCATTTCTTCAATTTCTTTTCTCTCATGCCAGTCAACACTGGCACCTGCCTGGCATCCCAGGCATGTCTCTCAGGGGATTTCCCTCTACCCTCGAGCTTACGCTTCCCATGATCCTCGGAATGTGAGGCTCACTTTGTCGTAGCCGGGTACTCCCGCAGTTTCGGAAAAAAAGGTATCCGCGAAGGACTCCGACTCCCTTCTGTCGAAGTATGGGCCCCTTCCTTAAGGGAACTCTTATTTGAAGATCACCAATAAAAAAAATAGTGATCCCAGAGGACCTTGCTACCCCTACAGCAGGTACGAGCACCTCCTCTCACTCTACATGCACCACTTTAGGCTTTGCTTTCCTTTTTTAGATACACCGATAGTTCCTATATATTTCTTTTTCCCCCTTCACACTTCTTTTCCTTTTGCTCGGCTTCCGTTCCTTGAAAACACAAAGTTCCACGTTTGGCTTCCCCCCCTTGCTTTCTCTAGCCTACCGGTCAGGGCTTGGTGGAGCTAGCAGTAGGCAGAGATGCGGCTAGAGGTTGCTCAAAGAGGTGGAATCAGACTGTTTCCTTAGGTGGAATCCCACACACACACTTCCTCATTCCCTAACAGAAGGTCCTGTGCTCTGGCAAAACCCCCATGCTCTCCAGACTGTTGGTCTTTCTGCGGTTAGGAAATGCACAGAGGAAGCAAGATCCAGCTGTGATTGGGAGAAGGGCTCTCTCACACATGCAGGCATACACATATTTCCCATGCTTTTCCATGCTTTAAAATTAAAATTTAGAGGTACTCACCTTCTTTCCAAGCAGCCTTTGAGCTTAACATTCAAAACCCCTTTAAAACCTAGTTCCAAATGGCCAAGGTCCAGGAAAACTTACCCACAGACTCAATTGGTCTGCTGCTAGCAAGGGAGGCTTACCTGGGCCAGGTCCATTGGTTAGGTTAGCTTGGAGTCCCTTCGTGGTCGCCAATTATTGGAAGAAATATCCATCTGGATTCAGTTCCAAGTGGGGACAAAGACACTGGAAACATGGAGGCTGCTTGGAAAGATGGTTTAATGGTGGTCAGGATCACATGGCTTGAGTTCCTGAACAGAAAAGGGGTGAGATCCTGTGTGCTCCCTGGCTTTATGCTTTTTCTGAGCTTTGAACTTTCTGGGGCACAGGAAGAGTATCCTGATTGGTTGTCAAACTCCCAGGTGGTCTAGGGGTCTTAGCTAACATTGTAGGTTGTCCCTCAAGCTTGCCTGAGCCTTGCCATGTGATGAGTTTCTGTTGCTAGATGGGTCCTATTATGTTGCAGATGATGATGGCCCATTGACAAAGGTGCGGAGAATGAGTTTCTACCTCTGACCCATTGACAAAGGTGGGGGGAAATGAGTGAGCTTGGCTGAGGCTTTAATGGCCCATTGACAAAGGTGGGGGGAGTCAGGAAGCTGCTTTGTCTTTAAAACATGTTTCTCCATTTCTCATCCAGGGAAATATATTCTGCCTTTTTAAATATTTTCTAAAATATTTCATTATTCTAGGAGGGGGATGGGTGCTAAATTCCTACAATAGTATTCCAATGAGTTCAAAAATTATTCTCGTATTATAGGTCACCTTGTCCTGGAGTTTTGTTATTCTCCTGTCTCTTAATTGCCTCTGTTAATTGAAATATTGTTATCCTTTCACTTAGTGTAGATCTTATTTCTTCAGGAACTTCAGGCAACCTGGCCTCTTCTAGGTATCATTTTATTTTATCCTCCTATAGTTCCTCTTGGTCATACAGATTTTCATAATAGTTCTAGATTATTATTTTTTTACTGTCATTTTGATGCTGTAGTATACCTTTCTTGTCTATCAAGCTTTGTATCTATTTTTTTCCTAACTAAGAATCTTACAAAGGAACAGAAAAAAGACAATGGAAAGAATAGACATCCATATAGTAAAAAAAGTAAAATATTTGGGAAGACATCTATCAGCGAGTGATTTAAGACAATTAATTAAAATTAATGCAACAAATTAAATTGGATTTGGAAAAGTGGAAAAACATGCAATTATCACTGTTAGGAAGAATAGCCACTATCAAAAGGAATATCCTAACAAGACTGTTGTACCTGTTCCAAACAATCACAATAAAGCTAGAAAGGAAATATTTCAAGGAATTAAATAGAATGGTAACCAAATTTATATGGCAAGGCAGAAAGGCAAGAATTAGGCTGAAATTAATGCAAGACTTTACCAATAGAGGAGGCTTTGGGTTGCCAAATTGGGAATTATACTGTCAAGCAGATGCCCTTACCTGGGATAACTTTGAAAGAATGGATAACTTTGAGACATAGATAATTACTGGTATTAAAGGGACATGATTTACAACTGGGGTGGCATGCCTTTCTATGGTATCAGAAATACAAAGCACATAAATACTTTCAGGAACACCACATTAGAAATGCCTTACTTGCAATATAGGTTTTTTAATAAGGGTTTTTTAAAGGGGGGGAGGGAAGCGACGGGGGGGGGAAACCCGTCGGGGAGGGTAAGTCCAGTCCCGGGAGTTGTCCATGGCGTTTTATCGGGTCCGAGGGAGGGGGGTGAGGGATTCGTACCAGGCGTAGATGTTGGTTCCATCTGTACGGTAAGTGGGAGGGGCAGATATGGCGGAAGCAAGGGGCCGTATCATTTTTCGGGAGCATGGACTCACTGTTTAAAAGCGATAACGTGCTCCGGTCCCTCAGTTCTTACCCGTTCCCCGGAAGGTCAGGATTCTCAGGGCCCGGGCATGCGGCTGATGTTGTGCAATGCCCGGTCCGTGGTTAACAAGGCCCCCCTGATTTGTGATCATATTCGGGGGGAGTCCGCGGACTTCATGGGCATTACGGAGACCTGGCTGGGCGCAGAAGGGGGTGTGCCCCTGGTTGAACTGTGCCCGCCGGGTTTCCGAGCATTTCATCAGCCGAGGGCCCAGGGTAGGGGTGGCGGGGTGGCGGTTGTGATGAGAGAGAGTCTTGAGCCGAGAGAGTCCACTGTGCCTCAGATAGCCGGTTGTGAATCCCTTCTTGTGAAGTGGGGCCATAAGAATCAGATGGGTCTGTTGATCGCGTACCTGGCTCCTTGCTACGTGACTACAGCCCTGCCTGAGCTGCTTGAGGTGCTTGCCGGGGTGGCGATTGAGATCCCCAGACTTTTGGTCATGGGGGACTTCAATCTGCCATCGGCCGGCTTGTCATTGACGGTGGTTCAAGAGTTCCAGGCTTCCATGACGGCCTTGGATCTGATCCAAGTAACTGATGGACCTACACACACGGGGGGGTCCACACTGGACTTGATTTATATCTCTGGACAGTGGTTTAATGATCTGGTATTAGGGGATTTAGTGACGACACCGGTGTCATGGACAGATCATTTTCTCCTCCGCCTAGACTTTCAGACCGCCGCTCACCACCGCAGGGAGACGGAACCAATGCGTTGGTTCCGTCCCAGGCGCCTGATGGACCCCGAGAGGTTCCTGACGGAGCTTGGGCCATTTCTTGATGATCTTGCCCATGGCACGACTGAAGAACTAGTTGCGGCCTGGGAACAGGCTGCGGCTGGGGCTTTGGACCGTGTCGTGCCTTTGCGGCCTCTGACCCGGCGTAGATCTCAATTTGCTCCTTGGTTCTCTGAGGAGCTGAGAGAGATGAAACGCCGGAGAAGACGCCTAGAGAGTACCTGGAGGTCCAGCCGTTCCAAGGCTGATCGGACACTAGTTAGGTCTTTTTCGAAGGCCTACCTAGTGGCAATGAGGGTTGCGAAATGTTCCTATGTTTCCATCCTCATTGCGTCGGCAGATAACCGCCCGGCTGCCTTGTTTCGGGTGACCCGTTTCCTTTTACACCAGGGGGGACGGGATGACCCCTTGCAGGGACGTGCTGAGGAGTTTAGTGGTTATCTATACGATAAAATCGCTCAGCTTCGGGATAGTTTGGACCAAGATTGTGATGATCCGGATGGGATGACTGAGACACGTCTTGTTGATGTTGTTTGGGATGAGTTTGATTCTGTGGCTCCCGAGGACGTGAACAGGCTGCTGGGGAGGTTACATGCCACTACATGTTTACTGGACCCGTGTCCCTCCTGGCTGGTGCTGGCCACTCAGGAGGTGACACGAGGCTGGCTCCGGGGAATTATAAATGCTTCTTTGTTGGAAGGGGTTTTCCCCGCTGCCTTGAAAGAGGCGGTGGTGAGACCCCTCCTCAAGAAGCCTTCCCTGGACCCAGCTATTTTGGGTAACTACCGTCCAGTCTCCAACCTTCGCTTTGTGGCGAAGGTTGTAGAGAGTGTGGTGGCATGGCAGCTTCCCCAGTACCTGGATGAAGCCATCTATTCTAGACCCGTTCCAGTCCGGCTTCCGGTCCGGGTACAGCACGGAGATAGCTTTGGTCGCATTGGTGGATGACCTCTGGAGGGCCAGGGATAGGGGTTGTTCCTCTGCCCTGGTCCTGTTGGATCTTTCATCGGCTTTTGATACCATCGACCATGGTATCCTGCTGCGCCGGTTGGAGAGTTTGGGAGTGGGAGGCACCGTTTATCGGTGGTTCTCCTCCTATCTCTCTGACCGGATGCAGACGACTGCGAGGCGCCTTACTTGTGGGGTGCCTCAGGGGTCGATTCTCTCGCCTCTCCTGTTCAACATCTACATGAAGCCGTTGTGTGAGGTCATCAGTGGCTTCGGGGTGAGTTATCAGCTGTACGCTGATGACACTCAGCTGTACTTTTCCACCCCGGGCCACCCCAACGAAGCTGTTGAACTGCTGTCTCGTTGCCTGGAGGCCGTACGGGTCTGGATGGGGAGAAACAGACTCAGACTCAATCCATCCAAGACGGAGTGGCTGTGGATGCCGGCACCCCGGTACAGTCAGCTGCAACCACGGCTGTCTGTTGGGGGCGAGTCACTGGCCCCAACAGAGAGGGTACGCAACTTGGGCGTTCTCCTGGATGGACGGCTGTCGTTTGAAGATCATTTGGCGGCCGTCTCCAGGAGAGCCTTCTACCAGATTCGCCTGGTCCGCCAGTTGCGTCCCTTTCTGGACCGGGATGCCTTATGCACGGTCACTCATGCTCTCGTCACTTCCCGCCTGGATTATTGCAATGCTCTCTACATGGGGCTACCCCTGAAGTGCACTCGGAGACTCCAGTTAGTCCAGAATGCAGCTGCGTGGGTGATCGAGGGAGCTCCTCGTTGCTCCCGGATAACACCGCTCCTGCGCAGTCTGCACTGGCTACCTGTGGTCTTTCGGGTGCGCTTCAAGGTTTTGGTTACCACCTTCAAAGCGCTCCATGGCTTAGGGCCCGGGTACTTACGGGACCGCCTGCTGTTACCTTATGCCTCCCATCGACCCGTACGCTCTCACAGAGAGGGTCTCCTTAGGGTGCCATCCGCCAAGCAATGCCGGCTGGCGGCCCCCAGGGGGAGGGCCTTCTCTGTTGGAGCACCTACGCTCTGGAACGACCTTCCCCCCGGTTTGCGCCAAATATCTGACCTTCGGACCTTTCGCCGGGAATTAAAAACTCACTTATTTATTCAAGCGGGACTGGACTGACTGATTTTTTAAATTCCAAATTTTAAAGTTTTAATCCTTTGTAATTTTATATGGGGTATTTTAGGTTAGGTCAATCTGACGGTTTTAATTCGGCTACTATTGAATAGGTATTTTAAATTGATATTTTAACTTTGTATACTTGCTGTTTTTATTTTTGGCTGTACACCGCCCTGAGTCCTTCGGGAGAAGGGCGGTATAAAAATTTAAATAAATAAATAAATAAATAAATAAATAAATATGGGTAAAAATCAAGGAAAAACACTATTTGAAAATACCAGTCTGGCTCTCCATGACAGAGGCACTAACATACCCAAATGTGATGGATATGGGAAAAATTGTAAGATGCAAAGATATTTTAAATGAGATGGGGGGAATTGAAAAACAAATTGGAATTGGGAATTGAATACCCAAGGGATAAATTTAGCATGGTGGCCACATGTACAGATACAATCTAGATACTATAAAAATGTTAAAACATATGATTTTTATAAAGAATCAACAGAATTGGATCAAATTTTAATAGGACTGGAGGAGAAACTGATTAAAATATTCTATAATTATTTATTGACTATTAGAATAGAAGAGGAGCAAGTAAAAGAAATCATGATAGCATGGGCTAAAGATTTTGGGTATTGCATAGAATGGCAAAAGTTGTGGGAGAGATACTATAAATTGACAACATCCACTGCATATAAAGAATGTCAGGGTTCCAAGTAACACCCCCAACAAAATCAAATTCCAAGGCTTGAAATTTCTCAAAACTATTTTTTATTAGAGATGTCATATTGGCACATCTGGGAAAACCTGAATCTGAGAGTTTCTGGGTTGTCCACACCCAAAAGAAAGTACAAGACCTTGCCCCCACCCACATGTCCACCACACATCCAATCATATACCGTCCAGAACAGAAGATATCCTCCTCTTCTTCTCAGCACAGCTGCAAGGCACCTTGGCCTTGACTATCTATAAAGAATTTTATTTTGGCTACATATCTATAACAACAACAACAACAGAGTTGGAAGGGACCTTGGAGACCTTCTAGTCCAACCCCCTGCCCAGGCAGGAAACCCTACACCATCTCAGACAAATGGTTATCCAACATTTTCTTAAAAATTTCCAGTGTTGGAGCATTCACAACTTCTGCAGGCAAGTCGTTCCACTTATTAATTGTTCTAACTGTCAGGAAATTTCTCCTTAGTTCTAAGTTGCTTCTTTCCTTGATCAGTTTCCACCCATTGCTTCTTGTTCTACCCTCAGGTGCTTTGGAGAACAGCCTGACTTCTCTGTGGCAGCCCCTGAGATATTGGAACACTGCTATCATGTCTCCCCTAGTCCTTCTTTTCATTAAACTAGACATACCCAGTTCCTGCAATCGTTCTTCATATGTTTTAGCCTCCAGTCACCTAATCATCTTTGTTGCTCTTCTCTGCACTCTTTCTAGAGTCTCAGCATCTTTTTTACATCGTGGCGACCAAAACTGAATGCAGTATTCCAAGTGTGGCCTTACCAAGGCATTATAAAGTGGCACTAACACTTCACTGATCTTGATTCTATCCCTCTGTTTATGCAGCCCAGAACTGTGTTGGCTTTTTTAGCAGCAGCTGCACACTGCTGGTTCATATCTAAATGGTTGTCCACTAGGACTCCAAGATCCCTCTCACTTCTTTACTCTATACTATCCCCCCTCCCAACTTCCCACAGTAGGCTTGTGGCAGGCCTGAAGCCTGAAGGCACAAAGGTAGAAAGATGGCTTCTAGGTCTGACAGGCTGCCTCCACCCCCTTGTCCTGAAAAGCGAATAATAAGGGGGGTTAATCATATCTCTAACCACCCCTCTCCCCCCAGGAGGACCCTTTGGTTTGTCCAGGTATTTGTCGTG
Source organism: Ahaetulla prasina (assembly GCF_028640845.1). NCBI lineage: Eukaryota > Metazoa > Chordata > Lepidosauria > Squamata > Colubridae > Ahaetulla > Ahaetulla prasina. The sequence continues at coordinate 77,103,899 of NC_080543.1, read as the reverse complement.
GAACTGCTTGATTAGCCTATCTGCTTTTACATTCCACCTTTTGACCCAGGTAGCTTCAGATAAAGGTAGCTTCAGACTCCAGTGTACTAAATATTGTAATTGACCCCTATATAGCCTAGAAACTAAAATTTTCCTGACCTCATAATGGGTCCCTCCTTGTATTACTATGGGAGGAGGAAGTGGTTGAGTTCGAGGTCTTAGGTTGGACCCAACTGACGGTTTCAGCAAGCTACAATGAAATACAGGGTGTATTTTCCCTAACATGCAGGGGAGGTTCAATTGAACTATCACTGGTTAATTATTTTCACTATAGGAAATGGGCATATGAATTTTTGTCCTAATACTAGGTAGCTTTAACCGTATGTATTTGGTGGATTGGAAACTTTATCCCCCACCTGGAAGGGGAGTTGCAGCGATCGGTGCTTGTCTGCTTGCTTTTTGTATTCCTCTGCCATTTCTGACAGCCCTTTCTTAGTATTTTCCCATCCTTTCTTTAGTGAATCCATCCACTCTGTTAAAGACATGGATGAGGGGGGTTTCCGTAGGCAGTTCAGGCATGTGGACAAACTCCATGCCGCTGGTGATTTGTAAAGGCTTAATCCAGGGGTGGGTTCTAAATTTTTTTACTACCGGTTCTGTGGGCGTGGCTTGTTTGGTGGGTGTGGCTTGTTTGGTGGGTGTGGCTTGTTTGGTGGGTATGGCTTGGTGGTCATGTGACTGGGTGGGTGTGGCCAACTTGATGTCACTCACATCAAAGGTTAGGGTGCCTCCTCGCCTTAAAAGTCTCAACGAGATACAATTTCCCTATCTATTTATATATGCCATATGTGTACATACATATTACATAGTATAGAGTGTGTATAGGCACACAAAAAGATACATTATCTACCATATATATATATATATATATATATATATATATATATATATATATATATATATATATATATATATATATATATATACACACACACACACACACACACACACACTGTATGTGTATATACACACACACCCCTCTTCTAAAACTATACACATTCAACCTCACTACATTTGGAAAAAAACACCCAGAGTCCACTTTCTGCCACACATTTAATGATAACTTCTGTATATTTAGAACATTACACACACCTTCAGATGTTCTTCCCTAACTTGCACATGACTGTTAGAGCCAGAAGATATCATGGATTGAGTAAAATATGGTGAAACTCACTTAATAATGCTCTTGCTTAGCAACCAAAATTTTGGACTCAGTTCTGGTCATACGTCAAAGACTATCTCTGCCTTCCTCTGCATGGCAGCCTTATCCTAGTAGACTCTGTTAAGTTCGGGCAATGAAGAGGCAGGAGACCAGTGAGTGACAACAGCTCTTTAGTTTATTGTGATCCCAGCAAGGACAACCGGCAAAAACCCCTCTTTAAATACTCTTTTGGTTGAGGCTTCAACCAATCAGCAACGTGCAATTTTCCCGCCCAAAATTCCCTCTCAAAGTTCAAAATACATTACACTCCTTCCCTCCCAGAATGCTTTGTACCTCTATTTACATAATATTTGCATGCTATTTCTCTACGTAGTCACGCAGGTAGACAGGGCGTCTCCTAACTCTTTCTGACCTGCGCAGTTCATTCTCTGGGAGAGAGTCGAGCTGGTCGGAGGGACTGTTTGTTCCTCCCAGCTCCTCCTCTAGGCCGTCCAGCCCTGGATTATTGGCTGAGTCATCCCTGTTGCCTTCAGGAGGAACCGGTTGGTGTCGCTGGACTTCATCGGAATCAGATAAGTCCTCCGCTCGCCTCGGGTTTGAGTCAGCTGCAGATTCAAACAATTGGTAGTCAGGGCCTGGTTGTTTGGTTTCTAGTTTGTTTGGTATACGTTTTCTTAACTGGTCTATGTGACGTTTCCATACCCGGCCGTCCTCCATGTCTACTACGTATGATTTGGCTCCGGTTATGCCCAGAATTTCCCCCTTTAACCATGTTGGGCCCTCGCTATAGTTGTGTGCCCATACTGGGTCACCCACTGTCATTTCCCTGGTTTTTCCTTGAATACCCTTGTACCCGTCTGGGGTATAAGTTGGGTTTAGTCGGTCTAGCGGGCACCTGAGTTTCCTGCCCATTAAGAGTTCCGCTGGGCTGCGGCCAGTTGTTACACAAGGGGTCCTATGTTGGACGGCCAGGAAGGTGTCTATTTTCGTTTGCCAGTCGCCTGGACTTATCCTAGATAGCGCTTCCTTGGTGCTCCGAACGAAATGTTCTGCAAGTCCGTTCATTGCCGGGTGGAAAGGCGCCGAGGGGACATGTCGATGCCCTCTCCCGCTAAATACCCCTCAAACTGGTTTGCCGTGAATTGCAGGCCATTGTCAGAGACTAGGGTGTCGGGCAGGGTGGCCCACATGCAACAGTTCCAACACATTTTCGTGCAATTTTTCTGGGATAACCACCCTATCCCCCCATAACAGACACCCCCCTTGAACCGACAGTTCTGATCGTTTTTTCGCAAAGTCTTTGAAACGCTCGCCCGGCGCAGCGGGCCAACCCCTTTGCACCCAACCGATTACAGTCCGTATTGTAATGTCCCTGTAAGATGCCCTAGCCACTTGCTTGGATGTGACTGGGCCAGAGTCCAAAGAGTCAATTAGCAAGACGGGTGTCCCCGGGGTTGGGTCTTCAATTGTCTCTGGTAAAGGGCATCTGCTCAGAGCGTCCGCATGCCCTAAGTCTTTTCCTGGGCGGTGGAGCAATTTGTAGGAGTATGCCGCTAGGAAAATAGTCCATCGGGTCAGCCTGGGAGAAAGTGCCACGGGTGTTGGGCGGTCACCCGCTAAGAGTCCTAGAAGGGGTCTGTGGTCCGTGACTATCTCGAAATCTCGCCCGAACAAGTATTCGTGGAATTTCTTAACCCCGGAGACTATGGCCAATGCCTCCCTATCTAGCTGGCTGTAGTTTCTTTCAGCAGAGGACATTGTCCGGGAATAATACGCTATAGGGGCTTCTGTTCCATTTGGTAACCTATGGCTGAGCACAGCCCCCACCCCATATGGTGAAGCATCGCAAACTTGTTGTTGTGTCTTGTCCGCTCTCACCGCAGCCGGGGTCTGCTTATCTGCTCCCGAACACGGAGGAATGTATGCCTCCCGGCCCCAGTTCTGGCTCCATGCCCAAGCAGGCTGCAGAGGAGGGAGCACCTCCCGGTCCCAGCCCTGGCTCCATGCCCAAGCAGGCTGCAGAGGAGGGAGCATCCCCCGGCCCCAGCCCTGGCTCCATGCCCAGGCAAACGGAGCAGCTAGACCCTTCCCCCTCCTCCACAGCATGTGAGCCTTACTTCCAACAACAGCTGATTGGAGTGACCCTCGCATCAGAAGATTGGATAGGCGGAGGCAACAGAAGGAAGGGAGGGGCAGGCCTTAATGAGTGCTGAGTCATGGAGCCACACCCCATGGCCTATATAAAGGATCTGCTTTCTGGCAGTCTCTGAGTCAGGCAAAGTCGAACTTATCTTGCTGAAGTCACTTACTGGTCTCCTGCCTGCTCTGAGGACTTTGCTAGGACTTTGGGCAGAGCTGCAGAGGCAAGCCTGATTCGGATTTCCCTGACCCGGCCGTCAGCGGAGGAGTGAGACACGACACTAGTACTAGTGGCAACGTGCCATTGTACTGGATGAGGAGGCTATCGCTGGACAAAAGGTTTTTTACCCCCTCAAATGCCCTAGCCTCTTCTCTGCCCCAGGACCACACAGCTTTCTTTGCTAGCAACTTATGTAGCAGTTCGGCTACTGTTGCTTTATTCTTCAAGAATACCGCATAGAAATTAACAAGCCCCAAGAATGCCTGTAATTCTGTTTTATTTTTGGGGGCTGGGGCCTTTCTAATGGCCCGTATCTTGCTCTCCGTGGGGTGGATCCCTTCCCTGTCTATTCGGTATCCTAGGAATTCTACAGATTTCACCCCAATGTGGCATTTGTTGAGCTTAACTTTAAGCCCAGCAGACCTAAAAATGCCCAATACCTTCCTTAGTTTTACCCCGAGTTCCTCTAAGTTTTCAGCTGATACCAATACATCGTCGAAGTATGGTACCACTCCTGGGAGGCCCTGTAATAATCGCTCCATTAGGTTCTGGAAGAGCCCTGGAGCCACGCTAACTCCGAACTGGAGTCGCATACATTTGAAAGCCCCGCGGTGCGTGACAATTGTCTGCGCCTCAGCTGTGCTGCTATCTACTGGTAGCTGCTGGTAGGCTTGGGCCAAATCGAGTTTGGCGAAGACCTGCCCTTGCCCTAATGAGTGCAGCAAATATTGCACCACTGGAACGGGGTATGCACTTTTCTGCAATGCTTTGTTAAGCGTTGCTTTGTAGTCAGCGCAAATCCGGACCGATCCGTCCGGTTTGACTGGGGTTACTATGGGTGTCTCCCATTTTGCATGATCGACGGGGACTAGTATTCCCTGGCTTACTAGCTTGTCTAATTCTCAGTCAATTTTGGGCTTTAGGGCGAATGGAACCCTCCTAGACTTTAACCGGATGGGGGCGACTTGGGGGTCAAGGTTGAAAGAAATAGGGGTCCCCACATACTTGCCCAGGCAATCCTTGAAAACGTCCTCGAACTCCTTCAGTAGTTCGTCTTTGAGGATGACGTTGTTCCTGTGGACCCCGGTCACTCCCATGCCCAAAGCTCGGAACCAGTCCAGCCCTAGCAAGCTCGGTAGAGTTCCGTTTACTATGGTGATTGGCAGGGTCTTTTTGAATTGTCCATATTTGACTTGGACGGATGTGACTCCTCGAACAGGGATCCGATTCCCTTGGTAGTCTTGCACTCTCAGCTTCTGGGTTTGTAGCTGACGTTTTGCGATGGCTGGCAAGTCTCTCACGATGGTGTCCCAGGACATAATTGTGATTGACGACCCAGTGTCTACTTCCATTTGGCACTGCACCCCTTCAATGTAGACTTGGGTAAATATTTTCTTCTCTAGTCGTGTCGATGCGTGGCCCACTCTCACAGTGGTCTGGTTTAACTTCGCGCCCTTTTTAAATGGACCAATCCCGGGCCGCTTCGCTGCTCCCACGCTCTGATTGGTCGGTTTGAATTTTTGGCGGGAAGGTTGGGGGGCTCGGCAAGCCTGAGCTATGTGTCCTTTTTTTTCACACCGCCGACAAACCGCGTCCTTGAATCTGCAGTTTTGCCGTTGGTGTTGGCCCCCACAACTCACACATTCGTCCCGGTCACCTCTCTCCAGCCTCCTGGTGTGGAACACCTCTTCCTCTTCCTCACCTTCTGATTCGGCCTGGACTTCCTCGCTGTGGACCAGTGTAGTCTTTGTCCCGGCACCCTGCGCGTTTGGCTTTTGCAAGGTCTCCGCCGCCTTGGTGGACATCTCGTGAGCTCTGGCTTCGTCCAGGGCTATCGCTAAAGTCAGGTTGCTTTTAGACAGCAGCCGCCTTTGTAGTCTGATGTCCCTGACCCCACAAATGAGTTGTTCGAGTAAGGAATCCTCTAAATCTCTGTACTCACAGTGGTTTGCGGTTTTCCTCAACGCGGCCATGTACACGCTTATTGATTCGCCCTCTCGCTGTACCCGTTGCCTCAACTTGAACCGTTGGACGAACTTTGAGGGTACCGGTGCGTAGTGCGCTCGAAGTGTTGTTTGTAGTGTCTGCCACGGTACCGATTGTACTGGCGTTGGCTCTGAGAGTGACTCCGCCGTATCGAAGACTTCTGGACCGCAGTGGCTCAGGAAGCTTCCGATTATCCGAGACTCCCTGTAGTTCGTTTGCTTCGAGGAAACACTCGAAGCGAGCCATGTACGACCCCCATTTCTCCTTTGCTGGGTCAAATGGCGCTGGCGGCGTGTAGCTGGACATCGCTATTTTCCGCCTTCGAGAACTGGCTGGGTTCGCGAATTCCTGGTTCCTTCAGCTCTTTAACGATCTCACTGCCTCAACATCCCACCTTCGTCGCCAATGTTAAGTTCGGGCAATGAAGAGGCAGGAGACCAGTGAATGACAACAGCTCTTTAGTTTATTGTGACCCCAGCAAGGACAACTGGCAAAAACCCCTCTTTAAATACTCTTTTGGTTGAGGCTTCAACCAATCAGCAACGTGCAATTTTCCCGCCCAAAATTCCCTCTCAAAGTTCAAAATACATTACAGACTCTTTCTCCTTTCTGGCAAATTTCCTCTCTGTTAGAGGCACCAAAATAATCCAGACTATGCAAGGTTTCCTGTTGGAGTAGGAGGTTGGACTAGATGGCCTCTAAGGTCCCTTCCAGCTCTAGATTGCTGTCCTGTTTCAAAGCGTCTTCTGAAGCCATGTCTAATGCCAGGGTTTGTAGTCCTTTCTTTCTCTCTCTTTTTTCGCTCTCTCCCTTCCTCCTGCTTTCTTTCTTTCTTTGTCTCTCTCTCTCTCTCCCTTCCTCTTTCTTTCTTTCTTTCTTTCTTTCTTTCTTTCTTTCTTTCTTTCTTTCTTTCTTTCTTTCTTTCTTTCTTTCTTTCTTTCTTTCTTTCTTTCTTTTTCTCTCTCTCTCCCTCGCTTCCCTTCCTCCTGAAATGCCAGCAAAACCCACCACTTTGCTCCTAAAGTGGTCTAGGGCAGGGGTCTCCAATCTTGGCAACTTTTAGTCTTGTGGACTTCAACTCCCAGAGTTCCTCAGCCAGCAAAGCTGGCTCTCTCTCTCCCACATCATTTTTCAGCCTGAGCAACAAAGCCAGCCCCACCCCCCACCTTTGGTTTCCACAGCCCTCTGGGTCATTTGATCCAGCCAACAGCCCCTCTGACTGCCGCTGTGCCCCGCTCCCCGGAATTTCACCCGAGAGCCAAGCACCGGGGAAGCAGCCCCATTCCCCACCAGAGGAAGGAAGGAAGGAAGGAAGGCAGGCAGGCAGGCAGACCTTAGTCCAGCACTCGGTGGCTGGGTAACTCTGGCGCCCAAAGGGCTGCATCAGCCTCCCATCTGAGATTCCTTTCATCTGCTTTGGGGGCTGATTTCACAGCGAGGACCCCACACACACACACTTTTGAAACGTCAGAAGGCCGTCTCTCAGGGCGGCACAATCCAGAAAACCACCCAGCCTCCGCAGCACACAAGCACGGACAAATAACCTCAGGAAGGGAGCAGGTGTGCTAAGGGCTCCCACAAAAAATCGCTGGAGCCTGTCAGGAGAAGGAAGGACAGGCAGGAGGGTGCTTGGTGGGGAGGGCGCTGTCCGGCCAGGTCAAGTGCAGGACCAGGTATTAAAGGAGGAACCATCTGCGGTTGGAAGAGGATCGCGGTGGGGGGGACCAAATCCCATCCCACCCCACCCCGCTTCCCTTTTACTTTTAACACACCCCGCTTCCCTCACCAAACTTCAGGAGGCGGCGTCCTCCACACCGCAAAGCCCTTGAAGTGGCTGCAGGAGGGGGTAAAGAAAAAAAAAGCTTCGGCCTCTGAAACCTCTTGAAGGAGGCCTCCGTGTGTGTGTGTTTGGCAGCACTGAAGGGAGCCACGCAAAGGGAGCCTCTGGATAACCACGCCGGCTGCAATTGGCCCCTTGTCTTCCGCTGCCAACAGAAGTAGGAGAGGAAAAGGCAGTTGCTTCGCCGAGCATTTCTCCGTGTTTCCATCTCAAGTCAGCCGACCACACTGGAAACACGGAGAAACGCTCGGCAAAGCAACTGCCTTTTCCTCTCCGACTTCTGTTTGCAGAGAGAAGGAAGAGGCAGAGGTGGTGGCGGCAGCGGAAGGCAAGGGGCCAATCGCAGCCGGCATGGTTACCAGCGGGCTCCCTTCGCGTGGCTCCCTTCACCGCCAAACACACACACGGAGGCCTCCTTCGAGAAGCTTCCGAGGCCAAAGCTTTTCTTTTCCCCCTCCTGCAGCTGCTTCGAGGGCTTTGCGGCACGGAGGACGCCACCTCCCGAGGTTTGGGGAGAGAAGTGGGGCGCGTTAAAGGTAAAAGGGAAGTGGGGGGGTGTGGGTGGCAAATTGGCCATGGGGACACGTGGAAGGCAGAGAAGCATGGCTATGGGCTGCGGGGAAGGGAGAAAGGGAGGCAGGCTGGGATGGTGGGGGAGGGCAGGGGCAGCTATGTAGGCTGTGACTCGCAGGCTTACCTGGCAGGCAGATCAGGGCTACTCGGTTGGGGCGCAGTGCTTCAGGCAGGCAAGCTGCAAGCAAGGACCCACACAGTGTGAGGAGTGACTGGGTGGAGGAGGTGGGGCTAGCAAGCCTCGGGCAGCTGGGCCCAGCGAGCCGAACAGGTTCGGGGGCATGGCCAGCCAGCAATTACTAGCGGTTCTGCGAACCAGTCCAAATTACCACTACCGGTCCTCCCGAACCGGTGGGAACCAATAACAACCCACCACTGGGTTAATCCAGTGGTACTGTGCACTGCATTGTTGTAAGCCACTTCTGCAAACGGTAATAGTTCTCTTGTTGGTAATCCACATAGCATCTTAAGTATTGTTCCACCATAGCGTTCGTATGTTCCACAGCTCCATTTGTACTCAGATGGAAAGCTGAGCTAAGTCTTTGTGTGGATCTGATGGACCTTAAGAACACTCTCCAAAATTGTGCAGTGAGCTGGATTCCTCTGTCTGAGATGATGCAGCCGGGCTTTCCATGTAAGTGGTAGATGTGTTTGATGAATAATTTTTCTAGCTTTGCAGATGGTAGTCTGCAGTGAAATGGGCTTGCTTTGAAAAAAAGATCAATAACAGTCCAAATTATTGTGTCTCCCCCACTTTCTGGGAGTTCGACTATGAATTCCATTACGATTTCCTCCCAAGGTCTGCTGGGGCTTGCCACTTACTGAAGAAGTCCTGGTGGTTTTCCAGGTCTCGGCTTCATTGTTGTACATGTGGCGCATTTCCTAATGTAGTCTTCCACCTCTGCTTTCATTTTTGGCCACCAAAATTGTCTCCTTGTGAGCTGTAGGGTTTTCAGGAATCCAAAGTGGCCAGTGAGCTTGGAGTCGTGGCTGTGCTGGAGCACTTTGAGTCGTAGGCTTGCTGGGACATACAATTTGGATCCTTTCCATGCCAATCCATCCCTCATGGTCAGGACATCTTTGTTGGTGGTGAGCCAAAGGACTGTGGGTAGTGCTGCTTTGAATTTTGCCGTCAATCCATCCCAAACTGGGGCAGGTGGTCACCTGGCTTGACTTCTGGTGGTAACTTGGGTGGCAGCTTGTGAAGGGAGGGGATTATGGCATGGACTACTTCCTCTCGACTGCTGTCAAATTGAGGCTTCCTCGATAGGGCATCAGTTAACACTTTTTTCTCTGCTGGTGTGTACTTCAGTTTCAACTTGAAGCATCTGAAATATTGAGCCAAATGAACTTGTTTGGGGGACAGTTTCCTGGGGGTCTTTAGTGCCTTGAGGTTTTTGTGATCAGTCCAGACCTCAAAAGGCACGGACGAGTTTAACGTGCTCTTCAAGAGTCTCACTAAATATGAGAATGTCCTCTAAGTTATTGAGGACCCCCTTGTACAGGTGCTCATGTAGCACTTTGTTAATGAATTGCATTAACATTGCGGGGGCTCCTTGCAATCCGAATGGCATCACTTTACATTGAAAACTGCCAAGCTGACAGCTGAAAGCAGTTTTCCACTCATCTCCCTCCCTGATTCTTATGCAGTAATAGGCTTCCCTAAGTCCAGCTTAGTAAACACCTTGCCCTTTGACAGGTGGTTGAGCATGTCCTTCATGAGGGGGTAGGTGTTTTCCACGCATACGGCATTGATTCCATGAAAATCAACACAGAGCCTCATCCCCTCCTGTCTATTTCTCTCTAAAGAGCACTGTAAGATTGATTTACATTTCACAGAAAATGCAAATAATTGTTAATGGAGATCTAATGAAATCCTGGGAGATACAAAAATGAATAAGGCAGTCTCTTTTTTCCTTTCCTGTTTATTTTGAAATACTGAATAGAGATATAAAACATGAATTAGTGGGAATACAGATTGAAAGAGAAATATAAGTTAAGGCATTTTGCAGATCATTTGGTGTTGGTTCTGGAAGCTCTTTAAAGGAATTGAAATAATGGGCAAATGGAAATAATTTTGTGCATTAGCAGTTTTAAAATTAATAAACAGAATTTAAACAGAAGGATGCTAACAAAAATGTGAAAATAGACTATCAAAGAATTGATGAATAAAATGGGTTTTAAGATTGAGAAGAACATATAATATCTGAGTATCACTAAAACAAATATGAATTATGTAAGGACTTGCCTCTCTTCTCTCCTGAAGAAAGCAGAACTCTTGAGACAAGTAACATTTCAAAAGGAAACTTTTATTGGGATATAGTAATAGCAAGAAGAATAAGGCAGGATCTGAAGTTCCCACTCAAAACTATTAAATTAAACATTGCAGAAACCCCTCCCCTATGTCTAGTCCAAGGTGAGCCAATCTACAGGTGCAAAGTTGTTGTGAGAACTCGAGCTGAGAAAGTGATAAGAAGTTGTTCTCAGGTGCCCCTTTGCCCATTCCTTTGGAGCTGAGACAAAAGAGATGGCCCCAGGCCTATTCCTCCCCCTCCCTTTCCCAAGAAGGTACATCAAAGTGACAGAAATAAAAGGTTGTAAAGGAGAATCCTGGCCCTCCCCGCCAGAATGGTAGCGTCCTGATAGAGATCTATGGGGACCTGACATGCTGCCCCCTAGGAAAATGAGAACTTTACCTGGAAAAGAACAGAACAGAGAAATACAGCAATTAGTTCGGTTTATCAGGGTATTGGACATGGAAACAACCTTGCAGCAACCTGGGAGCCCTAATGTATTTCTTATGCACCCATTCATTTTTGGATGAGGAGAGTGTCTTCCAGGCTACTAGGTACTGGGTTGCCCTGTGATGTTTCCCTGAATCACGTATTTCTGTAATCTCAAAATGTTGTTCACCCTCCACCATAATGTGTTGTTGTGGTGTAGCCATCTAAGAGGGGAAGTGTTTACTGGTTTTTGAAGGCTACAGTGGAACACCGGGTGTATTTGTCTTAATGGTTTTGGCAGCTGGAGCTCTACTGTAACTGGGTTTATAATCCATATAATGGGGAATGGATCTATGAACTTGGGTCCTAGCTTCTTTGAGAGTTGTAAGGATTGCAAAAATCTGGTAAACAGATATCCTGTCTCCTACTTTAAAAGGTTTTGCCTCTACCCACTTTCTGTCTGCTTGTGTTTTGTAAGCCGCTTCACCTCCTCTAGAGCTTTTCTTACTACTGGCCAGGTGCTTTGTAATTGTTCTATCCACTCTTTTAGGGAGGCTATAGTGGATTTTTTAATGGGAAGTTTATTTATTTATTTATTTATTTATTAAATTTTTATACCGCCCTTCTCCCGAAGGACTCAGGGCGGTGTACAGCCAAAATAAAAACAAAGATGTATACAATTTAAAACAACATTTAAAAAGAGCAAATTTTAAAGGCTGATTATTAAAATTTAAGTTAAAAAGTTAAAAATACTAAAAAACCCAATTAAAATACATCACTAATTATGCCAGTCCCGCTTTAATGAATAAATATGTTTTGAGCTCACGACGGAAGGTCCGAAGATCAGGCACTTGACGCAGGCCGGGGGGAAGTTCGTTCCAGAGCGTCACTGCCCCCACAGAGAAGGCCCTACTCCTGGGGGCCGCCAGCCGACACTGTTTGGCGGACAGCACCCTGAGGAGACCCTCTCTGTGCGAGCGTACGGGTTGGTGGGAGGCAAAGGGTAACAGCAGGCGGTCTCGTAAGTACCGGGTCCTAAGCCATGGGCGCTTTAAAGATAGTTACCAAAATCTTGAAGCGCACCGAAGACCACAGGAAGCCAGTGCAAGCTACGGAGCAGCGATGTCACGTGGGAGCCACGAGCGGCTCCGTTACTACTCGCGCAGCCGCATTCTGGACTAACTGCAGCCTCCGGTGCACCTCAAGGGCAGCCCCATGTAGAGAGCATTGCAATAATCCAGCCTAGACGTAACCAGAGCGTGAGTGACCGTGCATAAGGCATCCCGGTCAAGGAAGGGCGCAACTGGCGAACCAGGCGAACCTGGTAAAGGCCCTCCTGGCGACGGCCGCCAGGTGTTCATCAAAAGACAGCCGTCCATCCAGGAGGGCGCCCAAGTTGCGAACCACCTCCTTTGGGGCCACTAACTGCCCCAACAGTCAGCTGCGGATGCAGCTGACTGTACCGGGATGCCGCATCCACAGCCACTCCGTCTTGGAGGATTGAGCTTGAGTCTGTTTCTCCCCATCCAGACCCGTACAGCTTCCAGGCACCGGGACAGCACTTGACCGCCGTTGGGGTGGTCCGGGTGGAGAAGTACAGCTGAGTATCATCAGCGTACAGATGATAACTCACCCGAAACCACTGATGACCTCACCCAGCGGCTTCATATAGATGTTGAACAGGGTAGGCGAGAGAATCGACCCTGAGGCACCCACAAGTGAGGCGCCTCGAGGACGACCTCTGCCCCCCTGTCAACACCGTCTGCGACCGGTCAGAGAGATAGGAGGAGAACCACCGATAAACGGTGCCCCCCACTCCCAATCCCTCCAACCGGCACAGCAGGATACCATGGTCGATGGTATCGAAAGCCGCTGAGAGATCTAATAGGACCAAGGCAGAGGAGCAACCCCTGTCCCTGTCCCTCCAGAGGTCATCCACCAACGCGACCAAAGCCGTCTCCGTGCTATAACCGGGTCGGAAGTCGGACTGGAACGGGTCCAGATAGACAGTTTCCTCCAGGTGCCGGGGGAGCTGCCATGCAACCACACTCTCTACAACCTTCGCCACAAAGCAAAGGTTGGAGACTGGACGATAATTACCCAAAATAGCTGGGTCCAGGGAAGGCTTCTTGAGGAGAGGTCTCACCACCGCCTCCTTCAAGGCGGCGGGGAAAACCCCTTCCATCAAAGAAGCATTTATAATCCCCTGGAGCCAGCCTCGTGTCACTTCCTGAGCAGCCAGCACTAACCAGGAAGGGCACGGGTCCAGTAAACATGTAGTTGCATGTAACCTCCCCAGCAACCTGTCCATGTCCTCGGGAGCCACAGAATCGAACTCATCCCAAATAACCTCAACAAGACGTGTCTCTGTCGTCTCAGCTGGATCATCGCAATCTTGGTCCAAACTATCCCGAAGCTGAACGATTTTATCGTATAGATAACCGTTAAACTCCTCAGCTCGTCCCTGTAAGGGGTCATCCCGTCCCTCTTGATGGAGGAGGGAACGGGTCACCCGAAACAGGGCGGCCGGGCGGTTATCTGCCGATGCAATGAGGGTGGAAACGTAGGAACGCTTCGCCTCCCTCATTGCCACTAGGTAGGTCCTAGTAAAGGACCTCACTAGTGTCCGATCAGCCTCGGAACGGCTAGACCTCCAAATACTCTCCAGGCGTCTTCTCCGGCGTTTCATCTCTCTCAGCTCCTCGGAAAACCAGGGAGCCAATTGAGATCTACGCCGGGTCAGAGGCCGCAAAGGCGCGACACGGTCCAAAGCCCCAGCCGCCCGTTCCCAGGCCGCAACCAGTTCATCAGTCGTGCCGTGGGTAAGATCCTCAGGAAGCGCCCAAGCTCCGCCAGAACCTCTCCGGGTCCATCAGGCGCCTGGGACGGAACCAACGCATTGGCTCCGTCTCCCTGCGGTGGTGAGCGCGGTCTGAAAGTCTAGGCGAAGAAGAAAATGATCTGACCATGACACCGGTTCTTTCACTAAATCTCCTAAATCCAGATCATTTACCCACTGACCAGAGATAAAAATCAAGTCTAGCGCCTCCCCAATGTGTGTAGGGCCATCAGTTACTTGAATCAGGTCCAAGGCCGTCATGGAGGCCTGGAACTCCTGAACCACCGTCGACAACAAGCCGGCAGATGGCAGGTTGAAATCCCCCAAGACCAGTAGTCTGGGGATCTCAACCGCCACGCCAGCAAGCACCTCTAGCAGTTCAGGTAGGGCTGTAGTCACGTAACAAGGAGCCAGGTACGTGATCAACAGCCCCAGCTGATTCTGGTGGCCCCACTTCACAAGGAGGGATTCACAGCCAGCTATCTGAGGAACAGTGGACTCCCTCGGTTCCAGACTTTCTTTAATCACAACCGCCACCCCCCCACCCCTACCTTGGGTCCTCGGCTGATGGAATGCACGGAAACCCGGAGGGCACAGTTCGACCAGGGGTACACCCCCTTCTGTGCCCAACCAGGTCTCCGTAATGCCCATAAGGTCCGCGGACTCCCTCTGAATAAGGTCACAAATCAGGGGAGCCTTGTTAACCACGGACCGGGCATTGCAAAGCATCAGCCGAAGACCCAAGCTCTGAGGGTCTTGACCATCCGGGGAACGAGTGAGGACTGGGGGGCCGGAGCACGTGATCGCTTTTAAACATCGAACACGTGCTCCCGAAGAGCGATACAGCCCCTTGCCTCCGCCATATCTGCCCTTCCCACTCACCGTACAGATGGGATAATGTTCTCCACTCTGTACAATCCCCTCCCCCCCTGTCTTCGGACCAACTGAAATAGTGTCGTGAGCCCGCGTTGGGACTGGACATACCCTCCCCGACGGGTCACTCCCCCTACCCGTCAATCCCCTCCCCCCCTTTAAAAGCCCCTTATTAAAAAACCTATTAAAAAACCCCCAGAGATTCTTCTTCGAGGCATGCCACCTCTCTGGGTCCCAAGACCCTTCATTAAGGTAGGCCCTCGATAGAACAGAGGGCCACTCCTGCGAGGCGGGGGAACCTCGCAGCCGTAAGAGCTCAAGCGCCGAGTAACTCATAGTAAGTTCAGGTAACAACGGAAAAAAGGGTATCCCGAGCCAGCAGTTCACTACAAGTGTAGTAAAACCGACCCCCTGTCCGTATAAGATGTAAAACGGGGATCAAACTGTCCGAAGTCCGCTGATGGAATTAGCGGACTGGTACACCACTGCCAGGCGAACACCATAAGGAACGACCATGTTTAAAGTTAACAACGTCAGACAGTTAACAATCATGTCTGCAATGCCGCTGATGACAGAAATAGCGGCCATTATCGTTAACTTAAAATCAGCCATAAAACTAGGCCTTTAAAGCCTGGGATGGTAAGAGGCCGTCCAAAGTCGTTCACAGTCAGATGATACTCCCGCTGATGTCCTTCGCAGTGAGGTGAACGCCGAGAGCCAAGAAACCGTCCAAGCTGCCAAGCCCTGCCGATGTCGGGGCCAATGTCTAAGCCGATGTCCAGGCTCCAGACAGAGCCGATGTCCAGGCTCATGACCAGGTCGATGGTATTAGGTCTTAAATCCAGCGGAAAAATTCCAGTCGCCGATGGTACTTGCGGCAAAACGACAATCTGGCAATCCGGCAATCCGGGAGGCCGACAGGCCGGAAACCAACAGGCCGGCAGGCCCGCAAGTCAGCAGGGCCGGCAAGGCCGGCTGTCCATTTCCGGGGAGCGCCAAACCGCACCCCCCCGAAAATGAGCGCCACCGTCCCTTTCCCGCAAGCCGGCAAGCCCACAGGCCCGCAAGTCAGCAGTCCGGCCAGCCAGCAGATCGAAAAGCCAGCTGGCCGCCAAATCTTCAGGGAGCGCCGTTCCGCACCCCCCAAGATGGCCACCACCGTCCGCTGCCCAGTCATGCCTCCCGAATCCTCCATGCCGAAAACCAACCGGCCGGCAGGCCCACAAGCCAGCGGGGCCGGCAAGGCCGGCTGTCCATCAAGTTCTGGCAAGGGTTTAAAGTCTTGGCCAGTAGTTACTCTGAAAGGGGTGAATCCTATACTGGAGTGGATTGCGTTGTTGTAAGTGACCTCTTTGAAGGGCAGGAGATTGGTCCAGATTGTTCTGACCCAGTCTTCGCAGAAACAAGAAACAGACTCCCCGCAACGAAAAACCCCTCTTCATTTACACCTTATGAATTAACTGCATTCACCTACAAAGTCCTGGCAAGAGTCCGGCAAAGAGTTAACTGAAGCAATAGTCCTTATCGGCTTGTTATGATAATTGCAAGGCTATGAGTTCCCAGCCAAAAGGCTGCAAATTAAATCAGTTCAAATAAACAAATCTCAGTTCTTCCAAGGCAGTCTTTGTCACAGGAAACACAATGAGCAAAATCTCCAGAAATGTGAACGGTTGTCTGCTACAACCACCATTCCCCTTTCCTCCTATTTATTCCAGAGCCAGGGAGGTGCCATTCAGCGTCCACGTTTGTTTTGCTTCCCAAGTTGACTCCTTGTCCTCCATTGTTCATGTCTGCTATCTGCTGTGCACATATGTGCATCTGGAACAGGCCCAAGCTGTTCTTCCTCCTCACTCATTTCTGACTCCAAAGGCAGCTGCCTCTCCAGTGGCTGGGAAATGCCAGACTGCCCTGGCTCTATCTCTGTGTCCAATGCTGAGCATCGATCAGAGCCTTCCTGAGACTCCAGAACTGGCCCAAGTTCTTCCCCAACCTCCTCATCATCTGAGTCTGCTGCCAGAGTCTGTTGTTGCAGGCCACAACACAGTTGTTTTGCTGATAGTTTATGAAACAGCTTAGGTACTGTTCCAGAACCAAGTTCAGACATTCCATCACCCCATTCATCTGTGGATGATGACTAGAACTCAGTCCCTAATCAGTGCACAGGAGGGTCAGAAACAGCCTCCAAAACTATATTGAGAGTGGAAACTATATTATTGTTGGTAATTAAGGAAATAGAATTAACAAAATATGAAAAAGAATTGATTAGAATTATGATTATAATAGGTAGAATTATAATAGCTAGATATTGGAAATTAGATGTGATTTTTAGAATAGAAGAGTGGAATTCTGAAATGTGGAAATTAGCCTTAAATGATAAAATGACATGTGATATTAAAATTAGAAGTGGTGTGTATAAAGAAGATATTTTCTGGAAGACTTGGAAACCATTCGTGGACTATGCGCTTGGAACATTGGACGCTTCGGTACCTGTACCTCGAGAACGTGGATTTTGGCAATCATGAGGATATATCCGAAGACCCAAATCTTCCTTTTTTTTATGTATAGCACAAGGGTGGAAAAATGTATTTTCTTTTTCTTTTTTGTTGTTGTTTGTTTGTAATGTTAAAAAAAAATTAAAATAAAATAAAAACTAAAAAAAAAACAACCTCCAAATCTTTGAAGTGAATTGGACCCTACAGTCTGAAATAATCCTCTGCGGGGTGCCATGCAAGTAGTAGACATGGTGCAGAAAGATTTTTGCTTGTCCTTTGGCCGCTGTCTGGACCTTTTGACATGGGATGACATGAATCTGTTTTGAAAACAGATCCATTACAACCCAAATGACAGTATTTCCCATGCTTTCGGGCAGTTCTACAATAAAGCCCATGGAGATCTCTCTCCAGGGTGCTGATGGTTCATTCACAGATTGCAAAAGGCTAGGCAGTTTTCCCTGCAATCTTTTCGCTGCTGCAAAGACAAGACAACTGGCAATGTAACTCTCAATGTATTTCTTAAGGGATGGCCACCAGAATTCTCTTTATCAAGTGTAATGTTTTCATGAAACCAAAGTGGCCTGTCATTTTAGAGTCATAGCAGGTTTGCATGAATTTGAGCCTTTGGCTTACTGGGACATATAGTTCCACCCTCCCCTCATCCATGGCAGGCCCTCCTTTATTAGGCAAGAGTCCTTGTGGCTCTGGAACCAGTGGTGGGTTGCTCCCAGTTCAGACTGGTTCTTGCAAACTGGTAGTAAAACCTGAGGAGGCTCCGCTCACCGATCCCGACGTCATCAGGAAGCTTCTGCAGATGCACAGAAGCAAGCATGTGTGCACAAGCACGCATGCGTGATCCTGCTGCAAACTGGTAGTAAAGGTAAGTAGAACCCACCCCTGTTTGGAACCACTCATCATCTGTGAGGGCCTGCTTAAATGCCTGGGTAGTGGCATTATCCATCAGGAGATCTCCCTTCATCTGTGCTCTGGACATCACTCTGGCAGCTAGTTGTGAAGCTGGAAGCAAAGGCTTAATTATCTCTGGCTTGTTGCTATTGTACTGAGATAGCCTCAACATCGGCCAGAAAATTCTTCCCCCCGGGAGGTACTGGAGAGTGAAATTGAAATGCTAGAAGTACTGGGCCCAACGTTTTTGCTTGGGGGACAATTTCTGTGGCATTTTAAGGCCTTCCAGGTTTTTATGGTCAGTCCATACTTGGAAAGGGATTTTCCCCCCTTCCAGGAAATGGCACCAAGTAGGGAGGGCCAAACGGACGATGTAAGCCTCCTTCTCCCAGATTGCCGATCTCTTTGCTGTATCCATTAATTTTTTTGAGGTGTAGGCACAGGGTTGCAATTTTTCCTGTTTGTTTTCCTGAAGCAGGACATCCCCAACAGCCACTTTAAGGATGTCTGCCTGGATTCCAAAAGGCTTTTCTGGGTTTGGTTGTTTTAACACCGGCTCAGCAGGAAAAAGTCTCTTTAGCTTTTCAAATGCCACTTGGCATTCCATGGTCCACTTTAAGGATTGCCCCAGTTTTGGTTTGTCTTCCCCCTTGGTTTTTAGCAGGTTGGTGATGGGTACAGTGATCTGGGCAAACACCAGGATGAACTGCCTATAGAAGTTGCCGAAGCCTAGGAAACTCTGTAATTGCCTCCTTGTCTGTGGTGGAGTCCTGTCAATAACTGCCCGCACCTTTTCTGGGTCCATTTCCACCCCCTCATGGGAGATGCGGTAGCCTAGGTAGTCTATTTTCTCTTTGTGGAATTTGCACTTCGATAGCTTAGCATAAAGCTTTGTGGCACAGGGTTTGTTTAGGACTGCTCGGACAAGTCTCACATGCTTGTTTTGGTCTCAGTGTAGATTAATACATCATCAAGGTAAACCAAAACCCCCTTATAGCACTTCATTGATCAATTGCATGAATACAGTGGGAGGGCTTTGTAACCAGGGGTGAAATGCTCCCGGTTCAGATTGGATTACCCGATCAGGTAGTGATGGTGGCGGGTGGTTTGGAGAACCAGTAGCAAAAATCCCTCCCCCCCCCGCATGCCCAGCTGAGCCACGCGATCAGCAGAGGTTTTTCTTTTTACTTTTAAAAGCATTTTTTCTTTGGCCCAAAAAAATGCTTTTAAAAGTAAAAAAAAAGCCTCTGATGATCACGCAGCTCGGCTGGATCATCAGAGCCTTTTAAAAGTATTTTTTTACAACCTCTTCAGCCGAACGATCCCAACTGAGTTGTCTGATCATCAGAGGCTTTTCTTTTCTTTTAAGGGTAAAAAAAATGCTGATGATCAGGCAACTGGGATTGCCAGAGCCTTTTAAAAGCATTTTTTCTACAACCTCTTTGGTGGAAGAGGTTGTAAAAAAATGCTTTAAATTTTTTTTTAAAAAGTTGGCTATGCCCACCCAGTCACTTACCCCCCCCAAGCCACGCCCACAGAACCAGTAGTAACAAATTTATATTTCACCACTGCTTGTAACCCAAAGGGAAGCAAGTTAAACTGGAAGCATCCCAAAGCGCAATGTAACACAGTAGTCCCCCTCCCTTATTCTAACTCTGTAATAGGCTTTGTGCAGATCTAATTTGGAGAAAATCTTCCCCTTAGAGAGATGGGCCAGCATGTCTTTCATGAGGGGAAGGAGTACACGTTCTCCACGCACACTGCATTCAGACCCCTATAATCAACACACGAGCAAAGAGACCCCTCTTTCTTCTCCCAGAACAGTACTGGGGTGGCTACTTTGGGTTGAACTGGCTGAATGAAACCTCAGACTACGTTTTTGTCTATGAAGGCGCGTAACTCCTCTAGCTTCCTAGGGGTCATGGAGTACTGTTTTGGCTTTGGTAACTTTGCTCTGGGGAGGATCTCAATGGCATAGTCTGTGGATCGATGAGGGGGCAGTTCATCCAAACACTCTTTGCTGAAAACCTCAGCCAGGTCCCTGTATTCTCATGGAATGCCTTCCATTCCATCTGGGGTGGTCTCCCAGATCCTGCTCTAAGTACGTTTACCAGCCCCAGAGACTGGTATGGAGGATCAGCAGGGGTAGCCACTGCTCCATCTCTTTCAGTGGTGGTGTCCACAACTCTAGGAAGGGGGGAGTTCACTCTTCCTCCATCAGCTTCCTCCTGCCTCACATCTCTTCTGTCTTGGTGATCCAGGGTGCCTCGGGTTCTCAGGTCTTGGAAAGCTTCTAGCACAAAATGCATGACATGCTTTTTGAGGAGGTCCTCTCAGCCTGGTTCCTCATCCAGGTTGTTGTGATTGGACAGGGCTTCCAGCTCATTCCTCCAGCCCCACTGCTGGCTGCCTCAGGTGAGGGTGACTCCTTTGGTTCTCCCCTCCCACCTGTCTTTCTTCCCCATGCTGACAGACTATCTCAGTTTTGCAGGGTCTTCCAGGGTGTCCAGTTCATTGAGCATCTGGAGGCTGCATCAGCCTGGGTTGTGATGGAGGCTTCCCCCCCAGCACTTGCTGTCCCTGTGCTCACTGCCATGGTCTGTCATGGTTTGCAGGGTCCTCTCATAGAACAAAACATCTCTGGGTTGACCACTTTTGCAGATCCTGTCTTATGTAAAGACTTCCCTCTCCTCAAAAAAGCAGAACTCTTGAAACAAACAACCTTTTAAAAGGAAATTTTTATTGGGATATAATAATAGCAAGTGGTAGCTCAGGGGCTAAGATGTTGAGCTTGTCGATTGAAAGGTCGGCAGCTCGGCGGTTCAAATCCCTAGTGCTGCCGTGTAACGGGGTGAGCTCCCGTTACTTGTCCCAGCTTCTGCCAACCTAGCAGTTTCAAAAGCACATAAAAATGCAAGTAGAAAAAATAGGGACCACTTTGGTGGGAAGGTAACAGCGTTCCGTGCGCCTTTGGCATTGAATCATGCCGGCCACATGACCACGGAGACGTCTTCGGACAGCGCTGGCTCTTCGGCTTTGAAATGGAGATGAGCACCGCCCCCTAGAGTCGGCAACGACTAGCACGTATGTGCGAGGGGAACCTTTACCTTTAATAGCAAGAAGAATAAGTTGGATCTGAAATTCCCACTCAGAACCATTAGATTAAACATTGCAGAAACCCTTCCCCTATGTCTAGTCTAAGGTGAGCCAAGTTGTTGTGCAAAGTTTTTGTGAGAACTCAGAGCTGAGAAGGTGATGAGAAGTTGTTCTCAGATGCCCCTTTTCCATTCCTTTGGAATTTAGACAAAAGAGATGGCCCCAGGCCTATCCTTCCCCCTCCATTTCCCAAGAAGGCACATCAAAGTGACAGAAATAGGAAAAGATTGTAAAGGAGCATCCTCCACACCATAATGGGAGCCTCCTGATAGGAATCTATGGGGACCTGACAGAATCGTATGTTATTTCAAAATAACTATGTTAAAACATGAAATGAAGTTTAAAAAGACATGTTAAGATATGAGAAATGACAACTGTCATTGTTGGGAATAATTTCTGTGATAAAAATGAATGTCCTGCCTAGAATGATATTTTTCTTTTAGACAATAGTTGTAACAACTGATGAACCATTTAAACAGTGACAGAGGGATATATATCTGTCTGTGGCAGGGGAAAACATGAGTTAAATAGAAAGTGTTACAAGATGTAAAGAAAAGAAGAGGATTGGGATTACCTGATTTGAAATTGTATTTTGCAGCTGCTATTTGGTTTTGATGGAAGAGTAGGTGTTGCTGAGAAATAGAAAACTTCTGGTGTTAGTACAACATAACCTGAAATTTGGGTATTTGTAATTCAATAAGGTTAAGACATGCTATATTGCAAATATGGAATAGATGCAAACTCAGATTGTGCCAGAAAATAGCTTTATGGCTGAGGGCTATAGCTGTCAATGGTCTCTTATTTACAATTATTAGAAGGATTTAAGGTAGACAAATGAACTTATGATTTTGAATACTGTAAGACTGATTTTGAAATAGAATTGTAATTGAACATATAATTGCTAAAACATATACACTTTTATTTTAATTTGAAACAGAAGAAGAACATGTGAAGAAATGTTTGATAAAATGGTCTAAAATTTGTTATACAGATGGAACAATGGGAAAATATGTGCCTGGAAGGATTGAAATATAAACTATATTATAATATTAAAGAAAACTTTAAATAAAATTATTGATTGTATATGTCACCAAAGAAATTGTCTAGAATGTATTAAAGCACTTCAAATTTATGTTAGAAATGTGAACAGCAAGAAGGGACTTTTGTTTGAGTTATCTGTTAAATAGCTAGAAAATTCTGGATTCAAATACATATACTGTTTCAGAGGATTTTAAAGATTAATAAACAATTAAGATTAAAGGTTTTCTTTTGGGATTGATGAACAGTTGGAACAAGACATAAAATTTTGTTTTATACATGATAACTGCAGCAACTTGCACAAAAATAGAAAGATTTTGCATTACCCACAATTAGTGAAGATGATGGAACTGGCTGAACTGACTTTTTTGATCAGAGAAAAGATAATATTTTAGTTTATTGCTGATTGGAAACATCGTATACACTTTTTGTATGAAACAGAAAAAATGAACTTATGATATATGGCTTTGATTATTAGACAAGATAGACCAGTATTTCTCAACCTTGACAGCTTTAAAATGTGAGGCAATTCCCAGAATTCTCCAGCCAGCATGCTGGATGGGAAATTCAGAGTGTTGAAGCCCATTCATCTTAAAGCTGTCAAGGTCGAGAAACTGGGATAAATTATAAAAACAAGAGTTCTGTAGTGACTCATAAAGTAGGATATAAATCTATATTGGTATATTTATAACTGCTCTACAGTAAAGAAGATAGCAAACTACTTCTTTGTATGTTTTACTTTTTTTTTTAACTTTCCCCCCTTTGTTCCACTTTTAGCTTTCGCTTTAATTTTTTCTTTCATTTTCTTTTCCTTTTTAAACTTCATATTATTTTGAATTAGTTTTATATTCCCTTTCAAAAAATCTTCACTTAAAATTATATTGGTTGTTTATCTCTACATAACATAAGTCAGCATTATTTGATCACTGACTTACATAGACAGTTATTACTAAGAGGAGCTGTCCCTTCAGCACCAGAATGCAACTGTGTAAGAACTGGAATGCAAGGTTGAAATAATAGTGTGGAAAGTATATATTATTTTGACAAGTTTGAGAGGAATTTATGAGTTCTCAACTCACTCAGCATATTAAATCCAGGGCTAAATTAGCTTAATATTTTCCTCTATATTTCTTCTCAGTTTATGACTTCCCATTATGCTCGTCTCACCCTCTTTTTCTAAATTATACATTTATTTTTAAATAGAGAAATAGAATTTTAAACTTAGGGCAATTCAGTCATCAAAAATCCCAGTACGTGCCTTTTTATTTAAAAGAATAGGAAGAAAAATGCAAAATGCAATAAATTTATAATAATACATGTGAAAAATATTATCAAATGTGCAAAGTCATGTGACACTTAAGCAGGAAAGCACTAAATAAAGGGAAGAAGGCATTCATATCAACCTGCCTCCCAGCATATATCAGCTACTTCAGTCAAAGTGGTACTATGATGACAGTAACCAACCAGAATGTGTCATGCAAATTAGAATACTATATCATGTACCAACTGCTCTGCTGCTAGCTGGTTGTTATAGTGATAAACTGAGGCCTTGCCTCTTGGCTTCTTCTCGAAAGAAAAACCTTTAATTTCTCAAGGGAATGAAATGAAGAGAAGGGGAAGAAGGTGAGGGAGAGAAAGAATTACATGAGAAAATATTATCTGGCTGAGAAGAGAATAGCAGAAAGGGTATCATCGCAAAAAGCATTCACTGGCCATGCCAGTGCTTGCAACAAATGCTGAGTCAGAAACAGGTATCCCAAAATCCTTTTCTAATGAGCTTCCTTCAGAAATCATGGAGGAGATAGAGCACACATGTCCTCAGCCTCGACTGGTAAGTAAAAGACAAAGGATACTTTCTTTTTTCTTGTTTGCCTTCTTGAGCTCAGTGCATTATGAGGTTATAGACTAATTCTGCTTTGTAGTCTGAATAGAAATTGAAGAAAAGGATCTGATCTGTGTTTGCTTTCTTTATTACAAGAATGTGGGTTACAAAGCAAATATTGTGCCTGCTGCATTCAGAGAGAGAATCTGGGATTATAGTATGTTTCTGCAACCTGGCATTTTTCAACAAAAAGTCCATCCACCTCTACAATAGGCTTTTCCTCTAGCCTTTGTTAGATTGGCCACAAAACGTAATCCTTGTCTGTTAATTTGCATTTTTACTTTTTAAACCAAATTTGCTTAGACACAGATTTTCACATTAATTTTTTAAAGCCTACTTAGAGAACATTGGGAAACAATATCACAGTTCACTCTCTTTTTTCCAGAGATGCAGTTAAACTGTATATATAAATCATCTGAAAGTGTATGTCACTTTTAAGTAGTTCAGCACATATGAGTTGGGAGAGTTATTTTAAGAGAAAATCCGCATTTCCTCAGTAATTTACCAATTGAAGCAGTGCATATAAAGAAGCCAGTCATGTATAGAATATAGCATCCTTTCCTCACTGCCTAACATGTCTTAAAATTAGATTGCATTCATTTTCAATGGCATAATCTTGCATATAAATTTTCAATTAAAGGAAACAGCGTTTTCTAAAAAGGATAAGAGTTTGTTCTGTTCTTTGTTCTATTAGCTTTGTGTGAGCTTCTATAAGAATTTATTAAGAATTTGCTTGGAAGGAAGCAATCATTTTAGGAGATAATGAGATTTGGAAGACAAACATAGTTTTTCCTGATTTATATGTCTGAGATGAGAACATTATCTCTAAAAGTAAGGAAGCAGTGCTAAGCCTACTTCTCTGAAAGTAAATGTAGTTAAGATTAGGCCAGAGCACCTAACCTTGTCTATTCACAATGGCCCAGTAACTGTGTTCTCTGTAATAACAGAAGTTACAAAGAACAAAACAGCAAAAAGCAAAAATATATCATTTTCTCCATTGTATCAATTGTGCCACTAGAGCCAAGAATACTTTAGACCATTGCTTCACAACACTAAAAGATGCTTCTCAATCTTTACCATGAGCAGCTGTAGGACACTCTGATCATTGCATGATTCACTTGTACCTGCTTACAGGCAAAGACTTAAAACCACAAAACCAACAATTAAGTCAGTGAAGTCTTGGACTGAGGAGGGAAAGTTAAAGCTACAGGCTTGCTTTGACTGACTGATTGGAATATTTTTGAAGATACCTCTGCAAGACCTGGATGAACTCACAGATACTATAGTATCGTATGTCAGCTTCTGTGAAGACCTATGTGTTCCAACCAGGAACTTGCAAATATACAGTAACAACAAACCTTGGTTCACAGCTAAACTGAAGCAGCTACATTGTTCCAAAGAGGAAGCCTACAGAAAAGGTGATACAATGCTGTACAATCAGGCCAGAAATGTATTGACAAGAAAGATCAGAGTAGCAAAAAGAAGCTACTCTGAAAAGCTAAAGAATCAGTTCTCAACAAATGAACCAGCAAACGTGTGAAAAACTCTTAAAAATATCACTGGCCCAAACACCATCATTTGTAATAGTTCTATCATAAATTGCCAGGTTTGAAAGGAAACTACAGCCACCTATCTCCACAACCCCCATCTCAGACACACCAACAACAGCCAAACCTCCTACAACTGACCCCGTCCCATTGGGTTCACAACCCCTATTGACCACAGAAAACAAAGTGCAAGACCTATTTCACAGACAAAAGCCAGGAAAAGCTCCAGGCCCAGACAAGATAACTCCTTCTTGCTTAAAAGTCTGTGCTGACCAATTGGCCCCCATCTTCACCCGAATCTTCAATAAATCGCTAGAGATCTGCTATGCTTCTTCTTGCTTCAAATGCTCTACTATCATCTCAGTGCCAAAGAAGCCCAACATCAATGAACTGAATGACTACAGACCAGTTGCTCTAACTTCTGTAGTCATGAAAATCTTTGAAAGGCTAGTGCTGTCCCACTTGAAAACCATCACGGATCGGCTGTTAGACCCCTTGCAATTTGCATACAGAGCAAATAGATCAACAGATCATGCTGTTAATATGGCTTTGCACTACATCCTATAACATCTTGACTCTCCAAAGACCCACACATGGGTCCTCTTTGTAGGCTTTAGTTCAGCATTCAATACCATCATTCCAGACACTCTTCTAACTAAGCTAAACCAGCTATCAGGTGTGCCTCCATTCAGAACCCAAGAAAGAAAACCCCCGACTCCATATTTTTAGAGCAAGGTACTTTTACTGGGTAGAACTGAATGCAGCAAAAGGAAAGCAAGGTCTGGAAGTAGGAGTGCCTTACAGATGTATATCCCTCATTCATCCCTCCTCCCTCCAAAGATCAAATAGGTCTAGTCCAATCCATTTCTCCTAAGCCCCCACGTGGTGTTCTTCTTCCATTGTTATCCTGGTATGCAAAGTTTGTTGATGCAAGAGCGCGTTTGGAGGTTTGAATTCCTGAGGTTGTTTCACAATGAGCTTCCTCCCCCTCTCTCTGTATGGCAGCCAAGCAGTCTTAAAGGAACACTTCTCAATTCTTAATGCTTGACAGGCAAACAGCAATAAAACATTTAGCAAGACAGTAAAATGTAACCAAGTAATAAAACAAGTAATAAATCCATTACACACTCTACTAAAGAAAGAAAACACTTAAGGTAACATGCGAAGGCTGACATTCGGCCCTCCTGCGAAAAGGATGTTAGTCCTAGAAGAGAAAGAAACAATGTTAAGGTTTATCAGGATATTTCTCATAGAATCATTTTAGGGGC
The DNA here is from genome assembly GCF_028640845.1 of Ahaetulla prasina. Taxonomy (NCBI): domain Eukaryota; kingdom Metazoa; phylum Chordata; class Lepidosauria; order Squamata; family Colubridae; genus Ahaetulla; species Ahaetulla prasina. The sequence continues at coordinate 77,077,216 of NC_080543.1, read as the reverse complement.
TTTAACATAGAATCATTTTTAGGGGCTTTAACATCTTCCTTGTTTACCCATTCTGCCGGGGACAAAGGGAAATGTTTCCAAGAAACTAGATATTGGATTTTGTTTCTGTGCTTTCTGGAGTCTAGGATTTCTTTAACTTCAAAATGTTGTTCTCCTTCTATGAGAATGGGCACTGGGGGTGGGGGTAGAAGGCATCGTTCTCATAGGGGATCAGGTTTGACTAAACTCATGTGGAAAACAGGGTGAATTCTTTGCAAGGATTTGGGCAGTTCCAGTTGGACAGTAACTGGATTGATTACCCTAACAATGGGGAAAGGCCCAACATATTTAGGACCAAGTTTCTTTGATTTTTGAGTTGTTTGTAAATATTTGGTGGAGAGGTAAACTTTATCTCCTACTTGATACTTTTTCTCTGGAGCTCTTTTTTTATCTGCCTGCTTCTTAAGTGATCGATGTGTGTCATCTATTGCCTTTCAAGTTATTTTCCAAGTACTTTGTAGTTGTATTATCCAATCGGCCAGCAAAGGAATCGATGGTTTCTCTTTGGGAAGTTCTGGCATTGGGACAAAATCTTGACCAGAAGCCACCTTGAATGGAGTGAAACTAGTGCTGCTATGTACAGAGTTATTATAGGCCACTTCAGCGAAAGGTAGTAGGTCTGCCCAATTATCCTGTTGATAATTAACATAATACCTTAGATATTGTTCCAGTACCGAGTTCGATCTCTCACAAGATCAATTTGTCTGAGGATGGTTGGAGGAGCTTAAGCCCTGGGCGAAGCCTAGGAGTCGTAAAAATTCTTTCCAGAACTGGGAAGTGAACTGCACCCCCCTGGGTCTGAAATGATCCATTCCAGGACACCATGTAACCTGTAAATGTGTTGGACAAACAACTTGGCCAAGGTTTTCGCCAAGGGTATTTTAGAACACAGGATGAAGTGTACCTGTTTGGAGAAAAGGTCGGTCACCACCCAAATTACTGTATTACCCCACTCTTGGGCAATTCCACTATAAAGTCCATAGATATTTCTTTCCATGGGGCTCCAGGGCGAGCAACTGTTTGAAGCAATCCTAGTGGTTTTCCTGGAGGTCTTTTAGCTGCTGCACACACAGTGCAACTTGCTATGTAAGATTCAATGTCCTTTTTAAGGCCCGGCCATCAAAATTGCCTTTTCAAGAGGTGCAAGGTTTTCACAAATCCAAAATGTCCAGCCATTTTAGCATCATGGCAGTGCTGAAGTATTGTCTCCCTTGCACACACCGGGACATACAGCTTCGCTCCCACCCAGGCCAGTCCATCACGGAGAGTGCATTCGTGCAAATGGGCTAGGAACCAGTCATCAGTGTCTAAGGCCTCCTTCAGCAGTTTGGATAGATCATCTGGTAGTGTTGCATCAGTTTTTGCTTGGGTTCAGGTGATGGCCGGGGCTGCTAGTTGCTGTACTGTACTCCGTGCGAGCGCTATTGTATTGAGGCAACCAAGAAAGAGCATCTGCCAGGAAGTTTTTCCCTCCTGGAATGTAATGTAAGGAGAAGTTAAAATGGTTAATGTATTGGGCCCATCGAGCTTGTTTTGGTGACAGTTTCCTGAGCGTTTTTAGGGCTTCTAAATTCTTGTGATCAGTCCAGACCTCAAAAGGGTGTTTAGCTCCTTCTAGAAACTGTCTCCAAGTTGAAAGGGCCCAGTGAACAGTGAACGTTTCCTTCTCCCAGATAGCCCACCTCCTCTCAGTCTTGGTCAGCTTGCGAGAGGTGTACGCACAAGGTTGCAACTTCCCTTCCGCATTGGTTTAAAGTAGGACGGCCCCCACTGCTACATCACTAGCATCTGCTTGAACGACAAATAGGGCCTTCATGTCAGGGTGCTTGAGGATTGGTTCAACCGCAAACAGCTGTTTCAATTTTTCAAAAGCTGCTTGGCACTCCATCGACCACTCTAGCGGCAAGGACGGCTTAGGCTTTCCATTTCCTTTTGTTTTCAAGAGATTGATGATTGGCAGGGCAATCTTTGCAAATGAGGGGATGAATTGGCGGTAGAAATTCACAAATCCCAAGAAGCTCTGCAGCTGTTTGCGAGTGCGCGGGGGTGCCCATTCCAGTACTGCTTGGACCTTCCCAGGATCCATTTCTAATCCCTCCGCAGATATACAGGATCCCAAATAGTCAATTTTCGTTTGATGAAATTCACACTTAGACAGTTTTACACATAACTCTGCGGCTAGCAGTTTTTTGAGTACCGCTCTTACTAGTTTCACATGCTCGTCCATTGTTTCTGTGTAGATAAGGATGTCATCAAGATAAACCAGAACCCCGTTAAACAAATGTTCATGGAGCACTTCATTTATCAATTACGTGAACACCGCAGGGGCCCCCTGCAGTCCAAATGGGAGTACTTGAAATTGCCCAGGGGACAATTGAATGCAGTTTTCCACTCATCTCCTTCCTTAATGCGCACTCTGTAGTAAGTCTCTCGTAAGTCCAATTTGGTGAAAAACTTCCCCTTTGCCAAATGGGCCAGCATATCCTTCATAAGTGGCATAGGATACACGTTTTCTATGCAAACTCCATTCAAATTCCTATAGTCCACTATGAGACGAAAAGTCCCATCTTTCTTTTCCCGGAACATCACTGGAGCTGCTACTCGAGGCCTGGCTGGTTGAATGAAACCTCGCTCCAAATTTTTGTCTATAAAGTTCCACAATTCTCCCAATTCTTTCTATCATGGGGTAAGCTTTCAATTTCGGGAGCTTTACCTCTGGAAGGATTTCAATAGCACAGTTCGTAGGCCTATTGGGGGGGTAGTCCATCAGAGGCCTTCTCACTAAAGACCTCCCGAAGGTCCCAGTACTCCTTGGGAATCTATTCCTCCCCCTCCATCTGCTCCATCACTGACCCCAGTAGCTCAGCGGGTACAGGTTCCTCCCCTTTGGTGACTCTTCTCTCCATTCTTTGCGACTTGGAGCGGAAACGTAGTAACCCCGTTCTCCAGTTTATTCGCGGGTTCCATTTTTGGAGCCAGGACAGTCCAGCAGGACAGGCTGGTCCATCCCTTGTGTCACAATAAAGTTCAGGGTCTCTCGGTGATCTCCTATGATCATCTCTATTGGTTCTGTTATAAAATGGGCAGGGCCTCCCCCCCGACACTGACCCATCTAGCTGGCAAAAGGCTATGGGCCTACTCAAAGTTTTTAATTTTAGTTCCATCTTCTCCACCACCTCGGGTCTGATGATACACCTGGTACACCCCGAGTCTAGGAGGGCTAGCATTTCCCCCTGCATTCCCAATGATGGGACATGCAGCTTAACTGGGATAGTCAGGGGGGCCCCTTTCCAACTCACCAGGAGATCTTCATCGGATTCGGATGTAGACTTGCTGTCATCAGAACTGGTTGGAGTCCCCAAGTCCTCCTTGGTGAGAGGAGCTGTCTTTGCAACATCCGCTCCTCTTTTTGCGACCTCTTGGCTGCTGGCTTCACAGCTCCTTTTCCACCGCCAGGGGTCGTCTTTGGCACAATTTTGACTACACAGTCGGCTGCTCTATGACCTTCTTTTCCACATCTGAAACACACCATGGATCTCTGCCTTCCGCCGTCAGCAGCAGCAGGGCCCTTCAGGGCCCCCTTCTGGAACTGGGTTGGGGTCTGCCTCCAAGTGCGGCTAGCTCGGTTGCAATCCTTGGTCAACTCGATCTCCATCTCCGCCGCCAGGGTAAACCAGCCATACAGGGTAGTAGGGGATGCTCACGCCCGGCACAACGCGTATAAGTCCCTGTTTAGGCCATCCTTATATATGTCCAAAAGGGCCATCTCTGACCATCCTCTCATGAGGGGCACCAGATCACGAAACTCTTGGTTGTAATCGGCCACTGGTCTCCTCCCCTGCCTCATGGATTTCATCCGGATCTTGGCCTTCTGCTCAGCCAGAGGGTCCTGAAATCTCATTCTTAGGGTGGCCATGAAGTGGTCGAAATTTTCAGTATGGGGGAGTCCTCATTGTGTAGGGACACAAACCAGGTGGCTGCCATTCCCCCCAAAACTTGGGTTACGCTCCTCACTTGAGCTGCATCAGACCAATAGTCTTCACCCCAGTCCGCCATATGGTTACACACCAGATTCAAAAAATGTCCAAGTTCCTTAGGGTCTCCATCGAATTTCCCAGGTATTGGAGGGATTTTTGATTTTTTTCTCCGGCATGGCATCATCTGACCAGTAGAGGGCTCCTGGCCTTCATTGAAATATAAGGGCCCAGGGGATCATATTTCTTGCTCCCGTCCCTCTGAAATCTCTCTGCTATAAGGTGCCCCTCCAGTAGCTTCTAAGGCTGTTTCTTCTTCCCCTGCCCCCGTGGTGACCAGGGTGGGTAACTCATACCTCTCATGAGCCTCTTGCCTCTCGATTGCATTTCTGTAAAGTCTCACTGCCTCTGCAATTTGAAGTTCGTCTTTGATTCTTTCCTCCTGCTGCCAGGTGGAGAGTCCTCCCTTTTTCTTCCTTCTTGTAATGCCAGACGGGAACTCCCCCGGCTCTGGTAAGCTGCCAACCCCAATCGACCATTTGGCTTTATCTTGTTTCACCTCTATTTGTAGTTTTTCCAGCCAGGCTGTGGAATCTTCTTCAAGCTTAGAAGTGAGCGATGCAGCAGCCGTCCCCTACTCCTCCTCCACTTCACATTCAAGGTTTGGCCTCTTTGCTAGTATTATCTTTTTATCAGCCCCCTCGGTGGGTTCTTGGTTGGCTGACATGGTTTGTCGAGATCTTGTTTAATGTCAGGTGTGCCTCTGTTCAGAACCCAAGAAAGAAAACCCCCGACTCCATATTTTTAGAGCAAGGTACTTTTACTGGGTAGAACTGAATGCAGCAAAAGGAAGGCAAGATCTGGAAGTAGGAGTGCCTTAAAGATGCATATCCTTCATTCATCCCTCCTCCCTCCAAAGATCAAATAGGTCTAGTCCAATCCATTTCTCCTAAGCCCCCACGTGGTGTTCTTCTTCCATTGTTATCCTGGTATGCAAACTTTGTTGATGCAAGCGCGCGTTTGGAGGTTTGAATTCCTGAGGTTGTTTCACAATGAGCTTCCTCCCCCTCTCTCTGTATGGCAGCCGAGCAGTCTTAAAGGAACACTTCTCAATTCTTAATGCTTGATAGGCAAACGGCAATAAAACATTTAGCAAATAAAATGTAACCAAGTAATAAAACAAGTAATAAAACAATTACACACTCTACTAAAGAAAGAAAACACTTAAGGTAATATGCGAAGGCTGACACCAGCTACAGGTACCTGAACACACACATCATAAGCTTCCTAACAAACAGGAAGCAGCAGGTGAAGCTAAGCAGAATCACATCAGATACCTGTACAATTAGCACAGCCCCCCCCTCCAAGGCTGTGTGCTCTCCCTGCTTCTCTTCTCTCTGCATACCAATGACTGCATCTCTAAGGATCCATCTGTTAAACTACTGAAGTTTACAGATGATACAACAGTGATCGGTCTCATTCGAGACAATGATGAATCCGCATACAAACGGGAGGTTGAACAACTAGCCTCATGGTGCGACCAGAACAATCTGGAACTGAACACACTCAAAACCGTAGAAATGGTGGTAGACTTTAGGAAAAACCCTTCCATACTTCCACCTCTCACAATACTAGACAACACAGTATCAACAGTAGATTTCAAATTTCTAGGTTCTACCTTATTGCAAGATCTAAAATGGACAGCTAACATCAACAATATTATTAAAAAAGCACAACAAAGAATGTTCTTTCTGTGCCAACTCAGAAAGCTCAAATTGCCCAAGGAGCTGCTGATCCAATTCTACAGAGGAATTATTGAGTCTGTCATCTGCACTTCTATAACTGTCTGGTTTGGGTCTGCAACTCAACAAGACAGACACAGACTTCAGATGATAATTAGAACTGCAGAAAAAACAATTGCTACCAACCTGCCTTCCATCCTTGCTTCAATCCAAGATGGCGCCGACGAAGGCTGCCTCGGTGAAATGCTCTCTAATTGTTTCTTTATTTCTAATTGTTCTCTGTGACTCACTACGGATTTCCTACTCACGAGACCATCTGCTAAAAATTAAGGAACATTTCTTTAAGGAGCAGCTTTCTTTAATCTCACCCCCGCCTGTCTTTACAAACACGGAGGGGATTCTAACACAGGAGGAGGCAATTCCCACGGAGCCATGGATTACTAAAAAAACCAAACGACGGAAACGAAGGAAGAGAGGTAAGCGATCTGGGATCTTAATCAGGCTAAGAACTCGCATTAAAACTCCTCTGCCTTCAATTTTCCTAACAAATATACGCTCACTTGCAAATAAGATGGATGAAATACTCCTCTTAAACAAATACTATTCTGATTTTCGCAATTCAGCAGTCCTATGCTTCTCTGAAACCTGGTTAAATGAATCAATTGAAAATAGCAGCCTGAACATTCCAGGGTTTCAGATTGAACGATCAGACAGGATTCCAGAAACATCTGGTAAAAAGAAAGGAGGAGGCTTATGCCTATATATTAATAGAAATTGGTGTCAAAATTTTAATATAATTTACAAATTCTGTGACAACAATTTAGAGACTCTAATTATCAACTGCAAACCTTACTATTTGCCTCGTGAATTTTCCTCATTTCTTCTAATTGCTGTTTATGTCCCACCACAAGCCTGTGTAAACAAGGCATTACGAACTCTAGCTGACCAAATCATGGAGGCTGAAGCCAAACACCCTGATTCACTGGCCATTGTTTTGGGAGATCTAAACAAGGCAAACTTAAGGAAAGAGCTACCAAAATACTTTCAGCATGTCAATTGTCCCACCAGAGGCAAGAATACTCTAGACCATTGCTACACAACACTAAAAGATGCCTATTGGTCTTTACCACGTGCCACTGTAGGACACTCTGATCATTGCATGATTCACCTTGTACCTGCTTACAGGCAAAGACTTAAAGCCACAAAACCAATAATTAAATCAGTAAAGACCTGGACGGAGGAATCAAAATTAAAGCTACAGGCATGTTTTGACTGCACTGATTGGAATATTTTTAAAGATACCTCTGCAGACCTGGATGAACTCACAGATACTGTAACATCATATGTCAGCTTCTGTGAAGACCTATGTGTACCTACAAGGAACTTGCAAATACACAGTAACAACAAACCTTGGTTTACACCTAAACTTAAGCAGCTACGACATTCCAAAGAGGAAGGCTACAGAAAAGGTGATAAAATGCTGTACAATCAGGCCAGAAATGCACTAACAAGGGAGATCAAAGCAGCAAAAAGAAGCTACTCTGAAAAGCTAAAGAATCAGTTTTCAGCAAATGAACCAGCAAACATGTGGAAAACTCTTAAAAATATCACCGGCTATGGCAAACCTCCTTCCCAGGCTGAAGATAATCAACAACTGGCAGATGACCTGAATGAGTTTTACTGCAGGTTTGAAAGGAAACTACAGTCACCTATCTCCACAACCCCCATCTCAGACACACCAACAACAGCCAAGCCTCCTACAACTGACCCCATTTCATTGGGTTCACAACCCCTAGTGATCACAGAAAAGGAAGTGCAGGACCTATTTCACAGACAAAAGCCAGGAAAAGCTCCAGGCCCAGACAAGATAACTCCTTCTTGCTTAAAAGTCTGTGCTGACCAATTGGCCCCCATCTTCACCCATATTTTCAATAAATCACTAGAGATGTGTTATGTTCTTTCTTGCTTCAAACGCTCTACCATCATCCCAGTGCCGAAGAAGCCCACCATCAAGGAACTGAATGACTACAGACCAGTTGCTTTAACATCTGTAGTCATGAAAACCTTTGAAAGGCTAGTGCTTTCCTACCTGAAAACCATCACGGATCCGCTGTTAGACCCCTTGCAATTTGCATACCGAGCAAATAGATCAACAGATGATGCTGTTAATATGGCTCTGCACTACATCCTACAACATCTTGAGTCTCCAAAGACCTATGCAAGGGTCCTTTTTGTAGACTTTAGTTCAGCATTCAATACCATCATTCCAGACATTCTTCTAACTAAGCTAAACCAGCTACAGGTACCGGAACAGACTTGTAAGTGGATCACAAACTTCCTAACAAACAGGAAGCAGCAGGTGAAGCTAAGCAAGATCACATCAAATACCTGTACAATTAGCACAGGGGCCCCCCAAGGCTGTGTGCTCTCCCCACTTCTCTTCTCTCTGTATACCAATGACTGCATCTCCAATGATCCATCTGTTAAGCTACTGAAGTTCGCAGATGACACAACAGTGATTGGTCTCATTCAAGACAATGATGAATCCGCATATAGACGAGAGGTCGAACAACTAGCCTTGTGGTGCAACCAAAACAATCTGGAACTGAACACACTCAAAACCGTAGAAATGGTGGTAGACTTTAGGAGAAACCCTTCCATACTTCCATCTCTCACAATACTTGACAACACAGTATCAACAGTAGAAACCTTCAAATTTCTAGGTTCTATCATATCGCAAGATCTCAAATGGACAGCTAACAACAAAAACATCATTAAAAAAGGACAACAAAGAATGTTCTTTCTGCGCCAACTCAGTAAGCTCAAACTGCCCAAGGAGCTGCTGATCCAATTCTACAGAGGAATTATTGAGTCTGTCATTTGCACCTCTATAACTGTCTGGTTCGGTTCTGCAACCCAACAAGAAAAACACAGACTTCAGAGGATAATTAGAACTGCAGAAAAAATAATTGCTACCAACCTGCCTTCCATTGAGGACCTGTATACTGCACGAATCAAGAAGAGGGCCGTGAAAATATTTGCAGATCACTCGCATCCTGGACATAAACTGTTTCAACTCCTACCCTCAAAACGACGCTATAGAGCACTGCACACCAGAACAACTAGACACAAGAACAGTTTTTTCCCGAAGGCCATCACTCTGCTAAACAAATAATTCCATCAACACTGTCAGACTATTTACTGAATCTGCACTACTATTAATCATTTCATAGTTCCCATCACCAATCTCTTTCCACTTATGACTGTATGACTATAACTTGTTGCTGGCAATCCTTATGATTTATATTGATATATTGACCATCAATTGTGTTGTAAATGTTGTACCTTGATGAACGTATCTTTTCTTTTATGTACACTGAGAGCATATGCACCAAGACAAATTCCTTGTGTGTCCAATCACACTTGGCCAATAAAATTCTATTCTATTCTATTCTATTCCATTGAGGACGTGTATACTGTTCGAGTCAGAAAGAGGACTGTGAAAATATTTACAGACTCCTTACATCCTGGACATAAACTGTTTCAACTCCTACCCTCAAAATGACGCTACAGAGCACTGCACACCAGAACAACTAAACACAAGAACAGTTTCTTCCCAAACGACATCACTCTGCTAAACAAATATTTCCCTCAACACTGTCAGACTATTTACTGAATCTGCACTACTATTAATCATTTCATAGTTCCCAACACCAATCTCTTTCCACTTATGACTGTATGACTATAACTTGTTGCTGGCAATCCTTATGATTTATATTGATATATTGACCATCAATTGTGTTGTAAATATTGTACCTTGATGAACGTATCTTTTCTTTTATGTACACTGAGAGCATATGCACCAAGACAAATTCCTTGTGTGTCCAATCACACTTGGCCAATAAAATTCTATTCTATTCTATTCTATTCCATTGAGGACGTGTATACTGTTCGAGTCAGAAAGAGGACTGTGAAAATATTTACAGACTCCTTACATCCTGGACATAAACTGTTTCAACTCCTACCCTCAAAATGACGCTACAGAGCACTGCACACCAGAACAACTAAACACAAGAACAGTTTCTTCCCAAACGACATCACTCTGCTAAACAAATATTTCCCTCAACACTGTCAAACTATTTATTAAATCTGCATTACTATTAATCTTCTCATTGTTCCCATTGCGTATCTCCTTCTACTTATGACTGTATGACTGTAACTTTCTTGCTTGTATTCTTATGATTTATATTGATATTGTTTCCTGATTGTTTATTTGTACCCTATGACTATTGTTAAGTGTTGTACCTTATGATTCTTGGTGAGCATATCTTTTCTTTTATGTACACTGAGAGCATATGCACCAAGACAAATTCCTTGTGTGTCAAATCACACTTGGCCAATAAAAAATCTATTCTATTCTATTCTATTCTATTCTATTCTATTCTATTCTATTCTATTCTATTCTATTCTATTCTATTCTATTCTATTCTATGAAAAACTTTTCCTATAGAGGTCTATTGATGTATTCTAGGTAGTGGCTAACTGAGAAAACAAACCTCAGAAGAGTTTTCTGTAAATAGGAGGTAGTTAATGTTTTCTCGCTCAAAAATAAACAGTGAACTTAGCAAGTAACTTGCTTTGGGGCATTTTTAAATATTAAAATCAATTGTAATACATTTAAAAAGCCATTAGGGGCTCATAGTATATTATAGTTAATACATAGATGGTAGTAATAAGTTTCCATATATCTTATTACTAGCTGAAAACCTGTGCTCCGCTACAAAACTATGTGATTGGGCTTGATAAATCGACACTTACAGCTTAAAAATTAATTAATACTTATGATCAGCCTCTCCTTTGCCCTTCTCTCCCTCAGCCTTGCCCCACAGAAACCTCCCTTATCTTCCCCTTCTCTCCCACAGCCTTTCCCCACAGAAGCCTCTCCTATCTCCTTCTCTCCCTCAGCTTTGCCCCACCGGAGCCTCCCCTATCCTCTCCCTCATGCTTGCTCCACAGAAGACTCTCCTATTCTACCCCCTTCTCTCCCTCAGCCTTGCTCCACAGAACCCTCTTCTATCCTATCCCCTTCTCTCCCTCAGCCTTGCCCCACCGGAGCCTCCCCTATCCTCTCCCTCATGCTTGCCCCACAGAAGACTCTCCTATTCTACCCACTTCTCTCCCTCACCCTTGCTCCACAGAACCCTCTTCTATCCTACCCCCTTCTCTCCCTCACCCTTGCCTCACAGAAGCCTACTGTCAGCATTCCAGAACCCCCACCCTCCGAGTAAAAACTCCGAAGCAAGCATCTTTCCAATTTGTATTTACTAGGATGTGTAATCTGGCACATCTGGAAAAATCCAAATCTGAGAGGTCAAAGTTTTCCTTCAGTAAATCAAAAAAACCCAAAACCATTCCCTGACTCTGCAGTTGATCACATGCTCCAATCACCAACGGTCCCATCTCGAGACAGCACTTTGACCATTCCTTCTCCAGATGCAGGATCGGCTTGACCTTGACTGACAGGAAGAATGCTATTATGCCTAAAGACCAACCCTCTACTAAATCCCCCCCTCCTACTTTCCCACACATGAGAAAGTGGCAGCATGGAAGCTTCCTGCCTAGTATGGCTTCCAAAACTGATAGGCGTCCCCCCCACAGAAGAAAACACACCCTGAAAAATAAAACTGACAAAACACAAAAGATAACACATTGTACATAACCTCTTAACCCCTTCTCCCCACTCCAGATGGACCTTTAGGTTTCTCAGGGAATTTATCATGAAATTGCTTTATTAAGTAGCTTCAGACAAATACTGTACCAAATACTGTAACCGACCCCTGTATAGTCTAGAGTCAAGGATCTTCTTAATTTCATAATGAGTCTCCCTTTGTACTATCAAAGGAGGTGGGGAGCAGCTGGTAAGGGCCTTAAGTTAGATCCTCTTGCTGTTTTCAATAAGCTACTGTGAAAAACTGGGTGCATTTTCCCTAATATTCGAGGGAGGCTAAGTTGGACAGTCACTGGGTTAATCACTTTCACTATAGGGAAGGGACCTATGAATTTGGGTCCAAACGTCTTGCTAGGTAACTTCAATCTTAGGTATTTGGTTGACAAATACACCTTATCCCCTATTCGGAAAGCTGGTTGGAGAGACCGCTGTGTTGTGTCTCGTCCGATCTCACCACAGCCGGGTCTTCTTATCTGCTTCCGAACACAGAGGAATGTCCTAGTATGCCTCCCGGCCCCAGCCCTGGCTCCATGCCCAGACAGGCTGAAGAGGAGGAAATACCTCCAACCCCCAGCTCTGGCTCCATGCCCAGGCAAACGGAGCAACTAGACCCCTCCCCCTCCTCCACAGCATGTGAGCCTGAGGGAGGTCTATTGCCAACAGCTGCCGACTGGAGTGACCCTCGCGTCAGAAGACTTGATAGGCGGAGGCAACAGAAGGAAGGGAGGGGCAGGCCTGGATAAGTGCTGAGTCATGGAGCCACACCCCATAGCCTATATAAAGGATCTGCTTTCTGGCATTCTCTGAGTCAGGCAAAGTCTAAACATATCTTGCTGAAGTCACTTTCTGGTCTCCTGCCTGCCCTGAGGACTTTGCTAGGACTTTGGCAGAGCTGCAGAGGCACGCCTGATTCGGATTTCCCTTACCCAGCCGTCAGCGGAGGAGTGGGACACGACACGCTGTTTGTCAGCCTGGGTCTTATATTTTTCCGCTGATTCAACCAAAGCTTTCTTAGTATTCTCCCAATCCTTTTTTAATGAGGTCATCCCCTCTGTCGGGGACATGGAATGGTGGCTCTCTAGGCAACTCAGGCATCGGCACATAATCCATGCCCATAGTTATTTGAAAAGGAGTCAACCCAGTACTACTATGTACTGCATTATTATAAGCCACTTCTGCAAACGGTAATAACTCCACCCAGTTTTCTTGTTGATAATTTACATAACATCTAATGTATTGTTCCACCATGGCGTTCAATTTTTCAGCAGCTCCATTAGTCGATGGGGGGAAAGCTGAGCTAAACCCCTGGGCCGACTCAATGGACCGCAGGAACTCCTTCCAGAACTTAGCGGTAAACTGGACCCCGCAATCTGATATTATTTTCCTTGGAAACCCATACAGTCTGTAGATATGCTTCACAAACAGTTTTGCCAGTTTCTTGGCTGAGGTAGTCTGTTGCAGGCAGTGAAGTGTACTTGTTTGGAGAATAAATCAATGACAGTCCAAATCACTTTGTTCCCTCCATTCTCAGGGAGTTTGACTATGAAGTCCATTGCAATTTCCTCCTAGGATTTTGTGGGTTCAGCCACAGTCTGGAGAAGCCCAGGGGACTTCCCTGGTCTGGACTTCATGGTGGCACAGGTGGCGCAGCTTTTAACATAGTCCTCTACATTGGCTTTCATCCTTGGACACCAGAATTGTCTTCTAGCCAAATGGAGGGTTTTTAAAAATCCAAAGTGGCCCCTTAGTTGAGAATCATGACTCCGCTGTATCACTCTGAGTCACATACTGCTGGGCACATGAATCTTTGCATACTGCTGGGCACTCCCCTTCCAAGCCAATCCCTCTCTTAGGGTTAGGTCCATCAGGTTCTGCCCGAACCAGGCATCGGTTGAGAGCACCGATTTTAGCTCTGCTATCAACTTGTCTTCGAGGAGGTCGGAACCATGGCACTGTTGCTGTCAAACTGGGGCTTCCTCGATAGGGCGTCAGCTAATAGGTTTTTTCCCCCGGAATGTATTTTAGGTTGAAGATAAAATGCTTGAAATACTGAGCCCAGTGAACCTGCTTGGGGGAAAGTTTCCAAGTGGTCTTCAGTGCCTCAAGGTTCTTGTGGTCAGTCCACACTTTGAAAGGCTCCTTAACTCCCTCTAGGAAGTTTCCAGGACAGGAGAGCCCATCACACTGTAAAAACCTCCTTCTCCCATACCGCCCATCTGCACTCTGTGTCCGTTAATTTTATCGATACGTAAGCACATGGCATTAGTTCGTTTTGGGCGTTCCTTTGCATTAGAATAGCCGCCACCGCCACATCACTAACATCAGCCTGGACTACAAATGGTTTATTTGGGTCAGGGTGCTGGAGGATTGGTTCCATTGCGAATAGGCATTTTAACTGCTCAAAGGATTTTTGACAGTCCATTTTGCAAGCTAGGGATTGGCTAGGTTGGCTAGGTGGGAGACGGACCAGTTTTTAGTAATTCCGTCAAGGGGAGAGCAAAAGAAGGGATGAAATGCCTGTAAAAGTTTGTAAACCCAGGAAGCTATGGAGTTGCTTACGTGTTTGTGGGGGTTGCCAGTCTAGCACCGCCTTCCCCTTCCCCAGGTCCATTTTGATTCCTTGGTTTGACATTCTGTAGCCCAGGTAGTCCAAGGATTCCGTATGGAACTTGCATTTTGACAGCTTTGCGTAATTTCCATTCGTCTCCCTCCCTTATGTGGGCCCAGTAATAGACTTCTCTTAGATCTAACTTGGTGAAAATTTTGCCTTTTGACAGGTGGTTCAGCAAATCTTTCATTAGTGATAGGGGGTAGGTATTTTGTATGCAAATGGACACCTCTAAAGTCCACACATAATCTCAAGCTTCCATCCATTTTCTCTTTAAACAATATGGGGGCGGCCACCCTGGATTTCACAGGCTTGATGAACCCCCTGGCTAGGTTGGTGTCAATGTACTTCGTCAGCTCAGTCATTTCAGCAAGGGTCATGGAGTACATCCTGGGTTTTGGTAACTTGGCTTCCGGTTCTAATTCAATGGCGCAATCCGTGGGCCGATGAGGGGGGAGGATGTTGCATTCCTCCTTGCTAAATGCTTCAGTCAAGTCTGTATATGCCTTAGGAATCTGAGGTTTGCCTGGAGGCCTGTCTGACCCAACAGCTGCTGCCTTTATGGGTCAGCCGTTCCTTGGGAGGAGGGACAGGGGGCAGGGGGCCGATACTCATTATGATTTTCCGGTATCCATCTTCCCATTTAATGGTGGGGGCTCGTTTGTCCAGCCAAGCCAGGCCCAGTATGATGGATTCTGACATCTTTGGGGTTACTATAAATCCAATGAGTTCATGATAATCTAATCAGTTCTGTAATCTGGGTGGCTGGGACTCCCCCAATCAATGTCCCATCTACCTGGTGAAATTTAATTGGGCGCTTCAAGGCTCTTGTTTTGATCCCCAATTGTTCAACGATTGGGAGTCCAATTAGACATCAGGTACAGCCTGTATCTATTATTGCTGGTAGTTCTCCTTGCTCCCCCGTCTCTGGCACCACTAATCTCACTTTAATTGAAAAGGGCAGGATGGGTGCACTCACCATCGGGTCATCTTCCCTGCTAGCCTCATTGAGAGGGGCTACTTTGGCTGGAGGTTTCTTGCTCTTTTCAGTGGGGAGGGGAACCTCTACAACTTGTCTGGCAAATTGATTGGTGTCTGGGATCTTCCTTGGAGCCCCTTTTCCTTGGGCAGCCATGGCTGGATGGTATTGTGGAACTGGAGCAGGGGCCAGGCACGCAGAAGCTCGATGTCCCAGTTGTCCACACCGATAGCATTTAATCACCCCTGCTGGTTGAGGGAGGGGGAGACTTCAGCAGGTTTTGAAAGGGGCTTCCGGTCTAGTATGGCTTTCAAAACTGAAACCTACCCTATCTTATCCTCTTCTCTTCCTCAGGCTTGCCCCACAGAAGCCTCTCCTATCCTATCCCCTTCTCTCCCTCAGTGTTGTGCCTCGTCCTCCCTCCTCTCCTCAGCCGGACCCCTCCCGTCTACACCCGGGCCTGTTATCAGACTCCGAGTCTGATAATGAAGATGAATGGCCTGTCATGCCTCCAGCCCCCGGCCCTGGCCCCATGCCTGGACAGGATGTCAGGAATGAACAAACAAACCTGATAAACCTCACTCCTACAGCATGTGAGCAGGAAGCCAGCCACGTGCTGGAATTACTGACAGCAGATCCAGCTGAAGAGAATTCAAAGTGGGAGGATCCTCGCTTCTGGAGATCTGAGAGGCGACGCCAGCAGAAGGAAGGGAGGGGCAGGCCTGGATAAATGCTGAGTCATGGAGCCACACCCCACAGCCTATATAAAGGACCTGCTTGTGGCATTCCAACCTTGAGTCAAGCAAAGTCTCATCTAGTTTGCTGCTATTGGAATCTATCGCTGAAGTCACAACTTGGACTACTGCCTGCCATGATAAACCTTGAAGGACTTTGACAAGCTGCAGAGGCTTCGTTGCCACATTTGATACGGACTTCCTAGACCCGGTCATCGGAGGGGGAGGGGGACACGACACTCAGGCTTGCCCCACAGAAGCCTCCCCTATCCTATCCCCTTCTCTCCTTCAGGCTTGCCGCACAGAGGCCCCTCCTATGCTATCCCCTTGTGTCCCTCAGGCTTGCCCCACAGAAGCTGTTTAGAATTGTGGCTCTTTTGGAGCACTTTTTTTTAAATTTACATTTATATCCCGCCCTTCTCCGAAGACTCAGGGCGGCTTACAGTGTATAAGGCAATTTGAAGTTGCAAGGTATTAGGCATGTACAATTTGGACTCCTTCCAGGCCAAACCAACTTTGATAGTCAATGGTTGTCATTATACCACAGGTCAGTTGGGAGCTCGTCCTTTAGCCTTTGAATCATCCCCCCTTCATCTGCGGTCCTCCATCCCCTGCCTTGGCCTTTGGTTGTGGCTTGTGAAGCAGGTTGGGAGGGGGAAATCATGGTGTGGAATCACCTGTTGTCATTTACTGTTGAACTGTGGTTTTCTGGAGAGAGCATCTGCCAAGAGGTTCTTCCCCCCCAGGAAATGTATTTCAACTCAAAGCTACAATACTTAAAGTACTGCGCCCAGTGAACCTTCTTCGGGGAGAGTTTTCTTGGGTTTTTTAACCTCTCTAGGTTCTTATGATCAGTCCATACCTCAAATGCCACTAGGTTACCCTCAAGGAAGTGCCTTAGTAGGGCCCATCGGCCTCCTTCTCCCATACCGCCTACTGTTCTGACCTAGGCTCCCTTAAAAAGCAGGAAGCAGAAATTGGTCTCGGCAAAACATTTTGTTCACATGACTGTGAATTACTTTCATTCAAAGTCAGAAAGGTTTGTCCAAACAGTTTTTCAAAGGAATATTTCTCAACACACCTTATATCGTTTGGCAAGCTGCCATGTAACTTGTTTCCAAATGCAGAGTAAAGCAAAACTTGGCAGAGTCTCTTAGAGTCGTGAACAGAACTTTCCATTCTTGAAACTACCAAATGAATGAATTGTTTCCTGCAAAAGTCCCCTCCCCATGGGAGGGGCCAATCATCTCCATTTACTCCCAAATCAACCCTGCTTTCTGAGTTGTTCTTGTCTTCTGGCAGCTCTGCACATGCACACACTGGGAACGGGCTCCAGCTGTTCCTCTGCCCTACTGCTTTCTATCTCCCTCTCTGCCTCCAACGCAGAGTCCTCATCCGAGCTTTCCCCAGCCCCCAGGACTGGCCCATGTTTCTTCCCAACCTCTTCACTGTCCGACTCTGGTGGGCCACAACACCTACCTCCTTTCTATATTTGTGAGTTTTTTAGAGGTGTAGGTGAATGGATGTAAGTTGTCATCTGTGTTGTTCTGTAGGAGGACTGCAGCAACTACTACATTGCTGGCATCAGCTTGGACCATGAAAGGTTGTTTGGGATCTATGTGTTTGAGGATAGGATCCTTGGCGAACAGCCTTTTTAGTGCCTTGAACACCCGCTGGCACTCTAAGGTCCAGTTTAGGGGCTGACTGGGCCATGGTTTCTAAAAACATGCCCCCCCCCCCAGTCTTTAAAAGTTCAATGATAGGCAGAGCGATTTCAGCTGAAGAGGGGATGAACTGTCTGTAAAAGTTGGCAAACCCCAAGAAGCTCTGGAGCTATTTTTGTGTGTAAGGGGGTTGCCAGTTAAAATTGTTTTAACTTTTGCTGGGTCCATTTCCACCCATCGCTTGACACTCAGTAGCCCAAGTAGTCTAGCATAGTCTTGTGGGATTTGCATTTTGACAGCTTCAGTATAGCTAAGTATAGCTAAGTATAACTTAGATGTGAGGAGATTCTTTAAGACTTGGTGCACCAATTTTACATACTCCTTGAGGATTTCATTGAAAATGAGAATGTCATTCAAGTAGATGAGGACCCCCTTATAGAGGTGCTTGTGCAGCACCTAATTTAATCAGCTGCATGAAGACTGTAGGGGCTCCTTGTAGTCTGAAAGGCATTACTTTGAATTGTAAGCTGCCTAAAGGACAGTTGAAGGCAGTTTTCCACTCATCACCTTCCTTAATTCACACTCAGTAGTACTCCTTCCACAGGTCCAGTTTGATAAACACCTTCCCCTTGTCTAGGTGGGCCAGCATGTCCTTCATGAGATGAAGTGGATATGTGTTTTCCATTCACGCTGTGTTTAATCCCCTAAAATCAACACATAGCCTCATTGACCCATCTTTTTTCTCTTTAAAGAGGACCGGGGCAGCCACTCTGGACTTAGCCGTCTGTATGAATCCATGGGCCAAGTTGGTGTCAATATACTCCCAGAATTCTGTCATTTCCTTTGGGGTCATGGAGTATGTTTCTGGCTTCAGCAGTTTAGCTCCTGGCACAAATTTTATGACACAGTCTGTGGGGTGGTGAGGGGATAGTGAGTTGTACTCTTCCTCACTGAATGCCCCAGCCAAGTCTCGGTAAACCTTAGCGATCTGAGGGTTTCCTGGCAGTGGCTCTGAGGTGGTGGTGGTTTTTTTGCTTTGCTTAGTGCCATTTAGCCACCGGACAGATTGGCCTTCCGTAAGGCTAGTAGGGGGAAGGGGACCTAGTCCAAATTTCAGTTTTCTGTAGCCTTCTCCCCACAAGATGGTAGGCCTCCATTTGTCTAGCCATGCCAGGCCCAGGATGATCGCTTCCATCATCTTTGATGCCACCACAAACCAGATAAGCTCCCCGTGGTGACCCATTTCTAGCCTTCTGGGTTTGATGACCAGTGTGGCAGGGGTCCCACCTATTAGCAACCCATCAAGCTCCTCAAAGCATATGGGATTGGTTAGGGGTCTCGTTCTGATTCCTAGCTTTTCGACAATGGGGAGGCTAATCAGACACTGAATGCAACCTGTGTCTATGATGGCTTCTATTTCTCCCTGCACCTGTGTTTTTGGCACCAGTAGCCTCGACTTGATAGCGAATGAACGGATGGCTTCACTTACCATCAGGTTGCCTTTGTTGTCATTGTTGCTGTCGCTGTCTGCCAGTGGTGAGGATTTGGGCCAGAGTTCCCTCTTCCCCTTCGGTGGGAGGGGAGATTTCAATGGCTTGGTGGGCAAATTTTCCCCCCTGTGTCTTTTGCGGTGGTTTTTTGGTCTGGCCAAAGTGGGGGTCTTTGCCTGTGGGACAGGAGCTGGGGCCAGGCATTTGGATGTGCAGTGACCCTGTTGGCTGCACTGGAAACATTTCTGGCTGGGAAAGCCATGCTTTATATCAGTTGCATCAGCTAGCAACTGAAGCTGCCTACCTGAAATCCATCTGCTCAGTCAGCAACTGCTTCGCTGGCTGAGGAACTCTGAGAATTGAAGTCCACAAACCTTAAAGTTACTAAGGTTGGAGACCCCTGATCTAAAAATATAAATAAAATAAAATAGTAAAATAAAATATTTGTGCAGCTTTCTGAGATTTGGTATGTTTCAATAGTATTTCACTCTAACTACATAAACACACAAAATCTCACAAAGCTGTATGTGGCATTTTGTGTATGTGAGTCTGTTGTGTTGTGTTGTGTTGTATGTGTGTAAAGTGTGAAAGTTGGTTTTTGAGCTTTTTGTGGCTGTGTGAGGTTCCTGCTTGTTGTAGGGGCCATTTTGGGTGAAGTGCAGCTGCTTTTACATTGTGTGTGAGTCTGTTGTGTGTGTGTAAAGTGTGAAAGATGGTTTTTGGTACCTCTTATTGTTTTTTTTTTTTTTTTTTTTTTTTTTGTTTACATTTATACCCCGCCCTTCTCCGAAGACTCAGGGCGGCTTACAATGTATAAAACGAAGTTTTGTACACTTCGTTTATTATTTTTATTATTTATTGTTATTGGCCACGCCCACCCAGTCATCTGACCACCAAGCCACACCCACCAATTAAGCCACACCCACAGAACCAGTAGGAAAAAAATTTAGATTTCACCCCTGGCTTCTGGGCATGTCCATCACATATGATAGTAGGATCCTGGTGTCTGATGGCATTTCCAACATTTAGCTGATTTATCTTTAAACATTTTTGCCAATTTTTCCAGAGGCATATGCCATCTATAAAAAATATATATATTGATTTTCTTTATATGCAGTGGATATTGTTAATTTATAGTTCCTTTCCCATAACTGTTCCCATCTGTCTAACTCAATTGAATATCCAAAATTTTTTGCCCACGCTATCATTGTTTCCTTTACTTGCTTTTCTTCTAATTCAATACCAAGTAAGAAATTATAAATTTTTCTGATCATTTTATCCTCTGTTCCTGTGAGTATCCTATCCAGACCTTTCATTTCTAAATAAAAGCCATATAATTTTGCATCTTTTTCATATCTTGTTTGTATTTGCATATCCATATACCAATCCATCTCAATCCCTTGTTCTTCTAGTTCTTGTTTCCCTTTCAATTCCCCCTTATCTGTTAATAAATCTTTGTATCTAAAAATATTTCTAAAATTAATATTTGGGTGTATTAATGCTTCCATTGTTGATAACCACATTGGTATTTTCAAATAATATTTATCTCTGACCTTCTCCCACACTAATAATAATGCATTTCTTACATAGTGTCTATGAAAATACGTATGACTCTTCTACCATACCATAAAAATGCATGCCATCCCAATTGTAAATCATGTCTTTCCAAAGTTAATAGTCTTATATTTCTTAATTCGATCCCTTCTCTCATCCAAGTCAATGTTGCTTCCTGGTAATATAATTTCCAGTTCGGCAGTCCAAATCCTCCATGTAGTCTTGCATCTTGTAGCATCTTTATACTAATTCTCGCTTTCTTCCACTGCCATATGAACTTCCTTATTATCTTGTTAAGGTGCTGAAAATAAGTCTTTTTATTTATTTTTTATTTTTATTTATTTATTATTCATACTTTTATACCGCCCTATCTCCCTAGGGACTCAGGGCGGTTTACAGCCATATAAAAAACATAAATATATACAAAGTAAAACATTAATTTAAAAAACTTATTATATAGGCCAAATATTTAAAATAGAGATATAAATAATAAAACCCCATTTAAAACCAGATTTAAAATTTAAACATTTAAAAATTTAAAATTCTAGTCCAGTCCTGCGCAGATAAATAGATGTGTCTTAAGCTTGCGGTAGAAGGCTCGAAGGTCAGGAAGTTGGCGAAGTCCTGGGGGAAGCTCGTTCCAGAGGGTGGGAGCCCCCACAGAAAAGGCCCTTCCCCTGGGTGTCCCAAGTCGGCACTGCCTGGCCGACGGCACCCTGAGGAGTCCCTCTCTGTGAGAGCGCACGGGTCGGTGAGAGGCATTCGGTGGCAGCAGACGGTCCCGTAAGTAGCCCGGCCCTATGCCATGGAGCGCTTTGAAGATCATTACCAAAACCTTGAAGCGCACCCGGAAGGCCACAGGCAGCCAGTGCAGTCTGCGCAGGAGAGGTGTTACATGGGAGCCACGAGGGGCTCCCTCTATCACCCGCACAGCCGCATTCTGAACTACCTGGAGTCTCTGGGTGCTCCTCAAGGGGCATTGCAGTAATCCAGACGAGATGTCACGAGAGCATGAGTGACCGTGCATAGGGCATCCCGGTCTAGAAAGGGGCGCAACTGGCGAATCAGGCGAACCTGGTAAAAAGCTCTCCTGGAGACGGCCGTCAAATGGTCTTCGAAAGACAGCCGTCCATCCAGGAGGACGCCCAAGTTGCGCACCCTCTCCATTTTCAATTTTTATTGGAATTGTCTGGAAAAAAACAGTAGTCTCGATAGTATATTCATCTTAATTATTGCAATCTTTCCTATAAATGATAGCTGCACGTTTTTCCATTTCTCTAAGTCTTTCTAAATTTGTCTTTTTAAATTATAGTAATTGTCCTCTTTTATCGTTACACATCTTGAAATTAATTGTATTCCTAAATATTTCACTTTTTTCACAATTTGTATATATAATTTCTCTTTTAGTTCTCTTTTTTGCTTTTCTGTAATATTTTTCACCAATATTTTTGTTTTTTCTTTATTTATTTTTAACCCTGCCACCTCTCCATAGTCCTCTATTCATTCTAAAAATTTAGGGTCTGTTGTTTGAGGTTCCTTGAAGATAAATACTAAATCATCTGCAAAGGCTTGTAATTTATATTCCTCTTTTTAAATTTTCATTCCTTTTTTTTCTTCATTCTATCTTATATGTCTATTTAGCACTTCTAAAGTTAACACAAATAACAATGGGGATAAAGGACATCCTTGTCTTGTTCCTTTTGTTATATTACTTTTTCTGTCATCTCTCCATTCATCATTATCTTAGCTGATTGTTTGTTGTAAATCGTTTTTATAGTATTTATAAATCTCTCCCCAAAGTCAATTATTTGTAATAGCTTTATCATAAACTGCTAATTCACATTATCAAAAGTTTTCTGAGCATCTAGAAATATCATCGCCATTTGTTTTTTTGAGTGAGTGTCATAATATTCCAAGGTATTCAAGATTATCCTCATATTATCTCTAATTTGTCTTTTAGGTTGAAAACCATTTTGGTCCATATGAATAAAGTCATTTAATAATCTCTTTAGTCTATTTGCCATTATTGAAGCAAAAATCTTATAATCCACATTTAATAATGAAATCGGTCTGTAGTTTTTTATTAATTGCAAATCTGCATCTTCTTTAAATATAAGTGTTACATAGGCCTTCATCCACGAGTCTAGCATTTTTGCTTTCATTAAAAATTCATTAAATAATTCCAGCATTACATTGCTTAGCACCTCTTGTAACGTCTTATATAATTCTGCTGGTAATCCATCCGGACCTGGTTCTTTCCCATTTTTTTGTTTTTTAATTGGTTCTGTTAATTCCATCATTGTTATTCTTTCTTCTAGAATCCCCTTATATTGTTCAGATATTTTAGGTAATTTTTCTAAAAAATTCGTTATCTTCTCTTCAGATATTTTCTCTTGATAGTAATGCTTTTCATAATAATTTTGAATTATTGTCTTCTTTTCTTCACTTCTATATATACTTTTCCCTTTTCATCTTGTAGATGATTTATTACTTTATTCTCTTTCTCTTTTTTTATTTTATACGCTAACCATCTTCCTGGCTAATTCACATTTTCAAAGTTCTGTTTACCTGATCTTAATTTACTTGCCAAAAATTCTTGTTCATTCAAATTTATTTCATGTTTTTTCAGTTCCATTCATTTCTTAATTTTATTATTTTTTGTATCATTTTGTAATTCTTTCTCTAATCTCTTATACTCCTCTTCCAATTTCTTTTGTATTTGTCTTTTTTTTGTTCTTCTTTCCCATATATGTTATTGCCAAACCCCTAATATATGCTTTAATTATGTCTAATACATTCTGAAGTGATGTATCCTCCTGTTTATTTATTTTAAAAAAGAATTCTAATTCTTTTGCCATAAACTGTTGAAATTCTTTTTCATTTAGAATTGTTTGGTTTAAAGTCCATCTTGTCTTTTTCCTCTGTCCTTTCCATATTATTGTCATTGAGTTGTGGTCCGCCCAAATGTTTGTTTCAATATTTACTTCTTGTATGTTGTCTATAAAGTCTGTTGACATCCATATCATATCTATCCTTGACCATGATAAATGTCTATTTGAATATATTGTTTTTCTTTCAAATGTCTTTATCTCCAAATATCTTGAATACTTAATTCTTCTATCATTGTGAAGAAAGACTTTGGGAGTATTTTTCTTGGTTACTTGTTTATCTTTGTTGTTTTATAATCCAAATCCACATCTATTACAGCATTAAAGTCACCCATTATACATATGTGTTCATAATCCAATTCTAAAATTTTCCTGTGTAACTTCCCATAAAATTCATAAAAAAGGGTTTTTTTTAAAAAAGGTTTTTTTAAAAAAAATTGGATTTTAAATGGGGTTTTATTTTATAATATGTATTTTATAATTTAATTTATTGGCCACATCGAATAAGTTTTTTAATAGTGATTTTATTGTATTGTATTTGGCTGTTAACCGCCCTGAGTCCTTCGGGAGAAGGGCGGTATAAAAATTAAAATTAAAAAAAAGAGTATTTGTTTAAAATTCATTCTTATTTCCACCATCAAGATCCTGCCTTCTTCGTCCTCAGATATTAATTTAGACTCTCATGTTTCATTAATGTATAAGGCTACTCTCCTTTTACTTTTTTATATCAATGAAATAAATAAAACTCCTAATTTTGAATATTCTAATAATTTTGTATGTTGTTTTCTAATATGTACTTGTTGTAAACATGTAATGTCCATCTTTAACCTATTTAATTTATTTAAAATTCTGTTTCTTTTTGTCACCGAATTCAGTCCATTTACATTTATAGATATTGCCTTTATTCCATGCTTTACTTATTACTAATTTTTAATTTCATTGCTGTTGTCTCTCTTTGTTCCTTTGGGTCTTTCGATCTTGCTCCTTCTCTTAGTGCTCTTTCTTCCTGTTCCTTTGTACTTTCTTCTTTGCTTCTTATGTCATCTTTATGTTTGGTCTCTCTTGCTGCTAATCCTCTAATGGTCCATAAAATTGCTCATAGAATAGCTTCACTTTTTCAATGGAATCTAATCTATGTCTTTGTTCTTGCCATGTCACCAAGATTCCTTCTGTTATTAACCATCTGAAACTCACTCCTTTTGTTGTTAAAATTTTTGTTAAGAATTGATATTGTCTCCTCAGATCTCTAACACTTCTCGGTATTTGTCTCAGTACTATTATTTCTTTGTCTTTGTATTTTAATGCTGTGTTTCTTGTTATTTGTAATATCTCTATTTTTATTGCTTTCTTTGTGAATCTTACGTGTACTGTAAGACTGCAGACATAACCCTTGGAACTTCTTCCCTTTTTCATTAATACAACTATCACATATTAAAACATTATAAAACATTGTGAAACAATCAAAGTTCCGATTGTATCATTGTGATTGTATCATTTTCCTTTTTCATATTAACACGACTATCACATAATAAAACATTATAAAACATTACAAAAGAGTTCAAATTGTAAAAGGGAACAATATCAACACTTTCTACAAATTGAGTCTGTTAGATTGTAAAAAAGAACAATATCAACACTTCCTACAAATTAAGTCTATCAGGTAGTCGCGAACATCGGCTGCTGCAAGTGACAACTGGCCCTCTTGCGCTGACTGGCTCTCTTTGCACTATGGGCTTCTCTGACCTCACTGGAACCGCTGGGCTCTTCTCGCCGCTTACTGGAGTGTCCGGTGCTTGACTGCTATCAGTATACCTGCTTGCTCTGCGCTCTCAACAACATTAATCTGAGACCCCATGCCTGTGCATTCCTCATTGTCCATGGGTAAGTGCAGCATGGTAATACCAGATACGTTTGGCCTGTCCATAGGATATGTAAAATCTGGCCACTCAACTACACGCAAATCTACCCAATTGCGATGATACAAATTTCCTTCAATGTCCACTAAATAGGAACGTGGAGCCACTTGTTGTAAGCAGCTACCCATTTTCCAGCAACCTATTCAATCTCCAGGCATCGGTCTCATCTGAATCTGTTCCCCAATCTTCAATTCTGGCAAATCTCTAGCAAATCTCTGGCAAATTGTCATATCTTGCCTTGACCGCTTGTCTCTTCAGCCATAACTTTTCTGGAACCCCTTGTATCACCAAGGGCTCAAGTAGCCTATCGGCCACTGGTAGTGATGTCTTTACTCTCCTGGTCATCAGTCTCTGTGCCAGACTACTATCCATGCCCTCAGATGGGGTATTTCTCCAATGTAGAATGGCTTTCTATGGGTCTTTACCTTCACTGTGAGCTTTCCTACATAGATTCTTAGCGAACTTCACAGCTGATTCAGCTTTGCCGTTAGCTTGTGGATGTTGTGGTGAAGAGGTCACATGCTCAAACTTCCTAAATTGTAAATTTCCTAAATTGTAAACTCGTAACTGAGGACCATTATCTGGGATCACTTTATCTGGTTGGCCATAATGTGCAAACTGAGTCCTGCATCTCTTAACGGTAGTCTCAGCCGAACAGTTCATAAGGGGTTCGATTTCCCAAAAGTCAGAAAAATGATCAACTAATATTAGATACTCTTTTCCCGCATAGTTGAACAAATCCATACTAACAATCTGCCAAGGACGTGATGGTATCTTGTGTGACATCATGGTTTCTCTTTGTTGCGAATATGCATATTCATCGCAGGTGGAACAATTGCTTGATTTCGCCCTTGATTTCGCCCTGCATGTTGGGACAGTAAAGCATGTCACGGGCTTGTCTATAGCATGCCTCTCCGCCAATATGGCTCGAGTGTATGCGCAATAGCATCTCTGCTCTCATTGACCTAGGCACTATGACTCCTGGGCCCTTGTATAAGATCCCGTTTTGTACGGCAATCTCATTTCTGAAAGACCAATATTCCCTCACTGTTGCCAGAACTGCCTTCTTCTCATCTGGCCACCCACTCATAATGATAGCCTTCAGTGCCTGTAAAGCTACATCAGTACCTGTGTGCTGCCTAAGCTGACATAGCCGCTGATTTGTGACAGCTGAGCTGAAAAGGGCAATACAAAAACAAAAAAATAACAAAACTCCAGGCCCAGATGGAATTCCGGCTGAATTTTATAGGGAATTTCAAGAATTATTAGACACATTATTATTACAAACATATAATGAAGTATTAGAGAATACAAAGATACCAAAATCCTGGACGGAAACTTTAATAACACTTATTCCCAAAAGTAATGCCAAAAAACAGAAGATTCAGAACTATAGGTCAATCTCGCTGTTAAATGCTGATTACAAGATATTTATGACTATAATAACAGAGAGGATTAATGGTATATTAAATGAAATTATTAAATCAGACCAAAATGGTTTTTTGCCCAATAGATATATCAAAAATAATATGAGAACTATCATAAATGTACTTGAATACTATGAAGCCCACCTAGGTAAGCAAGTAGCTCTGATATTCTTAGACACACAGAAAGCCTTCGACAATCTGAACTGGGATTTTATGATTATCCAATTAATAGAATTGGATTGGGGGGGAAGCTTCATAGAAATGATTAGAGCAATTTATTCCACCCAAAGAGCAAAAATAATTATAAATGGTGAATATACAGAAAGCTTTAATATAGAAAAAGGAGTATGATGGGGATGCCCTCTGTCCCCCTTATTATTCATCCTATCATTAATAGGAATAGAACATTAATAGAAATATTAATGTCACAAATTACAGAAAATTCAGAAATTAAAGGATTAAAAATTAAATCACAGGAATACAAAGTCCAAGCATTTGCCGATGATCTGGTATTCATTATCGAGGAGCCCCTAGAATCTGGACAATTATAATTTGAAGATATAAATCAATTTGGCAAAGTGGCAGGGCTCAAAATAAACAAGGATAAAACTAAAATGCTGACCAAAAACCTAACAAATAAACAAATTGAAAAATTAAAGGAGAAAGTGGGGATTTCGAGAGTCAAAAAAATTAAATATTTAGAAATACAGATATCAGCGAAATGCACCACAATAAAAAAAGATAATTATGACACACTGCTACATAAAATTCAAAAGGATTTAAAAACTTGGTCTAAATTACAAATATTAATGATTGGTAGAATCTCAACAATTAAAATGAACATACTATCCAGATTGTTATATCTATTTCAAACTATACCGATTAAATTAGAGAAAAATTTCTTCGAAGAATTAAATAAAATCACATCAAAATTTGTTTGGTCAGGGAAGAAACCTCATATTAAACTCAAAATATTGCAAGATAGCAGAAGTAGAGGCAGCTTTAGTCTTCCAAATTGGGAGCTTTACTATCAGGCCGTAACGCCAACATGGCTTAAAGAATGGATTCAACTACAAAATAAACAGTATTAACGATAGAAGGCCATGATCTCCAGATCAATTGGCATAGTTTTCTCTGGGATGGAAAAAATAAATACCACACATATTTTCTAAGACACCTATTAAGAAATGCTCTTTTACAAGTTTTGGGGGAAAATTAAGAAAGATCATTATAAAAAAGTTCCAGTTTGGCTATCAACCATGGAAGCAATATTACACCCAAATACCACGGATTTGAGCAAAATGATAAGATATGCAGAGCTACTCAATGAAAAAGGAGAATTAAAATCAATTCAAGATTTGAAACAACAAGGATTAAACATGGAATGGTGGCCATATCTAAAAACCAGATTCAAGAAAGATCAGGAGCAATATGGTATACATAGAGAACAATTGGATATAGGCAAAATTCTATTAGGATCGGGTGGGGGGAACGATCACAAAAATTTACAATTTCCTCTTAAAATACAAAATGGAAGATGAAACAGTAAAAGAAACGATGATCTGTTGGGTAAAAAACTTTGGGCATAATATAGAATTAGAAAAGTGGAACAAATTGTGGGATAGAAATTATAAATTAACAATGGCAGTAGCCTATAAAAAAAATCTGTATAAAATGTTCCATAGATGGCATTTGGCACCAGCGAGACTGGCAAAAATGTCCCCAAATTTAGCACCAAATTGTTGGAGATGTGGGTATAAGCTAGGCACATATTTCCATATGTGGTGGATGTGCCTCAAGATAAAAAATTTTTGGCAAATTAAAATCATTACAGGTATTAAATGAAGAAGGGAGGAATTATACTTGGTTTCAATATGGGCAAATAAGTGCTAGATGGAAAGAAGATCAAAAAATTGGTATAATGCAAAGGGAGGAAAATTTAATAAAGCAAATTAGAAATCAGACCCAGGAGCATATAAAGAGATTGTATAATGTGTTGCTTGAAATAGATTCGGAAAAGGATTTGGTAAAGGACTGTATGATAAAATGGGCACAGAATATTCAGGAACCAATAATGTTGGAAACTGTTCTGTTTCCCTCCCCCCAATACTCCCAGAAAAGAGTCAGTCAGAGGCCTTCTTTTCTCCTTTTATTTACATAAATAGATGTCCTGGCCACATCGACCCACGGGCCTGCCAAGTTTCTGGAGATAACGAGGAAATTATAGATAAGGCCAGAATTACTCACGAATATATTCTTCCCTCCATTGATACAGTTTGCCCACGCAAATTCATTGCTTTGTCCAAGACAAAAAACCAGGAAGTCCCGCCTCCTATTTATAGTCTCTGCAGATGTCACTGCATGACAATTATGACTTGGCTTTATCCCAACGCTGCTTCTGCTGCGCGCGCCGGTCACGCCTGCGCAGTCTTGCATCACTCCAAAACTATTCTTGGGCGTTGCCAAATCAGAAGAAGGCTCCAGAGAATCAGGTCTTGCCGGCCCCTCCTCCTCCCTTTGAGTGGGTGCCAGGGAGGGAAAGGGCTCAAGAGAAGCAGGGCTTGCCAGGTCTTCTCCCTCACTTTCTGAATCATCCGAGTCCAGGAGTCCGGGTCCAGGAACCTGGGTCACAACAGAAACATGGGAGAAAATCTGGGTTAGAAATTTTAAGTTTACACAAGCACAGAATTTAAGGGAAAATTTTTATAAGATGTTTTATAGATGGCACTTAGATCCCAAAAAATTATCATGTATGTATCCTGATATCCAAGCGAAATGTTGGAGGTGTGATTGTGATGACGCTACATGTTTTCATATTTGGTGGACTTGCAAGAAAATTAAGGCCTTTTGGATAAGAATTTGGTGGATTATTCAAAATGTACTGAAGAAGAAGATAAAGTTCCTGCCACAATTTTTCCTTTTGGGAATTATAACAGATTGTACAGGGATTGAGACTAAACTGATTCTGAATTTAATAACAGCAGCAAGACTGTTGATTGGACAATACTGGAAGAAAGAAGAGGTACCTACAATAAAAGAATGGATACTGAAAGTCATTAATTTGGCTGAGATGGCTAAAATCTCAGCTTTTTTAAAAGACAATACGCAGGAAAGATATTTAATTGAATGGAAAAAATGGATTGATTATCTACAAAACAGATATCAGATTAAGAAATATCAGATTGCCTTTGAATAATTAGGAAGTTATTTTATGTAATGGGAGGGGTTGGGAGATGAAAAGCTTTGGATGAGGTTAATTGGATTGGAAGGAAAATTTTATTCTATGTTTGGTTTATGTATAACAATACCTTGTGATTGACCGGGAAGCCGGGGGAAGGAGGGGAAGGGGTTTTCTGGGAGGAGGGGAAAAGGAAATGTTTTTGTTTTTTTAAAACTTTTTCAATAAAAAAAAATTTTTTTTGGCAAAAAATCAAAAATTGGCTAGAGGGATTACCCAACTAAAAATGGAATTTAAACCGGAACTCTATTTATTAGGAATAATTAACCCAAAAATAGACAAATCTTTGCAATACTTAATACTTCATATACTGTATTAACGGCAGCAAGGATCTCTGTCGCATATGGATGGAAACAAAACAATGTTCCAGGAGAGGAAATAATAATCCAAAAAATCTTACAGTGTGCAGAAATGGACAAGATGATGCTGGAAATTAAGAAAAGGGAAGAGTCGGAATATACAAAGTGTGGAATAAATTATATGATTGGTTAGAAAAAAAGAAATCAAAATTATAAATTGGAATTATTAATCTAATTAAGTTAAAATTAGGAAGTGTAAACCATTGAATTGTGTTAACTGGATAAGGATGGATTGGTAAATAGATACCAATGTAAATATAAGCATGTAGAGGAATGAGTAAATAAGAACAGAGAATATATATCATTGCCAATATGGCAAGTTGTAAAATATGTAATGTTATGTCTGTTATGTGTTTTTAATGTGTTTTTGTTTTTTGTTGTATTTTTCTTCATTTTGTTTTTAAAAGTTAAAAGTTTAATAAAAATTATTTTTTAAAAAAAGATAGTCTGCTTGGTTAACTTCGGGAAAAAAAGTTTGTTTCTGTTGCAACCAGCAGAGCGTCTGATGCTCATGTTCTCCTCCAAGTGTCACCTGATCTAATGTAGCCCTACTCAAGGTATCACTAATATACATTTCACATCTTGGCTTGTAGACAACATTAAGGTTGTAATTCTGCAAACTAAGCAACATACTCTGCAGACGTTTGGGGGTGCACAAAAGGGGCTTCTTGAATATGGTTATTAGTGCCTTGTGATCAGTTTTGGCTGTGATTGTATCCCAGCCATAAAGATAATGATGGAAATGCTGACAGGCAAATACAATACTTAAGCATTCCTTTTCAATTTGAGCATAGTTCAACTCGGCAGAAGACAGCGTGCTGGACATGTATGCAATCGGCTGACCTTCTTGCATTAGGCAACATCCTAGGCCATTTTTTCTTGAGTCACTTTGGATGGTAACAATCTTAGTAACATCGTAATATTTTAACACTGGAGCAATAGTGACCAAGCGTTTTATCTCCTGTACTGCCTGCTCATACTTGGGAAGCCAATGCCAAACTGCATCTTTGTCCAGAAGACGTCTCAATGGCTGACACACCTCCAATAGGTGCAGCAGAAATTTTGCTAAATAGGTAACAAATCCGATAAATCTCTGCACTGATTTAACATCAGAAGGCGGTGGCATCTGCACAATGGCTCTAATCTTATCTGGATCAGCTTTTCAACCTTGTGAGGACAAAATATGCCC
Organism: Ahaetulla prasina; assembly: GCF_028640845.1. Classification (NCBI taxonomy): domain Eukaryota; kingdom Metazoa; phylum Chordata; class Lepidosauria; order Squamata; family Colubridae; genus Ahaetulla; species Ahaetulla prasina. Next base: position 77,045,687 of record NC_080543.1, on the reverse strand, counting down.
ATGGAAGTGGACTTCATGCACCTTAAATTGCAACTTCTTTACATTGAGCCTTAACCTCACCTGCCTACACTGATCTAATAGTGCTATTAGCGTCTTATCATGCTCAGCTTCTTTGTCTGTTTCACCACAGCCAACTATAAGAATGTCATCAGCTATTGGCTCAATTCCCACAAGCCCACTCAGTAATTTGTGCTGCTTTTGTTGATACACCTCTGGTGCTACCGAAACTCCAAAGGATTATTTAAGTCATCTCTTTCTACCCCATGGGATCCAGAATGTAGTCATGTAGCTACTCATTTCATCCAGTTTACACTGTAAGAAGGCATCTCTAGCATCAACAAGCATAAAAACTCGTGCTTTGGGTAGCTTGTGCAAGACATCATCAAGCATTGGCATTAAATAATGTGACCATTTCAGGGCCATATTCAGAAACTTGGGATCAATGCAAATTCTAATCTTCTCTGGCCTTCTAATAACAACCATGTTGCTTATCCAGTCAGTGGCTCAGTTACTGATGTAATATGTCCTTCCGCCTCGTACTTATCCAGTTGTGCTTTAACCTGCTGCTTAATAATTATAGGCACATTGCATGGTGCACTTTGTACTGGGGAAATAGCAGGATCAAGTTCAAAATGAACCTCTCCTGGAACAGATACTATGGGGCCCTCAAACACTTCCTGGTATACTTGGATGATTTGCTGTTTTTTCAAAGGCCCCATCAGAGATTTAGGGGGGTAACTCACAACATTGTGTAGCTTGGCCAGAATGGTAAACTGCATCAACCCCAAGTGCTCACATGTTAATCCTGACAATAATGGTTTCTGATCAGCTTCCACAATCTCAAATTCAAGTTTATAAATATCCCCATGTATGCTGCATTCTGTTTGAAATAGGCCCAGGGGGTTCATTAGTTCTCCTGAATATAACTTCAATTTAGTACTGCTAGGCTGAAGAAGTATCTCGGGTGCCAGTTTCATTTTGTCCTTTAGACTCATAACATCACAGATTGCACCTGAGTCCAGCTGGCAGGGTTGAATTATGTTGTTGAACTTGAGGTTCACAAGCCATTTTTTGCCCTTGGAGTGTATTGCGCTGATACATTCTTTCCTATAAACCACATCAGTGATAAACAAGGATGCATCTTCCTGAGATGCATTCTCCGAGTCTGACATTTGCTCAATTGTATGCAGCTTCCTCACTTCCCTTTTCCATGCCATTCCAGAGCACTGCTCTCTCTCTGGTATATGCACATTGCCACAATATTTGCATGCTACTTGATTGTTTGTTTGTTTATTTATTTATTTATTTATTTTTCATATTTTTAAACTGCCCTTCTCCGAGGACTCAGGGCGGTGTACAGCAAATAAAACATAGATATCAAAAAATTTTAAAATACAATATTCAATTAAAAATCTGATTCAATATGCTGAATATTAAAATTCCTGAGTAAAAGTTACTAAATAAATTAAACCCCTTAAAAACCCCGCTAAAAACCCCTCAAATTAAAAATTTATCATTAGGCCAGCCCTCCTTGGTGAAAGAAGAAGGTTTTGAGCTCACGCTTAAAGGTCCGAAGATCAGGGAGAAGACTTAGTCCCACAGGTAGATCATTCCACAGAGCCGGAGCCCCTACAGAGAACGCTCTTCCCCTGGGGGCCGGCAGCCGTCATTGGTTGGCCGACGGCACCCTAAGGAGGCCCTCCCTGTGAGAGCGCACTGGTCGATGGGAGGTAACTGACGGCAGCAGGCGGTCCCGTAGATATCCCGGTCCCATGCCATGGAGCGCTTTAAAGGTGATGACCAAAACCTTGAATCGCACCCGGAAGACCACCGGTAACCAGTGCAGCCTGCGCAGGAGAGGTGTTACATGGTAGCTACGAGGCGCTCCCTCAATCCCCCGCGCGGCCGCATTCTGTACCAGTTGGAGCCTAATGGTGCTCTTCAAGGGGAGCCCCATGTAGAGAGCCTTGCAGTAATCCAGACGGGAAGTAACAAGGGCATGAGTGACTGTGCATAACGAGTCCCGATCCAGGAAAGGGCGCAATTGGCGAATCAGGTGAACCTGATAAAAAGCTCCCCTGGCGACGGCTGTCAAATGATCTTCTAAAGACAGCCATGCATCCAGGAGAACACCTAAATTGCGCACTGATTCCCTGGGGGCCAACGATTCGCCCTCCACAGTCAGCGATGGAGTTAGCTGACTGTGTCGGGACGCTGGTATCCACAGCCACTCCGTCTTGGATGGGTTGAGTCGGAGTCTGTTCGTCCCCATCCAGACCTGAACGGCCTCAAGGCACTGAGTCATCACATCAACGGCTTTGTTGGGGTGGTTCGGGGTGGAGATGTATAGCTGAGTATCATCAGCGTACAGTTGACAACTCACCCCGAAACCACGGATGATCTCCCCCAGCGGCTTCATATAGATGTTGAACAGGAGAGGCGAGAGGATCGACCCCTGCGGCGCCCCGCAAGTGAGTTGCCTAGCAGTCGACCTCTACCCCCTTGTCAACACCGTCTGCGAACGGTCGGAGAGGTAGGAGGAGAACCACCGGAAAATGGTGCCCCCCACCCCCAAACCCTCCAACCGTCGCAGCAAGATACCATGGTCGATGGTATCAAACGCCGCTGACAGATCCAACAGGACAAGAACAGAGGAACAGCCCTTGTCCCATGCCCTCCAGAGATCATCAACCAACGCGACCAAAGCCGTCTCTGTGCTGTACCCAGGCCTGAAGCCAGTCTGGCACAGGTCTAGATAGACGGTTTCATCCAGGTACCGGGGAAGCTGCCATGCCACCACACTCTCAACAACCTTCACCACAAAGCGAAGGTTGGAGACAGGACGGTAATTAGCCAAAATAGCCGGGTCCAGGGAAGGCTTCTTAAGGAGGGGCCTCACCACCACCTCTTTCAAGGTGGCTGGGAAGACTCCCTCCATCAAAGAAGCACTAATAATTCCCTGGAGCCAGCCTTGTGTAACCTCCTGAGTGGCCAGCACCAGCCAGGAGAAACACGGGTCCAATAAACATGTGGCAGCATTCAACCTCCCCAGTATCCTGTCCATGTCTTCGGGAGTCACAGAGTCAAACTCCGCCCAAACAATATTCTCAAGACCTGCCTGCATCATCCCGCCTGAATCCACCCAATCGGCGTCCAGCCCGTCCCGGATCTGAGCGATTTTATCGTGCAGATACCTTCCAAATTCTTCAGCACATCCCTGATGAATACAGATGAATTATAAAACTGCCTTTTATGCTGGTATTTGTATTGATAATTCATCATACTTGGCTGTTGTTCAGAGACTGTATTAACACAATCCTTACCCCGCTCTAGGACTCTCAGCCTTTTGTCAGTAAGTTCTATAGTCCGACACATCTCAATTGCTGCTTGTAGGCTTAAATTATGCTCCCTCAAGAGACAGCAGCATGTGCTTTCACTAGTAATGCCCAAAACTATTTTGTCCCGAATGAGCTCATCCCTTAAGGGGCCATAGTCACAACTGGTTGCTTTTTCCTTTAAGCGTGTGACAAAATTATCTATCATTTCACCACCTTCTTCCTTGCAGCTGCCAAATATATATCTTTCAAAAATAACATTTTTGAGAGGTCTGAAATAACTCTCTAAAGCATCTAGAATAACTTTGATATCTCTTTCTTGCTCCACAGACAGGTTAAGTTGTGTCTGTAGATGGGGAGGTATTCACTGCCCATCAATCTCTTTAATGTGACAGCTTGAACTGCTGCTGGCTTATCATCCAAGCCTGTAGCTAAGCCATAATCTTCAAACTCTGCCCTGAACTTATTCCAATTGTTGCCACAGTCTCCACTCACCCTCATGGCCTCAGGCAGAGGTATACTGTTAGCAGCTGCCATGCTTCTACTGCTTAGATTTCGGGAGTATGCTTCAAATACTCCTGAAATATGCCTCTGGTGGCTCAGCAGACTAAGACAGTCTGTTATTAACACAGCTGCTTGCAATTACTGCAAGTTCAAGTCCCACCAGGCCCAAGATTGACTCAGCCTTCCATCCTTTATAAGGTAGGTAAAATGAGGACCCAGATTGTTGGGGGCAATAAAAAGTTGACTTTGTATATAATATACAAATGGATGAAGACTATCGCTTAACACATTGTAAGCCGCCCTGAGTCTTCGGAGAAGGGTGGGATATAAATTCATATACATATATATATATATGTAGGTCTTTGGTTATTCGGGTTTTCTCCCGTGAAAATTGGAAGTGTCTTGGCGACGTTTCAACGAAGTCTCATTTGTCATCTTCAGGCTTCAGCTTCGTGCTTCTGGGAGCAATGTATGATTGCAGCTGTTTCTTCCTTTTTAACTGCTAGTGGGGGTTTGAACTGATTGGGTGGGAGCTTGGCTGTGCTCTCATTGGATGGGGGTTTTTTTGTGCTCTGATTGGCTGGGGGTGTGTCCTGTTTGGGTGGGTGCTTGGTTGTGCTCAGATTAGTCTGAGTTGCAGGGGGATTTGAGCTGGTGAGCTGCACTGCTGCTGTTTGGCTTCGTGTTCGTGGTCGTGCTACCTCTTCATAGTGGGTGTCAGTCTGCTGCATGTATGGATTGGAGGGGTTTGAAATGGCTAATGTTGCAGCTGCGGTCTGGCTTCTGGTCCTTGGTCGTGCTTCCTGATCAGTGTGGGTTTGGGTCTGCTTTCTGGGTGGATGTGTGGTGGTGACATCCTGTGTGGACCTCGTGAGTGTGGGTCTGGTGTCATTCCTCGTGTTAAGGACTCGTTTGTCAATAAGGGCGGGTTTCCAAATGGCTGGTAGGCGGGAGGTATTGTTCTGTTTCCCTTCCCCCAATACTCCCAGCAAAGAGTCCGTCAGAGGCCTTCCTTTTTTTTTTCCTTTTATTTACATAGATACATGTCCTGGCCATGTCTACCCACGGGCCTGCCAAGTTTCTGGAGATAACGAGGAAATTATAGATAAGGCCAGAATTACTCACGAATATATTCTTCCCTCCATGAATTAGCTCGCGCCAAATTCATTGCTTTGTCCAAGACAAAAAACCAGGAAGTCCCGCCTCCTATTTATAGTCTCTGCAGATGTCACTGCATGACAATTATGACTTGGCTTTGTCCCAACTCTTCCGCTGCTGCGCACGCCGATCAAGCCTTCGTAATCTTGCGTCCCTCCAAAACTGTTCTTGGGGCGTTGCCAAATCAGAAGAAGGCCCGGGAGAATCAGGCCTTGCCGGCCCCTCCCTTTGAGTGGGTGCCAGGGAGGGAGAGGGCTCAAGAGAAGCAGGGCTTGCCAGGTCTTCTCCCTCATTTTCTGAATCATCCGAGTCCAGGAGTCTGGGTCCAGGAACCTGGGTCACAACACTATCCCTCACCGCAGGGCCCTTCCCCCGGGGCTGACGATCGGGATGCGGTCGGGCTGGGTTCTGCTCATGGAAGGCCTGCACCAGGTCAGGGGCATGAACGTCGGAGGCATCTACCCAGGAGAAATCAGTCCCGTATCCCTTCCACGCGATCAAATATTGGAAACGACCCTTTAGCCAGCGAGAGTCTCGTACGCTGTGGACTTCGTATTCCTCCGACCCGTCCTCGGCGACAGTGACGGGTGCTGTTGGGCACCGAAGGGGACTCGGTGTGGCCTCAGGAACCAGAAGGGACCGGTGAAAAACGGGGTGGATCCGCATGGATCGTGGCAGGGTCAGTCGGTAGGCTACCGGGTTGATGACTGCCTCGACAGGGAACGGGCCGATGAATCGGTGGTCCAACTTCTTTACCGGCCGGTCGGACGGGAGGTGTTTGGTGGAGAGCCACACCGGTCTCCAACTGCCAGCGGGCGTTGCCCGTCGGGAGCGGTCAGCGGACCGTTGTAGTCCTCCTTTGCCCGATTCAGCTGCTGGCGTACCAACTGTTGGACCGCATGCAATTCCGTCAGGAAGGTCTGCGTTCGGGAACAGGAGAGTCCGGTGGTGCCAGAGGAAGAGCGCGGATGGTACCCACATTGGCAAAGAACGGGTCATCTGAGTAGAGGTGTGCTGAGAGTTGTTAAAAGCAAACTCCGCCAGAGACAGGTAGTCGGCCCAGTTGTCCTGTTGCTGGTTGATGAAGCAACGGAGATACTGTTCCAGTATACCGATGACCTTCTCTGTACCCCCGTCGGTCTCCGGATGGTGCGATGACGACAGACATACCTGCACCTCCAACGCGGCCATCAGGCTCTTCCAGAAGCGGGCTGTGAACTGAACTCCGCGGTCCGAAACCACCCTGTCCGGTAGACCATGATGGCGGAAGATGTGCTGCAGAAAGAGGCGGGCGTTTTGCGGCTGTGGGCAGTCCAGCGGCATGGGATGAAGTGTGCCATCTTGGTGAGCATGTCCACCACCACCAGCACCGTGGTGAACCCAGAGGACGGCGGCAGGTCTGTCAGGAAATCCATAGAGATCGCCCCCCAGGGTCTGTCGGGTGTCGGCAAGGGTTGGAGGAGCCCGGGAGGGGCCCCCGTGGCGGTCTTGGCTTGCCGGCACGGTACGCAGGATGTCACGTAGGCATGTATATCATGCCGCACTCGGGGCCACCAAAAGGTCCGTGTCACCAGGTGGAGGTCTTGAAGAACCCAAAATGTCCTGCTGCAGGGTTGTCGTGGCACTGGGTCATGGCGAGGGCTCGGAGTGGTCCTGTGGGCACATATAATCGCCCCGAAACTTGAGTAAGTCCTCCTCCAAGGTCCAAGGAGACGTGGGGCCCACCTCCGCTCTCCTTTGCTGCGACCAGGCGTCCTGGCGCTGCGCCTCGCACCTGGGCCCGCAAGTCCACTGGCTCCCGTGCTGCGGCCAAGGCTTCTGCCGGCAGCACTGTCCGTGGAGGAAGGGGTCCTTGGCGCAGAGGTACTCTGGCTTGGGACAGGGCATCCGCCCTCCGGTTGTGACCGCTGGGAATGTAGGTCACGCGGAAGTTGAACCGGGCAAAAACAACGACCACGGATCTGCCGCTGGTTTAACTTCCGAGCTGTGGTGAGGTGCTCGAGATTCCGATGGTCGTTCGGACCTCCACCTGATGTCGGGCCCCTCCAGATGGTGTCGCCAAGCCTCGAATGCAGCCTTGATAGCCAGCAACTCTTTTTCCCAGATAGTGTAGTTGCGCTCGGAAGGTTGAGTTTCCGGGAGTAGTAAGCGCAGGGAAAAGTGTGCCACCATTCGCCGGAGCCTGTAGCAGCACCGCTCCCAGAGCCACATTGGACGCGTCCGTTTCCACCACAAAAGGCGGGCGGGTCGGGATGCCTCAGGACGGGTTCCGTGACGAAGGCTTTCTTGAGGGCTGTGAATGCTTCTTGCTGCGGGGACCCCACGGAATGCAACCTTCTTCCTGAGGAGCTGGGTAAGTGGAGCTGTCAGTGTGGCGAAGCCGGGATGAAGGTCCGGTAGTAGTTGGCGAAGCCCAGTAGGCGCTGAACATCCTTCACCCGACGAGGGCTTCCCAGCTACACAAAGCTTCTACTTTACATGGGTCCATGGCTATGCCCTCGGGCGAGATGATATGCCGAGGAATTCTATGGAAGTCGGAAGAAGGCGCATTTCTCCAGCTTCGCATTGAGTTGTTGCTCCATAGCGTTGCAGAACCAGACTGGCGTGTCGAAGGTGGCTTTCCCTGGACCGGGAGTAAATCAGGATGTCGTCGAGGTAGATAACCACGAACCGATCCAACATGTCTCGGAACACGTCGTTCATGAAGTGCTGAAAACGGCGGGAGCATTGGTCAACCCAAATGGCATGACAGTGTATTCGTAGTGTCCGTATCGGTGCCGAATGCCGTCTTCCATTCGTCTCCTTCTCGTATCCGCACCAGGTTGTAGGCCCCGGAGATCGAGCTTGGTGAAGATCGTGGCCTCCGCAACCTTTCCAGTAGCTCCGGGATGAGCGGCGGGGGTAGCGATTCCGCACCGTAATGGCGTTTAGCGGCGGTAATCACAGCATAGGCGCAAGTCCCTGTCTTCTTCTTCACAAAGAGGACCGGGGCCGAGAGAGGGACTTTGAAGGCGGATGAACCCTCGGGCCAGGTTTTTGTCCAGGAAGTCCCTGAGGCGGCCAACTCGGGCTCCGACATGGAATACAGGCGTCCCACAGGCAGTGGTGCGTTGGGCAGAAGGTCCACGGGCAATCGTAGGGCCGATGCGGGGTAGTCGGTCCGCCTCCTTCTCGCTGAACACGTCGGCGAAGTCCGTCAGCTCAGGAGGCAAGGTGATGGCAGCGGTGGGGGCGTTCTGGCGGCACAGGTGTGGCGGATGTGATCGACGCACTGCAGACTCGGGAAAGAGATGGCGTTCGCGACCAGGCCACCTGAGGATCGTGGGTCCGAAGCCAGGCCAACCCAAGGACCAAGGAAAATGAAGGTCCGCCGTGACATAAAACTGGATCGCCTCCTCATGGTCCCCAATAGCCAGGCGCAAAGGCTGGGTGGCGAATTTAATGGGGCGGACACCAGTTCTCGTCCATCAATTGTCTCTACCCGCATCGGAGGGTCCACGGAACCACGGGACCGCAAACTGGGTCACAAAGGCCTGGTCCATAAAGTTTGTTGTGGCCCTGAGTCCACCAGCGCATGCGCCTGGAGCCCGTCCGACTGGTTCCCCAACCATATCCGTGTGTCCAGAATCAGATGCCGAGGGGCCCAGAGTCTACTTCCAACGTCCAGTGGGGCTTAGTACGTGCCCGACCTAGGGTTTCCCGAGGTCGGGCCTGCTCCGCTTCGATTGGTCACGCTGTGATTCGGGGACGGCGTCGTGCCCCACCGCTTTCTGGGGCAAGAAGCGGGCGAAGTGGCGGGCTCCCCACAGTACAGGCACAATCCCCTTGGCGCCTCGGTTCCGCTCCTGGGCTGTTAGGCGAGGTCTGGCGCTCCCAACTCCATGGGCTCTTCCATGGCGGTTACAAAACGTGGGCGACCCTGGGTGCTGGTGGTGCAGGAAGTGGGGTGCAGATGTCGACGGAGGGTCCCGGGGTGCGACGGGACGGTCGCCGTTGCAGACGGGCATCGAGGCGGAGACAAAGGGCACCAAGTTGTCGAGGTCCGCGGCGCCTCCACCGGGCCAGCTCGTCTTGCAATTCCTCTGAGAGTCCCTCCTGGAACGCGTCCACCAGCGCTGCATCATTCCAGTCAGAGTCCTGGCACAAAAGGCGAAATTCGGCGATGTACTCCTGCAGGCGTTTCCCTTGACGGAGTTCCTTAAGGCGCCTGGTTGCCGTCAGCATTGAACGGGTCCTCATACATGGTGCGTGGGTGCTGCCAAAACGCTGTTGGTCCGCCAGCAGGGGGCTGTCCTGGAGCAAGAGGG